>NW_020837973.1:13055071-13366025 GCF_003676395.1 Aethalodelphis obliquidens
TGTGTGTGTGTGTGTGTGTGTGTGTGTGTGTGTGTGTGTGTGTGTGTATATGTATGTCCACACGCCCACACGCATAGGAATTGGCTCACACAATTACGGAGGCTGACAGTCCCAAGATCTGCAGTTGGTAAGCTGAAGACCCAGGAGGGCAGGTGGTGTGGTTCCAGCCTGAGTTTGAAGGCCTTGGAACCAGGAGAACCAATCGTACAGTTCTAGTGAATGCCTGCGGGTTCAGCACCCAGAAAGAGCCAGTGTTTTCTGTTCAGGTCTGAAGTCAGTAAGAAAACTGAAGTCCCAGCTCAAGACAGTCAGGCAAGGAGGAGTTCCCTCTTACTCACTGGAAGGGCAGGCTTTTTGTTCTCTTGTCTTCAACTGATTGGACAAGGCCCACCTACACTAGAGAGGGCAATCTGCTTTTCTCAGTCTACAGCTTCAAACGTTAACCTCATCCAACACACTGTCACAGACACATGAAGAATAATGTTAGACCAAATACCTGGGCACTGTGTCATTCAGTCAGAGTGACATAAAATTAACCATTATCCACATCAAAAAAAAAAAAAGATGTTATTTTTGAAGGATAGGAGGAGAAAATCACAGAGGATGGGAGAATAAGGCAGTTACAGGAATCTGTCCTGGAAAATTCACATCTCCTCTGTGTCCTGTGTTGAAAATAGATTGACGATGATGTAAAATGCTTCAGGCTGTAGACATTTTAATGTTTTAGCAAGAGAAGAGTGTGGGGTCCAAGGTCACTGTTACATTGAAAGAGAATTTGGATAGGAATAAGACTCAGATTGAACAGGTTTCCCAAAACCTGTGCTCCAGGACCTTTTTAAAACTTTGGAGCATAAGCAGTAAAAATAAACAGCTAACATTTCAATTATAAGTGCATTTGGCAAAGAAGCACTGGCTTCTCTTGTTTTATTTAGGCCGGCAGACTTAGGAATACCAAACAATAGTTGAGTAATTTCCCCCAAGGATGCCTATAAAGTATTTAATTCAGTTTGGTGAACTTGAGTAAGCACCGTGTGCACGGCACCGAGCTGGGTGTGATTATCTGGGACGTGACTCGGAGCAAACACTCAAGGACAGAAAGGACCTTGGCTTTCTAAATGTGAACATGACCTTTGGGAACTAGATGCTAGTTCCAACCCTGGAAACTGTGTTTTGTACAAGAAGCAGGCTTCTGAGAAACATATTTTACTGCAAATGAGTAGATATTGCAAGCATTTGAAAAAACAGATGGCTACTTTTCTGCAGTCTCTGAAAGAGTTTTGAATGCCAGGGGCTTCTTAGCACGGGTGTGTGAAATGCAGTGTCCTGCTTTGTATTTCCCTCTTTCCTGACCTATCTGTAGTGACTGTCCTTTCTCCTGGAAACTGGCAGTTCTGAAATAGATGTGGTATGTATACCAGAGAAAGGTTGTCAGAAAAAGTTTAGGGCAGGACCACTTTTTCTCCCAAATTATAGACGTTGAGTCTCACAGGCTCCTTCCAGTGGTGGAGCTGAGAAAACAGTCATTTTTGTCAAAGTGATGTGTGTTTACTGCTGATCTGGTTCATACTCTACTGCCACACTTTCAAAAATTTTAAACCTGTAGCACCCTGTGGGCACCAGCAGCTCCTCAGCATCACTTTTCAGGACTTTTTCCCCCTTGTTTCTTTTTTTTTAGACTTTATTTTTTAGAACAGTTTCAAGTTCACATCAAAATTGCATGGCAAGTACAGAAGTTTTCCATATATCTTTTGACCCTATACCTGCGTAGCCTTCCCATTCTCAACATTCCCCACCAGAGTGGGACATTAATTCCAATTGATGAGCGCACACTGATACATCATTATCACCCAGAGTCGAAGGTGACATTAGGGTTCACATAGATGTTGTACATTCTGTGAGTTTGTGTAATGACATGTATCCATCCACAATTACAGTATCATACAAAGTAGTTTCACTGCCCTGAAAATCCTCTGTGCTCCACCTGTTCATGCTTTCCTGCCCCCTAACTTAGGGGACCTTTTTTTTTCTATGGATAATTAATGACTACTGTACTTTTAGATCTCTACTTAGTTCATACATTTCGTCAATACAAAAAAAAATATTCCCTTCTTTTTCATCCAGACTATAGAGGAGAATATTAAATATTTCAAAATTTTCATATTCTACTCTACAGTTAGGAAGAAAAAAAAACATTGTTTGTATTGCGAAAATGTATGAACTAAATAGAAATGTATAGAGTCACAGAACTGGATTGGAGGGAAAGTTAGTGAATACTGAATTGAATTCTTTCATCTTATACATCAGGAAACGGAGGCCATGAAAAATGAAGGTGTTTGCCCAACTATAAGTGAAATATGTCTAAAAATGTTTCCTGGTTTGTAGGAAAAGATATCTCCACAGTTTATTTTTCTTCCCAATAAAACTATACTGGTTGAATTGAATTATTTAGAAAATGTGAGTGTCTGCTTGCAGATCAGCTTCAGCGCCCATTACTTGGGGGTCTAGATGGTCTTCATTAAGAGCTCCTTTCCTTTTCCATAAGCCTGTCTCTGCTTGCAGATCAGCTTCAGCGCCCATTACTTGGGGGTCTAGATGGTCTTCATTAAGAGCTCCTTTCCTTTTCCGTAAGCCTGTCTCTTTCTTGTCATCAGAATTATGCTATTCTGCTGGAGTCAGAGTGTGCACGTCCAAGGTGAAGGAGGTGACCAGGGTCTGTGGCTGTCTAGCTCTACGGAAGGCCAGAGATGGTCCACCTCTCACTCCAGGCAGCCCCTGCGCACTTGCCAGCTCTCAAAAAATGCCTTCCAGTGTCAGGTTGTAGGGTGTGTGTTTTCTGCTGTCCACACACCCCTCAGCTGAAACTTGGAAGACAGTTGCCCCTCATCTGACTGTAACTGTGTGGGCTGGTTCCTTCTGCTTCTGGTTTGTAGCTGTGCTTTCATTTAGTGTCATTTATTAATGACATTTTAAATACAACTTTAAAATGTCATTGTTCCAGCAGCTAAACATCTTTTTTCCACAGGCGATTCAAATCCCAAAACAGAACTGAAATCATAAAACCTAACCAAGAGTTTGATTCTACTATTTAAATCAGCAGCGGCTTAACATTTTTTCTCTGTTTCCAAACGATGCCTTTTAACTAGCAAAGTAGAAACTGAGAAATGTTGTAGCTTGGCCATCATTTCTTTAAAATTATACTAGCAGCAATTGAAGTGACTTCTGGGAAATCTTCTAAGACCTCTAAACTGTGACCTATCCCACAGTAATTGGAAAATGAACAGGTGTGGCATGCCAGAAGATTAAAGTTTTTGCTTTAAAATAGAGAGGTGGAATAGGGCTTGAGACAGTGATTTGAGTCTAGTGACTTTTCCCCTCTACAAATATGTAAATAGTTTATAATAATAAAATTATTTGACCACGGTATAGACATACTTTTTCAGAGGAAGTATTTTCCTTTTTTTTTTTTTTTTTTTCCTGTTCCTGTTTACGTACATATGAGGTGGTAGCTTGGCGTTTTGAGCTGATGACATCTGGATGGAGTTTGTGTGAGTGGGCATGGAATCACCCTGGAACCACCTGGGTGACATAAAGGAGAATAAGGCTTTTGGGTGAGATTCCCTCTGGCACCTGTAGATCTCTGTCTCTTGATCATTAATGTTTTCTTCCATTGTGACGGGGTTTAGCAGTGCCGTGACAAATTCAGGTGCCTTCATGGCTGGGCAGATCAGATGAATGACTACTTCATTTGGTCGGGGCAGGGAGGGAGGGGGGAGGGGTCTTTCACCCTGGTCTTAGCACAGAGATTTAGCCCAGAATTGTCAGAGCTTCCAGGTTGCATTTTCTCAGAATCCCATTTTTTCAAGGGATTCTAAAAAAAAAAAAAAAATCTGTATTTTTATGTGAAATATCCAATTTAAAAATTTTTAATTTAAAAAAAAACCAACACCACGTGGACCAAATCAAAGATGTCTCTGATTCCCTGGTTTGTGATTCTGGGTGTCAGGTTCCCAGGTCTGTCCACATGTTTTTAACATTTACTACTGGAAGAAACTTGCCATCGTGATTTAACCTTTCTGGGGTGTAGTTTTTACTTTTTAAAGTTGAAGTAATGATGCTTGCTTTAGAAAATGATGAGGATGAAATCAGAGAGGGAAAATGGAAACACTTCGTAATTGCAAAGTCTTTTAGAGGCTTTGAATATTACGTGCAAGGACAAAATGTGGTAACGTTCCAAATAGCTTCAGCAGAACCACCGGTAGTGGCCCCGGCTTGTGGCAGCTGCTTCACAGCTGTATCCCACTAGCTAAACGGTGAACGGGGCTGAAACGAGGAGGAACCAGCCTAGCTCTTTTGCTGAAATACCAAACAGAGGCCAATGACCAGCAGCTCTGTTTATGGTGTCCTCTTTGACTTTGAAGAAGAAGATGGTATTTAGATTGTGGACAACTGACTTAAAGACAGATGTGTCCCTTGGGGGCGGGAATTTGAATTGATGGCCGCAGTTAGGGGCTTTGAGGGGCTGGAAATGAGCCCCTGTCATGCGGGCTGGTATGGCTGCACCTTAACTCAGAAAGTAGATGGCTTAAAGCCAGGGTGAGGTGGGGGCATAGGTTCTGGAAACCTGCACTCTACCTCTCCCTTCATGCCCATGCCAAGCATTGTGTACCCTGTGCCCCCTGACCCACGCTTGCATAGCCCTTTCCCCTTTTTATACTTTTCCATTTTTGAGGCAGACTCTCTTGATTTATATTAACTCAAGTTAACCCAGGTAAACATAGAATTTTTGTTTGTTACGGAAGGATCAGTAAGAGACCCAGAGAATATTGTCTGACTGTAGGTCTTGCAAAAAGCCTGCAGGATCCAGTTCTGTTCATCAGGCAAAACTGACCATTTTCCCTCCTCCAGCTTGTGTCCCATAGAACCTGGGTACGCCTCTGTTATTGCACTTTTTTGTTTATAGCAGATGTTTGTCTTCTATAATAGACTGTGAAATCTTTCAAGGGACACTGCTCAAAGGTGATTTATTTTTAACTCTAAGGCCCAATGAGCAATACAGCAGCTCGATAAATGTTTGCTCAATTGCATTGAGTGACTCTGAGCCCACCATGTCTTCAAGTCTCTGGAGAATGTGTTTACAAAAGGAAAAGCGTTCTCATTCACTCTAAATAGAGAGGGAACAGGAATGAGTGGCAAGGAATAATACTACAGCAGAAAGTTTCAAGGAAGGCTTGAAACTGCCCTGCCAATAAGATGGTCAGGCTAGCTAGAAAAATATTTTGTTTTCCTTTTTATAAAAAGTCACGGTGAGATGATAGTTTTAATTTTCTTAGTAGAAGGGGGAAGAGGGCAGCTGTGATGGCTTTTTTAGTGAAGGTGATGTTGGCTGAAGGGAGAATCCTGCAGTGGGGATCCCTCAGTACTGCAAAGAAGGGCAGTGTTACTGATGCACTGTGGGATTTTCTTTGTTTCCCCCAGAATCAAGATGGCCTTGTGCAAGCAGTGGCTTCTGCCAACGTAAACTAGATACTTTCTGATGCTAGACGATGCCCTGTTCCCCTCATCGGATGCCCTTCTTCGGCTGGTCGGCACTAATGAGTAATGTCAATATGCCTCACATCTCTGTAGACCGTGAATATAAGGTCATCCATTCAAATTGATAGTTTACTATGTGGTCCTTGATTTGTACTATCATAAATATAGATAAGAATTAATAAACATTTGTCCCATTTACATCAACTCCCCCACCAAAGAAAAATAATATAGCGGGAAAATTTTGAGTCATATAGACATGTCCTAAAGCTGATAATATAGAATTGAGTGTTCCCCTACATTGGATATCTTGCTGAGACAGAATGAAGCCCATAATGTCTTTACTTCTAGGAAACTCTTTTAAGACTTCTGAGGGCAATTTATTATTCCCAGAAATCCTTTGGTAGCTTTTTATTGTCTATACCTGTCCTTATTATTATTTCAAAAATATTGCAAATATTTGGCAAGTCTTGTAGGTGCAATAACTCTGTAATAATATACATCTTTTAAAATTCAGAAATATTTTATGAATGCAGAAACTGTGCCATCTCCAGAGTGGTTTGTTATATAACAGCTTTGGCTTAAAAAATAAACTTTAATGCCTCCAGCGTAAAAGTACAAAGGGAGAAAATATGGTTTAACAACAGAAGTACTTACTGAGCAGGAACTTACCAGATTCCATAAAATAATTCAGGTTCAACCCAATATTCACCAGTGTAAGAGAAGAGTGTTTTTTAGGGTAAAATAAATTCAAATCTTAGCAGCCTTTGGATATGTCTTTCATTATTTTATGAAGAAATGTTTTGTGATGTGTTAATATTTCTGGACTATTGAAATTAGATTAAGACTAAACATAAACTATGAAGGATTGAAGTAATCCAGTAACTTCATTACTCATGCATGCCCTGGAAGTTTCCATGTGAAGAAAATTCTGTTTGCCCTAAGGTAAAGTTTCACTCTCTGTTGGTGTTTAATATTTAATGCTGGAGAGAGTGAGAGCGCGGGCCTGATGGTGGGCTGCTCTTAAGCCTGCACTAATTATGGCGCTTGGGCTTTCGGCTGGAATGTTCTGGTAGCAGCCAGCCTTAGGTCATTTGCTTTAAATAAAACTAGGGCTTTTTGGTGTAGGAGTTGGGATGGTGGAAAGTTAAAAAAAAGGAAAACAACATAAAAATGAAACAAATCAACTAGAATCAGGATAAGTACTAAACTAGTTGCTCATATTTCTTAGTTATCCAGACTTGAAATCTGTGTAGTCATCCTTGATTCTAACTTTTCCCTTTAAATTTAGCACATCTAAATTGGAAGATCTCTTGAATCTCTTCCCTGTCTCCGTTAATGGTCTTTCCGATATATTTTTTGTTCCCTGCAGCCCCATGGTGGGATGATTTAGTGGTAAGACTGGTGGGAGAACAAGTATGACTCAAATACTTGCATCAAGTGTAAGTCAACCAAATGTAGAATTGCATGCAGGTCAGGAGCTTTCAAAGGAAAGATGTGCTGTAAGAGCCTGTTATAAGGCAGGGAGATGAGGGAGGCTGCCTGGGGGAAGTGATGACTTTGCTGGGATCTGAAGGGTGGCTTAGAGTTTAACAGTCCAAATAAGGAGACCAAGCTCTTGGCGGATGGAACTGTGTATACAGTGGCCCTGTGGTGGGGTGAGCGTGGCAAACTTGCGGGACTGAGTCATTGGTGGCTGGTTTCTGATGATGGTCAGGCCTTGCTGAGGCCTGGGTCACTGGGAAGCCATTGAAGAAGTTTAAGTGAAGTGGTGTTGTGGTTAGGTTTGGAATTTGACCTAATGACTTGGTGTTGGCAATAGGGAAGCAAGAATGAATTTGGGTCAGTTAAGTCAAGACTGTTACGGAAACAGTCAAGCTAGGGAACGTGGCAGGTTGGGCTAAGGAGGTGCAGATAGAGGGCAGAGAACAGGAGGGATCTGAGAGATGCGTGCAAGGTCATATCCACAGGACCTGCTGGTAGGTTGGGTCGGGGGATGAAAGTGTGACATGCAAATATCTGGGCTGTGTGACTGGATAGGACGTGGTATACCGTTTCCAGAGAGAAGGGACATAGAGAGCACTGGGCTGTGTGGGGAATATCATGAGTTCAGTTCGGGACGTGGTGAGTTTGAGGCGACTTCAACATGTCCAAGGGGGGGAGGTTAAAAACTAGGCAGTTACTGCTGACACTCTGAGTGTGAGGCGACGTCCAGGAGGAGAATTTCCAAACCACGTGCATACGGATGAGAACTGAAAGAGCACCGTGAGAACATCCAGGGAGAATAAATGGAAGAAATGACTACAGGGTGCCCCGCCCCCTGGGGGAATCCGACCTGCGCTGGACGAGCCTGAAAGGGAGTCAATCAGGAGTGTTCCCATGGCAACCAAGGGAAGCTGGTGTTTTATTTTGGGCTTCTTGCTTTAGACATGAAACTCGACTTCCTCCTTTGTCTCTTCCCTGGATCCTTTATTTTAAGAACTTTTGAAAGATTAATTTTTTGAATTACAGTTTTACTCTTTTCTCAGAAATGTTCAGAGGTTCTCCATTTTGTACACAGTTTAACACCCTCCAAGATCTGGTTTCCATCCACCTTATTCTCCTTTACTGCCCTAGTCAGACCCTGTGAACGGAGGGAATTGAGCCACTGGTTTTTATTCTCTGTTGTTATATGCCCTTGATTTTCCATCATGGTGGTTTTTTTCTCTTGTAATTTCAACTAGAAATTTCAACTCACCCACTGTCTACGTCCAAGTCCCCACCAACCTTCATGGTCTCGCTCAAAGGCTTTTAAGAACTGTCCAGGGATCCAGATGCTTATGTAACTGACCTGGATGTAAGCCTGTCCGTTGGTAATTTGAAGAAGCTCTCCCAGATGACTTGAATATACAGCCAGGTTTGAGAAGGTCTAGTCTATATGTCTCAGATCTTAATGGCTCCCTAAACTCCCTAACATGGCAGGACCCAGTTCTCTCTTATCTTTTTATCTCATGCCTTGAATCCTGATAGGTGTGCAATGCGTATTGATCAAATATTGATGATTTATCATTTACAATATCTGAGGCATCTTGTAAACCTTTCTTCCAATATTTCTTATATATTTTAGTTTCTTGATTATTTTTGGTGACTGTTCAATGTTTTCCCTCTCCTTTCCTTTCTGTTGGTTTCTAAAATTTCTACATCATCTAGACAAGTTAAATAGACTTTGCTTATACAGGTAGCTCTGCTAAAGTCCCAGTGTATAAATGGAAAATGTCACTCTCAGAAGAGGAAATGCTCTGGAAGCATTTTGGGACAGTGTGAGGTTTGAAGTTTCCCCCCCTTTGCATTGGCCTAGACAATACTACCTCTTGAGCAGAGAACATAGTGGGCTCATTTGAGCACCTTGGACAGAGATAGGCTAATTGCATCTATATGGCCATGCAGCACTGAAAGCTATTTGGCTTTACCTTGTTGTCATTGGGTTAGATTAGTGGTTCTCAGTGGGGACAGTTTTGCTCCCTAGGTGACGTTCGACTCTCTGGAGACATTTTTGGTTGTCACAACTTGGAGAGGGTGCTCCTGGCCTCTAGTTGGTAGAAGCCATGGAGGCTGTCTAAATGCAGAGGACAGGCTCTCAAAACAAAGAATTATTTGGCTTAAATCAAAATGTTTGAGTGCCAGGATTGAGAAACCCTGGATTAGCAAAAGCCGGCTCAAAAAAGTCTCTTGTCTGCTTTCTTCCAACCTGAGTTATGGAGCATTCCAGGCTTGCGGCTAACTCATTCGGACGTGGAGATGTGTTTTCACATAAATTTCCTCCCGTTGTGCACTTATTTATGTGTTTTTTCGTTTGTGTGTGTGTACTTTGCCTTTTCTGTGAAATATGAAATACATCTAGAGTTTGATTCTTGGATCATCCCCACAAGAGGATTAAACATCACATGAAAGACAGTTATCTTCTTGGAGTTTTCTTGGTTCTTTTCAGTTATAACAGCTTTCTGTTGTGAATGATCAGAAAAGACATATGCTTTTGCATTAGAGGAACCTATGGTTAGCCTCATTCTTTTAGGTTAGCTGTTTCTTTCTTGGTGGCTTCATATTTTAAGTCTGTGATAATAACTGAGTATTGCTTTACTTTAAAATACAGTTTTTGTTTCTTTGTCCGTAGTATTTGGACCGCTTAGCTGAACATTTCATCTCCTATGAAGAATGGCTGGTAACTATAGCTATCGTTTTCTTACGTCTTGCACTTCAGTTGTTTTCAAGCTGGCATGCAATAATATAAGTTGAATGAAATATATTAAATATTGTTTATGTCTATTGGGAAATATGGTGTAATCTCAGGCTACTTATTTTGTTTCTGTTTTAGCATGTCCAATATGCCTGTCTCATCGCATGCCAGTTTAGGGAGCAAAGAGCTGCAGTTTTCTACAAAAGAACAACAAGAGACCTATAAACCTATAAATTATCGGCAACTCACATCCCTGGTCTTTGACGATACATTCTCAATTCCCTGCTTTAGTTTGTACCAGAAGGTTTTGTGTTTGATTTATATTTTTAAATGGGAACTGGGTTTAGTGGTTTATTAAATAATGTCAAAAATAATGTTTGTCAGAGAAATTCTTAATATCATATTTTCTTTTAGGCATTAAAATGGGTTTAGAGCTCACTACTTTTGTAGCAACATGAAAGATGATGACTTTGGAATCTCATGGTTAAAGTTTCATAGTAGGATGATAACATTTCAGTAGCTAGACTTTATAAATAAGCAAGAAGCTATATCTTTGGAATTAAGAATAATGTTTATGTTGTTAGTGCTTAGTGAATGGCAACATTCACCAGGCAAAGTTGGTGTAGAGCCCTTGCTTAACTTAACAGCTGGTGTGGCTCACTGGCATTTAAGATACATGCCTTTAAAAAGGTTGGTTTTTTTTTTTTTGTTCTTAATCACTTGTTGGAACCATAAAGTTTAGATGAGGTAGTTGGCTGTCTGAAGTTTGGTCCATCAGTTAGAAAAATCATTCCCAAGCGTGGATGCATCTCATCACAGTAGGTCATCACTACACTTTTGACACTCTGATTATCTATTGTCTGACTTTCCTATTATTTTGTAACTACTTTGAGGGCAGGAGACTTTTTCTGATCATCTTTCTGTCCTGGGCATTTCCTAACACAGTGGTGTGCATATTAGCAAACATTAAAACATTTTTTAAAAAGTTGAATTGAATTGAAACGAAACAGTATCCATTCTATTGCCATAAAGGCTTTGTGAAACAAACCCTCCAAAGTTATGAGATTTTATGTAAAATATTTTGAGAAGCACCTTGTTGACAGTGTCCCCTAAAAGACTTGCTTCATTTTAATCTGCCCACCGTGAAGCCACTTGTGACAAGCGTGACCCACTCGCTCATGCCTCATCCTCCAGTAAGTAGCTTCTTCTCATTCCCAGATGCTCTGGCTTCGTGTGGTTTCTGATGATGTCATCTCACAAGGCATTCATTCTCCATATCATAGTATGTGGGTTCTTCAGAAGACTGGCTTCCATCGTCCTCACTGGCATGAGGGCATTTCTTTTCTTTCCCTGGAGTATGTGAGCTTCCCGTGGGCATCACTTATCTTCTAAGGAAAGTCAGACAATATGGAAAATATCTATTTGCTACACGATAAAGCGTAATTGGCTCTCCATTAGCTAGCTGCATTGCATCTTCGTTCTGTAAGACTTCTGAAAAAGATGTGTTCTGGGCGACATCATGATTTTCAAATAAATTAAAATGGTTTCTAGCTGTTTTTGTTTTTGCTCTGATTCTAATAATGAAACATTATTAATATGTAAAACATTGTGTTTGTGTATGTGTGTGTGTGTGTGTGTGTGTGTGTGTGTGTGTATGTGTTTATAGGCTTAAAGATGTGATAGTTTAGAGGACTTGAGGTCTAAATATACCCTTTGTTCAAATTTGTTTTAAAATTGTTAAGAAAAAAGACGCTGGAAGGTCTGGCTAATTATTTTACAAACACAACGTGTTGTCTTTGTCAGCCATCATGTGTCTCCAAGGAACTCTGCCTTAGTGCTTTAATCTGTGGTCATGTTTAGTCCAAACCCCATATATTATAAAAATAATGGTAGGTTATTGGGGTTGATGTCCATGTTTCCTAGCTATAATTATACCCTTATAATCTTGTTTTGAAGGAATTGGTGCTTATGGAGCTGTTTTTCTGCAGCACCTGTGGCTTTTGTCCTTTGATTTCTGTAAGTTGTTTATGGGATGAGTGATCATGGTTGTAATTTGGGCTGTACAGGTGTTTCCCTTGGCTGATAGGAATGCTGTACTTTGTCTGAAGATATACAAATGTTAACTGGCCGTCACCCATAACATAAAAGCTTCTTTATTATACTGGGAAAGTGCCTAGAACTACTCTTGTGAGAATAGAGAAATTTCTGGAACTTTCTGCCAGAAACAGAGAAAATCGTTATATAAAACAGAGGGGTGGAGAACAGCATATGGGTCATGTTTTGAAATAACTAATGAATTTCTTGAGACAAGACACAACAGTGAATTGAAAAAGATCCCCTTTGGGCAATAATTAGGATGTGGTTTCCAGTAGGCAGAGACTTGATCTCTTAAGAAAAACAGTGTTGTTTCTAGACTGATTCCAGATATCAAAAGGACATCAGTTGGTCTGACTGGTCAGCCTTTCCGGTGGTTTTGTGAAAGCCCAGTGGATTTGGAACTTCTGTATCTTCTTAGGAAAAGTCTAAACAAACCAACCCTCATAGCGGTGGTCTCAGATGTAACTCTGGAAAGTCTGGAGTGCACTAAATACTCTGAATGCATCATACAGTACTTTCAGCATCAGACCCCTCATGAGATTTTCATGCCCTTCATGATGCTGCAAGAGATCCAAAGTACTTTCATAATTTAAGCAGGAAGTAGCACAATCACCATATGTTTAGAAGGAAAATTGATACAATTCCAATCCAATATGAAGCAAACACAGGTGTACTCATTCTGCAGAACAAACATGTTCAACTTTTCTTGTCCCATCATACTCCCCTCTGAAATTCTTTTTTAAGTTTGGTGGTTGAATTAACTTGGAATGTTTTGAAATTGGCTAAATGTTTATGTATGATTTTGTCATCCATGACATAGAACATCTTGAGGAAAAATAAACGACTCAGCTGCTTTAGGCATTCACTGTTTCCAAGTGAGTTACATGTTTGTCATCAAATAGATACATATAGATATGTATGTATACATAAAGTGCAGCGTATTAGTTTGGTGAGATTGAACAGTGTCACATTCTTTGGCATTTTCATCTTTTCAGATTCTGGGTCTTAATGTCTTTAGGCTTCTAGGTTCCTACCTGCATGTGGGAGGGTTACAGTATGAAACAGGAAAGCAGTGATATTCCTCATTTCATGGAAAGATATCGGAAGAGGTTTTATACCTCATTACTTATGTGTAACCACATTCAAGTTAAGACTCCTCCCTGCCGCCCAACCCCGCCAGCAGTATTTGGCCATAAGCAGTATGGGAAGTAGACTTCTTCAGGGGAATTTGAATATATTACTGTTGGGCTCTGTGAATAATTGGTATCCTAGGGGGATGTAGGACTCCAGGATGCTGCTTCTCCCACAGGCTATAATTTGTCCATTAATATGTGGCTTTAGAATATAGCCTGTAATTCCTTATCCAGAAAAACAACATGTCTGAAGGGAAATAATGAAAGTTATAAAACACAGATGCTTCCCTAAGCTAACCAAAATTGCTTAACAAAAGGGTAAGAAATCATATTTCACAATAAAGCATTTCTAGTCTCTTTATTATCATGTCACAGTGTGCTCTAGTTACTGCTGCTGCATAACAAATCACCTTAAAACTTAGTGGCTTAAAACAACAGACATCGTTTTATGATCTCTTTTAGTTTTTGTGGGTCAGAAATTTGGGAAGGCTTAGACAGATTGGTTCTGGGGCCAAGCGGTGGCTGAAGCTGGACCATTAGGGCTAGAGCAGTTCTGGATGGGGCTGGCCTCTCTCTTTCTCTCTGTCTCTCTGTCTGTCTCTCCCTAGGGTCAGGGCCTCTCCTTGTGGTATCTCCTCATGGGCAGTCTCAGGGCGATCAGTCTGCTTACATGGTAGAAGAAGTTCTCAAGAGTGGTTTATTCCAGTGAACAAGGTGGAAGCAGTGTTACCTTTCACAACCAACTCTCAGTGGTCATGCAGTGTCACTTCCCACCAGGATTGAAGAGGAGGGAATTAGACTCCATCCCTTGATAGGGTCTAGAGGGCGTGTGGATATAATGGGTCATCCTTTTTGGAAAAATACAGTCTACCATACTTTTCTTTATAATTACTTAAAAACAGAGTTTTAGTCTCTGTTCCTGGATAAGCAAACGGAGGAGCCATGCTTTTACAATCTTTGAACAAGTCTTGGAATATTTAATTCCTTTTCTTTTGTAATAGGCAAGTGCCAGGCCGTGCCTACCTGGGGGAAAATACTCAGTATTTTCGGAAGAACTGCAGTTCAGGCAACATGAACATAAACCTCAGGGTCAGTGGGTGTCAGAGGTGCCAGAATAGGGAAGGGAGCTAATGATGGTCCTAAGACTCTCACAAATTGCCCTTCCTGTGTGTGTCTCGAGCCCACGATGAGTCTCTTGACTGCACATGGTCTATCTCGGGTGTCCAGGTGAGCAGTCAGGAGTCTGCGAGAATGTCTCAGCGACACTTACAGATGCAGCGGTGTATTTAAATACATGGCTAGAAGGAGAAATGGCAGACAGGAGGGTGGAATCCTGTGGTAGTCCTACTTTGAGCTGGCAAGGTGACACAGCAAAGGTCTCTTCAAGATTACAAGTTATGCCAACCCCTAATCATGGTTGAAAGGTCTCTTCAAGATTACAAGTTATGCCAACCCCTAATCATGGTTGAAAAGTTCCAGCATCCAGGGACACATGCCACTAGCTGATGGGCACAGCGTTCTTGCGTCCTCGCATGTAACCAAGGGCACACTTTAATGGGCACCATATCTGAAAAATCCTCAAAAGTCATAGTAGAGCCCACTTCAACATACTGACCAGTTTTACCTTGATGCATACTGGGTATAACATTGGGCATATCAAGTATCATGCGTAATGATCAGCACAGCAATTTCCCTCCTGAAACATTCACTGGCTATTGGTTATTATTTCAAATTAACCTAGAGAAAGCAGCCTCTAGGGCTTGTCTGGAACCAATGTAGCCATTTTTACCAGCTTTATGGGACCCGATCTCCCTGTTGTGGAAATTTCTCCCAGATTAAAACACTTAAGACTCCTCAACAGTCTGTCCCTTTTCAGCTGGAAGACTCTCAAGACTTCGGTGTTATAAATAGAATCTCTTTTGCCTGTTTGCCTCCTTTCCTCCTTCCCTCCCTCCCTCCTTGTGTCTGTTTATGTGCTTGGGTGAGCATTTATGGGTGTAGTACGCCCATGTGTGAATTTATGGGGTGGGCAGAAGGCATGAAGGGTGGGAAAACAAGATTGTTTCTGACAGATACCCAGCTCCCTCCCTGAAGCCCACGTCTCACAATGCTGACATAATCGCTCTTAACACAGGCTTGCTCACTCCTTATGTTACTAACTGGGGTTCCTGGCCTTCCCCAGTCAATAGAAACTGGTAAGAGGCCGGACAAGAAATTCAGGCAAGGCTTTATTGGGGCCCATGCTGCAGCAAGGGGGAGGGAGAACAAACAACAGGTTCCACTGCTTGCTTGCTCCCTGAGGGGAAGAAGAGCTTGTTCCTTACATGGGGTGAGGGTGGGGATGTGTCCAGGGGTCGCGCTGCAGGGGTGGCTTAGGTGAGGCTTAGGTGGTCTGCCCACCCCTTAGGTGGTGGTGTGTGCAGGGAGTGTGTACAGTGTCCTGTTTTTGCTCCGGGGCTCTTCAGAAGCGGCATTTGGGGGCTTCCCTGGTGGAACAGTGGTTGAGAGTCCGCCTGCCGTTGCAGGGGACACGGGTTCGTGCCCCGGTCCGGGAAGATCCCACGTGCCACGGAGTGGCTGGGCCCGTGAGCCATGGCCGCTGAGCCTGCGCGTCCGGAGCCTGTGCTCCGCAACGGGAGAGGCCACAGCGGTGAGAGGCCCGTGTACCGCAAAAAAAAAAAAAAAAAGTGGTAGTTGGTCTTTTTTGGTCCAGAATTTGCCCCAACTGTGCATGCCTGTTATTTTTAGTCCCTTATAGTTTCTTTGTGTTTTGTTGCTCAAGGAGAGGTTTGTCCAGGTGCAAGAACTGCAGCACTGTAGCGAAGGGTCCCAGGTCCCAGCCTGTCTCACTTACACTAAAATATATTCCAGCTAGATGAGAGATCGAAATGCATACACTGAAAATTGAAGAGGTATTAGAAGAATGTCAGCATGAATTGTTTTCTACTCTGAAATCTAATTGAATGATATTAGGATATACTGAAAGCATATAGGAAATGATGAATAAATTTGACCATCTGTGTTCTTCTGTGTAGGAAAAGAGGAAGGAGAAATCTATGTTCATACAAAGGTAACTTACATGGGTATCACTCCCCACATGTGAAATTATGCCACACATGCTATTCTGTAACCTAATTTCATTCAGTAGTATCATTGACAGATTTCCATGCCAATAAATACATCACATTTTAATGTTTGTATAATCTTCCTTTGGATATAAGTGATGGTTTACTTAACCATTTCTGTATTGTTCTCTTTTTGTTAGAAACAATTCAATGCACAGCCTTAGGAATAAACGTTTTCAACTTGTGCAGTTCTTAGGCTAAATTCTGAGAAGTCTTCTTGGGTTAAAGACTGTGCTCCTATTAAATTTTGATACATGTTGTCAAACTGGCCTCACACATGGTGACCAGCTTCCCCTCTTACTGAGTGCTGCAGAGTCCTTGTTGCCTCATTCCGCACATGTGGTTTGGTCAATCTTTTCAAATCTTTTATGGTCTCACTAACGCACACGCAATTTCTTCTTATTTTCATTTTCATTTTTATTATCACCACTGAGATGGAACATTTTCATATGTTCACTAACCACTTGTATGTGTTCTTTGCTAAATAGCCTAATCTTGTCCCTTGCTCATCATTATGTTGGAGCTTTTGTTCCCTAATATTACATGGTACCTGTTCTTTGTCCATAAAATGTGTTATTCATATTTTTTGTAGTTTTCTTAAAAGTCTTTCAACTTTCTATATGGTATTTTTAGGGTGAGTTTCTTATTTTTGTTTCTTTTTTCTTTTCCTATTTCATTTCTTCTTGCATGTGCCTTATTCTGAGATTTTCTCTCTCTCCTCTTTTTGCTACATAGAAGTTCTGCCCTATTATTAGGTCTCCCTTATGCCTCCTTTCTGTTAGGATTTCTCTAATCCAGAGCAGAAAAGCTTTTACACTTGTGTTCTTTTAAGCACCTCTTCAGTTTTCAGTTTATGCATTTTAATGATTCGTCTGAAATATATTTTAGTGAAAGGAGTGAGGTCAGATCTAGTCTTATTATTTTTTTCTAAATTGTTCAATTGTAGTCCCAAAATATTTGTTGAAGCATTTGTAATAGGGACGGGGTGGGTGTGCGTGCAGCCATTCACGTGACTGTTGTCGCAAGACCATTACTGTGAGACCCTGAGCGCAGCAGCTAGGGGTCCCTCTTTGCCAACAGTCAGCTCGCAGTGGTCCGCGTGGTGGCAGAGAGTGCGGTGGGAGGTGGATCAGGGCCGGCGGGTGAGCTGGGGGGACCCAGGGACAGGCTGAGGGCTGTGTCCTGCAGAGCCTCTGAGCCCTCGCCAGGCCACCCACTGACCAGCCCAGGCCTTGAAGCAGCAGCGAACCTCTCCCCCATCCTCACCTCTGCGACCTAACGGCAGTGGCAGTCTCTATGAGTCCATGGAGGCCTCAGCAGCTGGAGTGTATGGACACTGCCATTAAGGTAACAGCTTTAACCAGCTTCAGTCTCTCCATTCGAGTTTCAAAAATTGGTCCAGCTTCCATCAGTTGTCTATCCCTAGGAGGTGTCCAGAGGTCAGGGTTAAGTTGCAAGGACACTGCACATCGTTACTTCAGGTCCACCTCTGCGATGGGGCTGTTCTCAAAGAAGGGCAATTGTTGTGAGCTGGGAATTCACCTGATGGGTATTTGCTACCACATGTATTCCTATTGATCCTGTGCAAATGATTCTCTCCAGTTTACTTGTCAGAACAGAGAGTAACATTTGTTTTGGTGGAGGTTTATGGGAACATGGTGACCTGACCGAGACCTGACCTCAAGAACAGAGGATCTGACTCCAAGAAGTCTGCAACCGCTAATCACACCCCTCCCTCACCTTTCCTATAAAAGAGCGTTGCTGAAAGCTCTCGGGGAGTTTGGGGTTTTTAAGGTGTGAGCTACCCATCTCCTTGCATGGCCCTGCGATAAACCTTTCTCTGTTCCATACTCCAACGTTTGGGTATTGTTTGGCCTCACTGTGCATTGGGCACATGGACTTGCATTGGAGAACACATTCACCTTTCCTCCTATTGATTTGAAATGCCACCCTTACGATGGACTGAATGTCCACGCAACTTTGAGTTTATTTTGAAACACTTGGGTATTTCCCATTGCTTTTGGGACAAAAACTTCTGTCCTTAATGGGTTTTGAAAGTCTTGCATGGTCTTCTTTCTGCCCACACCTTGTCACTGCCTGCTACGTGTCCTAGCATGTGAGCCTTTTAAACTCCTAAACACATTATGCTCCTTTTTTCTTGGGGCCTCTGCACAGGCTGTTCCCTCTGTCTGAGATTTTCTGGACCCAGATTCCTCTTTCACCTTCAGTTACCTCTTAATTATCAAGGGAGGCCTTCCTTGATTTCCAATCTTAGGTTGAGTTTTTTTCTGTCTTTTAGTTCACTTTCACAGAACTATATTCATTTCCTTTAGAGTCTTCAGTTATAAACTATACATCTGTAAGTGTGGTGCTTTGATTAGTACCTCCGTCCCTCAGTGGGCTGGAAACTTCACTGTGTCAGGACCCTGCCTGATTTTGCTTATACTTATATCCTCATTGCCAGCCACATGGTTGCATTTAATAGAGATTTCTTGGTTGCCAAATGAGTAGATGAATGGATGGATAGACATTCTTTCTGCAACTCTTCTATGGGTATTAGATGTTATTGCCCGAGTATGTATATAAGACATAATGAGAAGTTCTGGGCTAAAGTCGGTCTCTGGGATACCTTTGAAAAAGGGATTTGTGGTCAGGTCTGCCTGGGTCTTGAGTCTCCTTTGATTTTCAAGCCTGAGTCAGATGCAGATAATTCCTGCCCTTTTTCTGCCTCTTGGACCGGATGTGGTCATGAGGTTTCCCGGGGTCCAGGATGCTCTGGGATTGCCTGGTTCTTGAGGTCTCTGTCCAGGCTTATGAATCCCGTGATAGATGTACTGGTTGCTGATGCTGGAGTTCAGCCAGAAGTAGTGAACTTCCTGGTCTCCTGGTTTTCCTGGGGGTTGGGGGAGAAAGAATGATCATCAAAGAATTCTGTCTTTATCCTGGGACCAAACTGCAACACACTGAAACCATTTGATTGAAAAATCCAGGCTCCTGGGAGGATGTTTAATGCCTATGAGAAAAATTTTTCTTTTCTTTTCTTTTTTTTTTTTCACATCTTTATCGGAGTATACATGCTTTACCATGTCGTGTTAGCTTCTGCTGTACAACAAAGTGAATCAGCTATATGTATACATATATCCCCATATTCCCTCCCTCTTTTGCCCACAGTCATATGCTATTAAACCAGTTGGTTCTGTGAACTCATGAACACAGGTGTAGCCAAGCTTCCAGGTGGAATCCCTTTCAGCCACACCACTGTAGGGTACCAAAACAATCAGATGCATTTCTTTAAAAAGATTCTGTGTTTTATACTTAATTAGATTATGATTCCTCCGTCTTCTTCTTAATTTAAAATGTGTATCTGTGTTTAGTAGTGGGGTTGAGGAGTTGAAGGGTTGCCCTTTGTGAGATTTAACAACTTCTAACATACCAAAAGGAAGGGAGTGTGTCTGTAATTTTTACTAGATAAATGAAAAGACTGAAAAGTATAATGAGACCAAACCATGAACCTATTTGTACCACATGGTAACTCATTGTCTTTGCTTGGATAGAGAGAGAGAGAGAGAGAGAGAGAGAGAGAGAGAGGGAGAGAGAGAGAGGCGATGAGACCAGTTAAGTGAATTATAGAAATGATAAGATTTAGAAATGATGGAAAGTTGGAGAAGCCCAGGTTATTGTTATTTCATGGGATTTCCCCAGGCATATAGAAGCCACCTGTTTACATGGAAAATTTGCCCTCTGAGATATTTTTCAGAGCAAAGAGGATAAGTGTTCACACTTAAAAGTTACCCTTCAAAACTATCAACCGTTTTTGTTAGCGAATTTACCATCCTATAAGCATAACTGAGGAAGTGAGACTTTTAAGCCTCGTTGCCCTTGGGGTGTTATCGGTGGAGAAGACTGTTAAGATATGTTGATAAGAAGAGGGAAAATTTGCGCTCACTTTTCTTCCATCGAAGGTTCAGATAGCATTCGTTATACCTCCGTCGAGTTGTCTAAGCTGTGCCTTATAAATCCTGGTGAACTGTTAAAACTGATGTAGTTTTGTGCTAGAGTTGCCTCACGTTAAGCATTTCTTGTCAGACTCAATGGTATGCATTACACGTGAGCGTGTATCTTATTAAATCTAAATCCAGTTCTTGCTCCAGGCTGGTCACCCAAACGTGATCTTGTTTTTAACTGTGAAATGCCAATGAGTGGCGGTTCTGGAGGAAGCTCCCCTTTGGCTTGTTTTAAAGTGGATGATGTAAAAGTGATTAACTGAAGAACCAAGAAAATATGTGAAACTACAAGGCCGGGAGCCAGTCTCCTAAGTTAGATCCCAATAAGCCCTTACAGATATGTGCTGTCATTGCAAAGCTCATTTTTCCAAGCTAGAGTCTAATGTTAGAGTCTAGTTAAGAACTTTTCTTTTTCTGTGTTTGCTCTCTGCAGAATCTGGGGGGTGTTAAGATTGATGAAGGAACCAGAGCTTGAGCTTTGGAGCCAATCGCACTTCTGAGCGATGGCAAATCACGCCTTAGTTCCCTTCCTTTATTATATTGATCCTCTCTCTCTCTCCCTGCCTCCCTCCCTCCCTCTTTCTCCATCTCTCTCTTCCTCTTCTCTTTCCTTTCCCAAAGCACAACATGATAGGTTGGAATGGAAGCCCATAATTTTCACGAAGCATTCCCTGTGTTAACCTTTGGATGGAAAACTGAAAACAAAGTTATTGCTTTTGGGCCCTTTACCAGGAAGCTATGGTGGGGAAACCTCTCCTTCCTAGTCTTGGCTGGCATCAGACCTCTAGCTCATGTTCCAAGAGACAATTTACCATTTCATTCAAAGTGAAAACAATAAAGAATTTTCTGCAACCCAGATCTAGCATCATCATACATCTTGACTTTACTTTTTAAGTAATGGGGTCTTTCGGCTCTCAATCTAAACCACACCAAGCAGTCAGCCTGAACTGTCGAATCCATTCATGGCTATAAACTCTCCTGGTAGTTTGTAAACTTCTCTGGCCACTGGCTTTCACAAAGAGAGCCATCTGAAGAACTTCAGTAAAATAGGGACTATTTAAGTTTTCTTTTTTTGCCATTTCTCTTGTGCATGTTTGCACCAGAGAAGAGAATACCAGGGCAGACATTTGGTGAGATTTCAGGAGGTGTCATAAGTTCTGTCTGTTTCTCTCCATCTTCCCTGTCACTGCCTAAGCAAAGCGATCACCTTCTCCCACTAGAATTTCACTAGACCCCCAGTGCTTTCATTCTGAACCTCCCTAGTTCGTTCACTATCCAGCAGCTAGAATCATCTTTCAGAACAAAGATCTGTCATGTTCCCACTGGAAAACTATCCAGTGATTTCCTAATTCACATAGATAGACTCACTAAAGCCAAATTCTTTATTATTGCCTCTGGATACTGCATGGTTTGCCCCTTCCCTATCTTTCCCCAGTTCATGGAACACAGCTGGCCAATTCCAAGGTCAGGTCCTTTGTGGATCCCAAATACTTGGCCCGAAGTGGGCTAGTCTCTTCTCTTTGCATGGCCCACTCCAGGGACCTTTAGATTTCAGATCAAAGATTCCCAACTCAGCAAAGCCTTCTATGATCCCTCTATCTAATAAGCTCCCCTTCCTTTTTATTCATGAGTACCCTATGCATTTTCTCCAGGTACTTGGTTGGTTTTCAAATTCTGTGTGTATTTTTTTAAATTTCCTAATTATGTCCTCTTTTTCCCTGGAGGTGGGGATCTGGTTTGCTTTATTCACTGTTGTAAATATCAGCTTTGGCATGGTGTCTGGTACAGAGGATGCATGGCCATGGTTTAAGTGTCTTGTAAATTAGGTACAGGCATTGTCCCATTTTACAGATGACGAAACTGAGGTACGGTGAAGTTAAATAATTTCTTCTGAGTCCCAGAGCTAGTAGGAGATAAAAACACAATTTGTTGAACATTAATTGAATGAATGAATGAATGTATCTTTATTCATCTAACATGTGCCTTCTAGAGATAATAGTTTTAGAGATTAAAAAAGAAAATCTGAGAACGGGTCAGCTAAAAGAAAAAGTCATTAAATAGCATGTTTCCTTAGCTAAGGTGAAAGCTTTTCTCATCCTTTCATTCCCCCATCCCCAGCTGTTTAGCATATGTTTTTGTTTTGCAAACTTTTTTTTGGTTCCTAAAAACTCTCTGAATTCTGGGATCCTTGACAAAGCCTCACTGTTATGCCAGGTTGAAACTCAGTCACCCATATTTGCTCATTTTGCATCAGATTTACTGTCCAGCAGAGGCAAAACTGAGGTCACTGAGTTAAAACTAGACTCCTGCTTTACAGCGTTCTGTCTGGTGTAATGCTGAATTCAAAGATTTATTATTCGATGTTGATAGGCTGTGGAGAGACTATCATGTGAGTTATTTACTGTCAGAACTACATGGTCAAGTTTTGCAAGTGAATGCTATTATTCCCCAAATAAGTTATCAGTTTAAAAAAGATTTTAGGCTGATTTTAGTACACATTTTATAGTATTGATGTGTAAATCTGTGACTCTGGGCATTACAGAAAAACTGTGGCACAAGACAAAAGTGGTGTTATAATGTCAACTCGGTAATGGTTTATGTGCACGAAGACGGATCTATACATATATACATAAAGTTATATATATACGATTTTGCTCCCAGTTGTAAAATGTGTCTCTGACCTCTATCCCTGTTATGTTTCCATGCAAACCATGGAATAATTACTTAAATATGAGTTTTTGAAGGCCAGTGCCATCAGAACCTCCCTTTGTTTAAACTTTGAAGATTTTAGTTCAATTTCTTTCCTTTTAAAACTCAATTAGCTCCTTTTTCCTCTTTCTTTTGAGATTGTTAATCTGTTGCCTCTTTATTCTTCATATGGAAGTCATTGAACTACTGTGGATCACAAAAACCCCTTTCCTAACGGAAATTTCAAAAGGTTTCTTGTTGTAAGTAATGGAATTACTTATAAAATATATTCAGTGAAAGAAGGATGAATATATAAGCAGAAGAATAGCAGGAAACCCCATGTTCTTGACGCAGACACCCAGTAGCCTTGGGTATCAGTAAGCAGCCCATTTGCACCTGTGTTCCTGGTGGACACGGTACATGTCATGTGGGGAGCATGATGCTGAGTATTTGCACTTAAAGAGCCTTGATGAGTTGCATTATTTCCCTATTAATTCTTTAAATCAGAAGGAATGGCTTGGGAAGCTGTCCTTAAAGAAACCTGGAAGACAGGGTACCTTCTGCTGGTAGTAGAGTCCGGCCAACATGTGGCCCGAGTAGCTGTTTTTGTTTTCTGAACATCCCTGTAGGGCAGCCAGCGAGTCCTCAGTGCTGTCGTCAGAGGTGATGATGCGCTAAAGAGATTCAGATGGCGGCTGTGGACCCTGCAGCCACGTGTTCAAGTGGCTGCTTCATCTGCTCTACAGCTAATGTGAAGAATTGGCTAAAACTGGATCCTCTGCGTTTAAAAAAGGAACCAAGATTGGTACTTCATTCACCATCCTGAGGCCATGCCATGTTTTTTTCTTAAAGGATTGATCTTCCTTTACAACACGTTTTAAGTTGTCTTTGACCTTGAGAGACAACAGTGGGGATATAGTCATGTATGGAAGAGGCAAGTGGAGGGGAGGGAAGCCATTGAGTCCCAGATGGACCTGATCTCTAGGGTGAAGAGGAAAAATAAGAGCATTTGAGAATTGCACAGGCATGGGGAGAGTGCCAAGAGGGAGACATATGTATGGCAGGGACGGGAGTCTGCTTTCTGGTTGCTTCTTGGTGCAGGCACGATTCAGAGAACCTTCCGTCTTCAACTGCTGAGACATGCAGGCTAGGCAGCGTTTACCCTTCTGAACACTTGAGAAGATCATCTGGGTGTCATCTGTGACTGTTGCACCTGCCTCACCCTGACTGTCCAATCACAAATTCCTGGGGTTTCTACTGGACTCACATCCCTCAAATCCATTCATCTCTCTGCACCCACCACTGCTACTTTCAGTAGCATCTCTCTAAGCAGTCTCACTGCCTCCAGTTGTACCCTCTTTGGTCCATTCTCCACATGGCAGCTCAGTCTACCTTTCTACACCTGATATGCCCCTCTGCTTGTTCGAACACTTCAAAGGGGCGTCACTGCTCCCTGGATGTAGTTCAGTTTCCCCGCCAGAATCTGTGAGATTTCAAGATGACCATCTCCCACCTCCTTCCTTTCCTTCACCTCCTCTGGCCCTGCTAGATTATCTGTGGTTCCTGAGTGCTCAGTGTTCTCTTTTGCATCTGGATCCTTCACTCTGCTTGGGATGTGCACTCACCATTATCTAAATTTCCAGATCACCTTATTCCCCCAGCCAAGTCTGAACTAGGTGGACATACGGTGAACTCCGGAGCACCTTGTCTTTATTCCTGGCATTTGTAGAGATGATTATGTTTATTGGGTTAGTCCTTCACGACCTGTAAATGTCTTGAGAGCAGAGAGGCTGTTGCTCTTAGGTTCCCAGCTCCTAATGTCTGGTCGTTAAAGCAGGGACCAAGTCAATATCTGTTGTATAAAGTAATGAGTCAGATAGCTTTGTTTGGGGAAATGCTTCTAGTTAACAGTTGTATTATTGTTTTACTTCCTGCCTTTTTTCCCATTTGTCTTTACAGCATGAAGAATCCTGTAAAGAAGGCAGATTTTTAATTGTGTGAGCGAGTTTTGGACCACATTGACCACAGCTTGCCCTTTTTATTCCCTTAGTATGTCAAAGACTCAAATCTGGTTTTCCTGAGGCTCAGTGTCTCCCCTGACCTCAATGACTGAGACACCATTTTTTCCACAAGTAGAAGCAGGTTGTGATAGCTCTTGGTTAAGACTGGAGAATTGGTACTTCCCTGGTAGTCCAGTGGTTAAGACTGTGTGCTCCCAATGCAGGGGGTGTGGGTTCGATCCCTGGTCAGGGAGCTAGATCCCACATGCTGCAACTAAGACCCGGCACAGGCAAAAAACAAACATACAGACAAACAAACAAAAAGACTGGAGACTTTTACAGGTCATGGGGCAAGCCATTAAAGTGCAAGTTTCACCTTAAAAAATGCAAATAATTTCCTTGTTTAGGACTAAGACAAAGGGGGAAGCTCAGAGTAGTGGAAGCCTTAGGAGTAGACCAGAGTTGACTCTGGAAGTGTCAGCTTCCATTTCTCTCTCCACTTGGCAGGTCCAGGAGCTCAATGACATCAGTCCCCTTTGCCCCAGACCTTGTAATGTGAGTCTTGAGATTTCTGAGAAATGAGATTGGCCCCATAATTAGCCATCTGCCTACTGTGGAAGGAGGGCCCTCTGAAGGCCACTGCACTGGAGGCATCTCAGAGATTCATAGAAATATTTGGACTCAATAGGTGCTCATTGACCGCCTACTGTGTCCATGCTCAGAGGAAATTGGGGCTCAGAGAACCTAAATTGCTTAGCTAGAAAATTCTAGAACTTGGACTAGACTCTAGGTCTTCTTTCTGTTCATCCTCTGCTCCAATTTGATATAGTCCACCCTCCAAACTTCATCGTTATCCTTTTAATTTATGGTGGCACAGGATTACAGAGAAAAGGTGGACCTGGTTCTGCTCTGGGATGGCATTGCACTGTGACCCTGGGAAAGCTAAACTTCTCTGCTCTGATTCTCTTACCTTGGGAATGACGATAATACGGCTTGGTTCATAAGCTTGTTGTGAAGATTAAATTAGATTTTGTATATAAAATCCCTAAGTACACTGCCTGAAACCATCACAGATATTCTCTCCTCCTATGTTTAGAATGCCTAAAATCCACACTATTTAGCCATTTAATTTCAGGCTCCTTATGTAAAATATGGCTACCCCTGAAAGCTTTGTGGTAATGGTGTATTATTCGCCCCTGCATATGTTTTATAGTAACTAATTTGGAGACCTCAGTCATCAGAGGGAAGAGAACATCTGTCTACCCATCTAGTCCAAGCCCTTAGTCTTTGTATTTTTGCTTTCTACATAGGTGAAAAAACTGAAATTCTATTAAGTGAAGAAAGTCAAAGACAAATATTGTATGATATCGCTTATATGTGGAATCTAAAAAAAAGATACAAATGAACTTATTTACACAACAGAAACAGACCCACAGACATAGAAAACAAACTTATGGTTACCAAAGGGGAAGGTGGGGGGAAGGGATAATTTAGGAGTTTGGGATTAAAATATATACGCTACTGTATATAAAATAGGTAAGCAACAAGGACCTGCTGTATAGCACAGGGACCTATACTCAGTATCGTGTAATAACCTATAATGGAAAAGAACCTGAAAAAGAAAAGAATATGGATATATATATAAAAAATATGGGAATATGAGTAATATATATATATATATGTATAACTGAATCACTTTGCTGTACACTTGAAACTAACACACTGTAAATTAACTATAATTAAAAAAAAAGCCTGAAATTCGACTCCTAACATTTAGCTCAGCTTAACCACATAGAAGGAAAAAAATTCATCAGTGAGAGATTATTTTATTTTTTGGAGAAATTTACAACGAATGCTGTACTTACTTCACATTTTAGCCTAGAGCTAAAAGTTTCTTTTGTACTTGAAAACGAAAAAGAAAAAATGCTGATGAATGACAGACTCCAGGATAAAATACGCATATTCAAACCCAAGGGAAGTGTCTTCCACATTACGCTGCTGCATGAGTATAATTTTCTTGAATGCTGGGAAGTATTCAAGGATAAGTAGTCAAATCATTCTCCTTATAGGACAACAATACAAGCAAACATTTGACATTTTAGAGCCTTTCAAATGAAAAATGACTGACTGAAGACTAGTTAGCTGCACTAGAATCTAGCTGGTGAACATTTGCTTACCATTGTGTTCCCTTACGTGGTGGCCCTTCCTCTCTCCCCCTTCCTCCAAATACTTCTGTCACTTGCTGCTTCTTTGGAAATAATCAGACCTTAGTCTGTCTGTGCTCTGCGTGGAATTCTCATTAAGTTTTCTGACACAAAGATTTAGATTAGAAATTAATAAGCTGATTTTGCCAAGAGTTATGTAAGAAGTTAAAGAGCATAGGAGATGGACATAAAGATGTACAGCTTTTGGTGTTATTTATTTAATTAGTACAACAAATAGTTTTATGCTTATTGGAGGTTTGTGAATTTTCTCTCTTTAGGCTAAATATGTGTTATTTCTCTAAACATGTTCGTTGGTAGCTCACTGTGACACCATATGCTGTAGAGAAGAATTCAGTATGTGGGACTCTATCTTGGGCACCATCCAATGAAATGTAGTTACTTCATGCTGATCACCAACGTTTTAGTGTAATCCCCAAGAATGTTTATAATTAGGTCGAACCATGTCAAATGGTTGATTTTTGACTCTTTTTTTCCCTACAAAAATGGTGGGTTTTTTTGTAACTTATACAATATTAAAGATCCAGTCTACTCATTGTTTTTTCTTAAGCTAAATTATGTTGTCTGATGCCATAATATGTTCTATATACATAAGACACTTAATATTTAATTGTTGATGGGATAGTGGGCCTGCAGTTGATTTAGTGAGACTGGTTAGGTAGGTTGTAAGGCATTTGCGTCCACCTCTACACCATGCAATGAGCATAAAACATCATGAGGCTGGAGGCTTCCCTGGTGGCGCAGTGGTTGAGAGTCCGCCTGCTGATGCAGGGGACGCGGCTTCGTGCCCCGGTCCGGGAAGATCCCACATGCCATGGCCGCTGAGCCTGTGCGTCCGGAGCCTGTGCTCCGCAACGGGAGAGGCCACAACAGTGAGAGGCCTGCGTACAGCAAAAAAAACAAAAAACATAAAAACAAAAAAACAGAAAAAACAAAAAAAGAAAAAAAAACATCATGAGGCTGAGCTGGAGGTTTAATGTCTGGGTTGTATATAAAGGGAGGACATATTATGGGTCAAGGAGGTGAAGAATTTCGTAAGGCATTTGAAAAGTAAACAGTTGAAAAGGTTAAAAGTGTATCTGTTCTGATCTTGGGAGGTCAAGCCAGTAAACTTAACATCCACTCTTTGAAATGGTGTTTCTAGTCCTTCCTTGGCGTTGCAGGAGGTAGATTTTGCACGAAGGATGGCACTGCTCATAAGCCATCACCAGACAGTCTATATTCCTAATGCATATAATTCAGAGACAGGAACAGGAGCGTGGATTGCCATTCCCAGCTCACACTGGGGATGGAGAGGAACGGTGCAGTGCATCTGTGGGCTCTGCCTTGGATAAAGAAGCTGAGGATGGGCTTAAGGGACCCAAAGAGACTGATGCTTGAGAAGGGGCAGGTCCAAAATAGAGCCTCACGGGTGGCCGTGGACATGTTCCAGAATTCCGGTTTTCAGAATTTTAGACCAAGCGTAATAATCTGTACTGTGGCACACTGTATTCCAGCTGCTGCTGACAGAAATGCCAGACTCTTCTTTGCGTATTACAAAAGGTCTCGATTGCAACAGAACTGCCGTGTCTCTCCTCTAATTCTCTGTGTCCATCTGCATCGCTAACTTTAGTTACTTGGTTATTCTCCTGCACCCATGTGCCCACACGAATGCAGAGTCTTGGTGAATCTTTACGTTTAAAAAATAAACCTGCACGTGACAAAGCAGTCCACTGTGACCTTCTTGTTTTCATCTCCCATTTTCTAGAGCATTGTCTAGAAAGTAGACTAAAGCAGTAAACGTTTCCTGAGGGTGTAGTCTTTTTGCCAGCTGCAGTGTCCGAGAGGCTGTGATCCCAGGGTGTGTTAAGAAGATAGGAACTCCAGTGCGGTGAGAAAGTCTACATAAAAACAAATTGGTGTATTCCCGTGATGGCTGTAAGTATCTGTTGTGATTATTACATTTTAAGTGCCAAATGACTGTAAATGGTACCAAGTGGGGAGGGGTCCCCAACACCTGGAGAAGGCTGCTGTGGAAGAGTTGATAATAGATAAGGGTCATGTTTCGGAAGGGAAGAGACACCATTCTAGGCTAGCAAAAGCATGAAAACAAGGCATGAAGTGAGTTTGGGGAGTTACAGGCAGATCGAATTGGCCAATACAGGGACAAAAGAACCACTTAGAGAGACCTAGTGTGAATTCTTTATACAGATTATTACCGCAAAATAAATTGGACAAAGTGCTGATCTAGGACCTTAATTTTGAAGTATCAGTTTACACTCTTGGAACATTTATTAATGGGTAGCATTTACTGAGCGCTTACTATGGGCCAAACGTAGAACTAGGTGCTTTGAAGGTATTGATTCACCACTCTGGGACCTCGTTTGATAAATAAGGCCACTGAGACAGAGTTAAGTATCTTTTCAAAGTCAAGGAGGTGATAAATGCCAAGGGATTCATATCCAAGTGCACTGATTCCTGCCTTTGGGCTTTTCCCCAAGAGCCTGTAATAAAAATCAAAGGGAATATAGTGTGGTGACCAAGGTCACTAATGCCTGATGCTTTCATTTGCAAGCTTGGGGAAGGTTACACAATCTATGCCTTAGTTTTCTTGCGTGGACCATGGGGATAGTAACACAGGTCCTATCTCACAGGGTGGCCGTGAGGATTCAGTAGAATAACGAGATGTCAGAACATGCTCGGTAGGGGCTGGCTGCCATGAGAGAGTGGGGAGCGCTCAGCCCTAATCTTCCTGCAGGATAGAAGAAGCAATGGAAGCTCACAAATATGAACTGTTTGTTCAAGTACAAAGTTGGGATTAGAATGGAGCCCTCTTGTCTGTAAGAACAAGGGGTCTTGTCTCAACCCCTGCTAAATCAGGATGTGTGGTCATGCCAAAATGGCTGAGGATTGCTTTTGAAATAATAAGAAAAAGACATTTTAAGGTCAGTTCTGATGCTTGTGGATGAACAAATCATTTAATTTTGTGCAATAGGAAGATACGTGTGTGTTTGTGTGTACAGAGTGCTTGTTTTGTTTTGTTTCTAAACAGGCAACTAATTATTCAGAAGTAGTCACTAGTTCTTTACTTCTGTATTTTTAAATATGTTTCCCTACATTAAAATAAAGATGGATTGAACTTTCAAATACTCACAACATTGTATATACGATATATTGCTATTCCTAAACGACTTTTGTATGCTGAATTTATTCAATAACATACAAACAGTCTTGACGATTATCCGTTATTTCAAAATCTCTTTTTGATGGCCCTCCTTGATTTCAGAGACACCAAGAAATCAGGCTCCAGGGGCAAGGCCAGCCCCTCTGCTGGCCTGGAGACCCTACCCATCCAGTGGCAAGAGAGGGTCGGGCTGGAGGTGGGCAAAGCTGCTGAGGCTCTCTGACTTCCCTTGTAGCACAGGAGCAAGGGAGAGTGACCAGACTCCCATCCTAGATGCTGACGAAGTTCCACGCAGAGATGAGAAGGTCAAGGGCTGCCCTGATAAATGCCCAGGCCTTGGTACCAGTGTCTACTCAGGTGCATCATCTCTCTAGGATCTTACTCTCACTCTCTCCTCAGGGAGAAAAGGGTCACTTCCTCTCAGCACCCACCCTCTCTTCCTCCTGCATCCCAAGGCTCTCATCCACTAAGCAGAATCAGAAGGGCGGTGCATGCACGGACCTTCCCCTACCCCCATCCCAGCAATGTGGGTACAGATTTCCCCCTAACAGGGCCAGCTCCTTGAGTTTTCTGCCCTGTGTTCAAAAGGGCCCCATGCTTGGTTTGTTGCCCTGCTGTTGCCCTCTTGAAATTCCTAATCCTTTTTTTTTTTGGCTGCACCGCACAGCCTTTGGGATCTTAGTTCCCCACCAGGGATTGAACCCGTGCCCCCTGCAGTGGAAGCTCCGAGTCTTAACCACTGGACCGCCAGGGAAGTCCCAATCATTTCTTTTCTTTTTTTTTTTTTTTGTTGGTACGCGGGCCTCTCACTGTGGTGGCCTCTTCCGTTGCGGAGCACAGGCTCCCGACGCGCAGGCTCAGCAGCCATGGCTCACGGGCCCAGCCGCTCCGTGGCATGTGGGATCTTCCCGGACCGGGGCACGAACCCGTGTCCCCTGCGTCGGCAGGCAGACTCTCAACCACTGCACCACCAGGGAAGCCCCCAATCGTTTCTTAATAAGGGCCCTACATTTTCGGTTTGCTCCGGGGCCCACAGACTATGTAGCCAGCCAGTCCTGCCCCCTAACATGCGCCTTGACTTTCGTATATTTACTTTCAAAGACAAGTTCAAGGATACAGTAGGTAAGAAAGGAGCAGACTGCTTCTGTTAATTTAAGGAGAAGTGGACTTGCTGGGATAAAAAGGTTTAAATCGTATCAAGGCTTTTTGATGTGCATGTTGCCAGATACTTTAAAGTACTTGTATCTATTTATTCTTGCAGCCATGCAATGGATATTCTCACTCAAACCATTTTGCAAATGCATGGAGTATAAGTGGTATCTTCTTGTTTTGTTTTGTCTCTTTACGAGCAAGTTAGACTATGTTTCAAATTCTGTTACACCATTTGTGTTTCTTTGGTGAATAGCCTATTGTCATCTTTTCCCAGCTTATATGCTAGTCTTAGTGTCTTTCAAGTGATTCCTATGAGTTCTTTGGAGAATGAAGACATTTGCCCCTTGTGATTTTTTTCCCCCAAAGGGTTGTTTGGCTTCAATTACATTTGTTGCTATTTGTTTATTTTTCTTATACGAAGTTTGAAATTTTTATATGGTTGAATGTCCTGATAATTTTCTTTGTACTTTCTTCTGTTGGTTTTAGGTTAATAGACTTATAACCGTCTAGAAATTTGATAAATATTTAGTTCTGTTTTCTTTTGAATTTATATCTTGTGAGTTTTATACTTTGTTTTTTGAGTAAGATGAGGATATGATTTTTAAAAAAATAGATACCTAGTTGTCCCAGGACCAGTTATTATTTCTTCCTTCTTCACAGATTTTCAGGGTTACTTTCCTGTCTTCACTGTTTATATACGAATTTATCTCTGGGCTCTCCATTCTGTTCCACTGGTATTTCTGATTTAATTGGTGTACCTTTATATGCCATAAATGGTATAGGACTGGTCCATTTCAAAATCCTTGTAAATTTTGCACACATTTAATTATTACACCATTTATGGATATGATTGGATATTTCACCATATCCAAACGGTAAAATAAAAGCATAATAAACTTGCCTTCAAAAATATTGCAATATACAAAGCACCATTTTTAAAAAATCAGCATTGTTTCCTTCCTGTCAAATACTGTAAATAAATGAAACCTTCTTTTAATGGCAAATACTGTGGTCAATCAAAGCACAGACTAATGAATTCAGATTAAGTTCTGTGGTCTTCAGACACTTGGCAGCCTTCAAAAGAAAGAGTAGGGCTTCCCTGGTGGCGCAGTGGTTGAGAGTCCGCCTGCCGATGCAGGGGACGCGGGTTCGTGCCCCGGTCCGGGAGGATCCCGCGTGCCGCGGAGCGGCTGGGCCCGTGAGCCATGGCGGCTGAGACTGCGCGTCCGGAACCCGTGCCCCGCAACGGGAGAGGCCACAACAGTGAGAGGCCCGCGTACCGCAAAAAAATAATAAAAAAGAAAGAAAAAAGAAAAAAATAAAAAGGAAAGAGTAAAATGGGGACTTTTCAAAAAGAAAAAAAAAGCATCCTCTTTCTCTACCTCCAAATAATTTTATTTTCTGGTCTGTTCTCAGGTGTCTGTTTTTCTCTTAACCACTGTCAGATTTAAGTAGTTTTCCTATGGATTTAAAGTGTACAAGTGGCATTTCTTTTAAATGTTCAACGTTCAGACTCTTTACTAAACCATTGTCTCATATTGATCTATGTTAAATTTATTTTTCTGGACTTGATTCTTTGTAGTTTGAAAACTTGCTAGTTTTATAATTTGGATAAACTAAAAAGGCAAAGTCTGTGTTTACCTGATAGCTATTACCTTGTTCATTCAACAGGTCTGTATCGAGGGTCTACGAGCAGCTGGCACTGTGGGTAGCAGTGATCTCCACAGACAGAGTCCTTCTCTGGGGAACCCTCAGGGCACATTCTGGGAGGAGGGCAGTTGCTCCGGTCATACAGAGTCTCATGGGCTGTAGTAGAGAGTTTGGGCTTAAGCCAGGACCCAATGGGAAGCTGTTAAGGGGTTTAAACTGGGCTGGTGATGCGATCTGGTGATGTGCGTATCATTGTCTATGACACCTCAAGAAGTTCGGGAAGGAGGGGTCAAAAGGGCTGGGGGAAGACAGGGCAAAATATTTAATTCCATCTCTTGACTGTAAAAGATAGCAATCTGGAGGCAGGCAAGATTATTCTGCCTGTCTCACACCATACATCCGAAAACATTTCCTTAGCTATCATCACACTGAGAAAAACAATACCATCACAAATGCCTGAAATGTTTACGTTTTATTTAAATAAGTGAAGGCCCTGCAAGTTGCATTCCAACAAAGCCTTTATGAATGTACTGCTATCATAAACATGCCCTAGAATTTCCATTGGGGTTCCACAAAATGTATTCGATTTTTAGGATGAGTATAATAATTTTACAAGAAGGTGAATGAAGAAGGGCCTGGAGTAGCGGAAGACATTGATGCACAGCTTGAAATGTCAGATCCCCGTCACCTGTCCTTCCTTCAGACAAAATGGGAGAGTCAGAATGTCCCTGTCACCTTCACGGATGAGGCGATGCCTTTGTTCTAGGAGAATTTGAGACGAGAATTCTAGGGAATTTTACAGTTATTAATCAAGTATCTGTACATCCAGAAAGAGAATGAAGTAAAGGAACAACAGCTATTGGTGGAGTATTTGATCTACTTTGGCTAAAAGGCAAAGCTGTTATATTTTCAAAAGAGAGGAGAGATTAGATCCTAAGTTGCTGTATTCAAGAACTATTCCAGTTTCAGGCAAGATTTATTTTGCTTAACGTTTCTCATTTTATAGAAGCCAGACCTTTCGCTTCACTGGCCCCTGCAAACCTTAAGTTAGGTTATGACCGCAATTTGTATGATAAAAGGGCTATAAATGCAGAATTTAGGGAGAGCGATTTTTTTTTAACGCATAAAGCTTTGAAAAATACAACACAGATTGTAGGTGGAAGCTGAATTAAACTTTTTAAAAGAAGAAAGACCTACCAAGTCATCTGTTCATTGCCCAGAGCAAATTAAACTATTTCACAGGGTCTGGAAGCCTTATCAAATTTATCATGTGGCTATATATACAGCTTCTTATTTTTACTTGGTTGTGCTTTTTTAAAAGTTCATCACTGTTAAAATAATTACTTTATGCTTATTACACCTTTCACAGAGCCAGTCTTTTCACGTAGAAAAAATACCTTTAGGACGATCTTTTTTTTTTCTTTTTTTTTTGGCTGCACCAAGTGGCCTGCAGGATCCTGGTTCCCGGACCAGGGATAGAACCCAGGCCCTTGCACTGAAAACGCGGAGTCCTAACCACTGGACTGGCAGGGAATTCCCAATTTTTTTTTCTTGAATTCTAAGTTTTATCTTTGTTAAGCATACATTTCTGCAGTTCCAACATTGATCACCAGGTGCAGCAGACAGACTCTTCCTTTGTTCCTTATTGGTTCACATAACAGAAATCCAGTAGCAGGGTGAGTGTCAGGACCTATTCGAACTGGTTTATGTCTTGGGGATGTTCTTACCTGATTTCTTTCTGTCTTTCTGCTTTGCTGCATGCATCTTCATGGTAAGGTGCGTGCTCCTTTTTGATACAGTATGGTTGGTAACAACTCCTAGGGTTATAATCCAGAGAGAGAGAGCACCGTTTCCCCACCATTGACAACTTTGGCCATTTAACTGCCCCTCTCTATCTGCCTAGTCAATCACTGGTCAGTGAGGATGGGTTCATGTTGATTGGCTTAGGACAGGCAGAGCTCCCTGCTGGAGACAGAGGTGAATTCACTGTCGCCCAATCATGAGAGAGCTACACAGAGGCAGGCGGATGGAATGGATTCAGAGTGGGGGCAGTCACTGCACTCAGTGTACTGCTTTGGCCTCTCCTCCCTTCCAGTTCTGATTTAGAAGGGTTCTGGCTATCTGTGAAGTACTCTGTTGCTGCCATTCATATTTTCTGTTGCTTTGTGCTCAGAGATGCCTCTTGGCAGGAATGGTTACCTCTCCTCCTATCAAATAGAATGGTGGCTTCCCACTGTGGTTCCAACGGAACCTTCTCTCCCAACCCAAGGAAGGTGGAAGAGATGTAGGAGGAGAATAATGACACTCCTAGGGAGCATGGCAGGTAATAAAATTGGGTCTTTCATTTGGGCACAAAGGAAGATCACACTGGACATGCAAGGTCAGAAGTCGCACACCGAAAGGGAAGACATGGCAGTGAAATAACCCAGGAAACTTTTATATATGTTTTATATATATATATATAATTTCTTTTCAGTTGAGGAAGGAGGAAGTTGATTAACAACTCTAGCTCTTCCACGTGACCTTTAACTTTTAGGGTCCTGGTTTGTGGTTGTAAAGTGGTTTTTAGTTTTGCTAGAGGGCTGGTAACTTTTTTTTTTTTTTTTTTACATTACGCGGGCCTCTCACTGTTGTGGCCTCTCCCGTTGCGGAGCACAGGCTCCGGACGCGCAGGCCCAGCGGCCATGGCTCACGGGCCCAGCCGCTCCGTGGCATGTGGGATCTTCCCGGACCGGGGCACGAACCCGCGTCCCCTGCATCGGCAGGTGGACTCTCAACCACTGCGCCACCAGGGAAGCCCTAAGGGTTGGTAACTTTTTGAGTCAGGGAGGAATAGAGACTGTGGGAGTCGAAAGGGATCTTGAAGATGACCTCCTCCGATATTCCTCTCCCCGGTCTGATACGCTGCACTGGTTGTTGCTGAAAAGTCTTGAGTAGCTTCAGGACCACCCAGCTAGTCAGGGAGTAAGTGTGGATCCGAGCTATGAATTCTGGTTTCTTCACTTAAGTGATTTCTTAACGGTATTTAGTGCCTTGTGTCTTCTCTGTGGCAGGCAAACCTGCTGTTGTAATCTTCTTTGCCAAGCAGGGCTGTTTGGATCTCTCTTAATTCCCTTTACAGAATTTTGACAATAGACTTCTGCTCATGACTTTCTAATAAATGGGCCATGTGGGATGGGAAACATAATAAGATCCTAAGATTGTCTTGTATTAAATAAGATTAAGATCTGAAATGTATAGCCCTTTTTTCCCCCTTTCACCGTTGGTAGACTTACTGCTTATGTGTGAAAGGAGGAGAGTCAATGCCTTTTAAGATTTATTATTCAGAATTTCCACGAATTTAGATAGATCATCGCAGACAATTAAGGTAAACATAAATAAACATGCTTTGTATAAAATCCCTAAAATCAATGAGTGGCTATAGGGTGCAAAGGTCTGTAATTGTCTGGGTTTGGGTCACCTAAAGCCACAAAATATTGCTGCCTGTCCCTTTACAACACTTTCTGTTGAAAGGTGAAGTTGGTATTTTCTCCACTCTTTCCCTGTCCTCCATGTCCTGCAGTAACGTAACCTCTGTCACCGAGATGGCTTGATGATGGAATTGTGTTGGACATGGTGTCCGGCACATGGGATGTTGAATGAATGAGTGCGTGGATCAAGAAGAGGCACCTACGACTTTCTCACTTGAGCCTCCTGATGCCAGGAAACAAGCATGTGTCTTTGAATTTGCCCTCAGATCCTGCTGAAACAGCCTTGAACTTCAGAAAGAACCTTGTCTTTCCCTGCCCATCTGGATTAAGCCAAACACGGTCTTCTCATGATCTTTGGGACATAGCAGTCCTTCAGAACTTTGGAGGAAAATCATTGGTTCAAATTGTAGTGAGGCTGTTACTACCATGAAACTGTCTTGTGAATGACTTACAGTATGATGGAAATTCTTGTGCGGACGCACTACCCTTTAGCCTGTCCATGGTCTGATCCTCTCATTACTCTGCTCAGAAACCCAGCTGTGAAGCACCATCTGTCAGCAGCGGCAGCAGCATCCATCTTAGTGTCAGCTGACATCTGTGTTAACTCTGGAGGAATTGCCTGAAGGCTGTTTTAGGTGGGTGTGACGCTCGCGGGGAGCAGGCTCCGCCTTGGTGCCTTTTGTGACATACTGCCTGGCCTTTTCAACTTAAAACCACCCGTGATGGAGTGCCAAGTGCTTGCTTTTTCGCGTGCTGGAAGACTCTTTTAGGACTTCTGCATTCCATGATACATTAAACCTTATGGCTAATCTTCCTTCTCCTCTCATAATACTGCCATGCAGTGAGACTTGAGTAAATGCTCGGATGATAGACTCAGGGTGGGATTTTCTGCTTTCTGCTTCATTCTGCAGAAAATGGCGTTGGGGAATCTACTGGGTTGAATCTACTGGGTCCTCCCCCTCCCTTCCTGAAACATCAGAATGTGACGTTATTTGGAAATAGGGTCGTTGCAGGTGTAATTATTAAGATGAGGGCACACTGGAGTAGGGTGGGCCCTTAATTCCATAAGGCTGGCGTCCTTCCAAGAAGGGATACAGAGTCACATGGAAGGAAGATGGCCATTTGATGACAGGCAGAGGTTGGAGGTACGCTGCCACAAACCAAGGAATGCCAAGGATTGCTGACAACTGCCAGAAGCCAAGAGAGATTCTTGGCACGGAGGAGATTGTCTCTAGAGCCCTTGGAGGGAGCACGGCCCTGCTGGCACCTCGATTTCAGACTTCCAGCTTCCAAGACTGTGAGACAATACACTTCTCTTGTTTTAAGCCATCCAGGTAGTGGTAATTTGTTACAGCAGCCCTAGGAAGCTAATACAGAGTACTATACAGTGTGTCGCCACTGGGAATCTGTATGAATTTTGTTAAGCTCTGTTTTAAGTGCTCAACACATAGCCATTATGTAAAGACTAACTTTTGGAGTAACATAGTAACATAGTAACTTTTGGAGTAAGGAAGGGATAGTGCTTTTTAGGAAATAGTACGAGAACAGGGCTATTTCATTAGGAGTAAATTTCCAGTTTACTCGCTCAGTCAGTCCTTCAGTCTTATGCCAATTCATTCAGCACACATATACTGATTGACCATAATATGCCAAGCACAGTGCTTGCTCCGGAGAGTAGAGCAGTGAACAAAATAGTTATGGAATCTGCCCTTGTGAAGTTGAGAATCCAGTGGAGAAGAAAGACATGAGTTTGTTTATAATCAACCTACATATTTTTTAACATCATTATAAAAGAAAAAAGTCACGCCAAAAAGCGATGAAATTTTGTGAATCATTTAGTATTTGGGAATATCACTTAATGATCCTATTTAAAAACTTAAACCTACTGCATTTATGTTCAATTCTATTTCTGTGTCTGTGTTTTATATCCTCACCCAGTATAGACGGTCTTGTTTTTTCTACTGCTAATCATAATCCTTCACATGCAGTAGGTTTAGCATGTAGTTGCTGAATTAAATTGAATTATTGATTAAGAATAAAAGTAGGGAGGATGGTTAATAATAGCTAACATCTATTAAGTATCTATTATATATATGCCTTATAGAATTGACCTCTTTTTTTTTTTGCGGTATGCGGGTCTCTCACTGCTGTGGCCTCTCCCGTTGCGGAGCACCGGCTCCGGACGTGCAGGCTCAGCGGCCATGGCTCACGGGCCCAGCCGCTCCGCGGCATGTGGGATCTTCCCGGACCGGGGCACGAACCCGTGTCCCCTGCATCGGCAGGCGGACTCTCAAGCACTGCGCCACCAGGGAAGCCCTAGAGTTAACCTCATTTTATTCTCATAGGTGTTTCTATGAGTTTCTTTTTCCCAGTACACCACTTTACAGATGGAGAGACTGAGGGTCTCAGAAAGTAAAAAAACTTCCTCCACCTCAATAGCTAGTTAGCGGCAAAGCCAAGATGTGGGTCCACGCAGTGGGCAGTCAGGCTCCACGCCCTGGGCCTCACCTCCGGCTTTAGTAACACTTGCAGGCATCCTGCTGCCTTCCATGGATTCGTTTAAGAGGACTGTGTCGGAATCATGTGCCTTCCTTCTTTTTCTTTTTACTAATCACAGACTCCGGGAGTAATGCAGAAAAGATTGGCTTTCATTCACATTTTTGTCTAAGAAAATCTTCTTTCCTCACCAAGGTAAAAAGAGCGTGACACTAGAATGTGGAATGATTGCTGATCACTTACATCATTTCTATTTAATTCTTTCTCTCTTTAGCCTTTGGCTTATAAGCTAATGTCACTTAAATGAATAGATACCCTGCAGGGTCGTGTGTGGTTAAGCCCAGCCTTGCATTTCACGTCATGGTTTCACTTGTGTGGTGTTGGAGCGGGGAATTCCGCTCCCGTGCTGTCTGCCTTGAGGCCGAAACTCTTGCCTTTCCTGGAGAGAATGTGGACCATCCCCAGGAAGAGGGCAAAGGGGACGTCCCCAGGCCTCTCCCGGCTGTCCAGCTCCAATCAAAGCCCCACGGGCTTTGGAAGAGCCAAGCTTTGTGCAGCAGGTGTGTGTTCGGGTCTCAGAGCCCTGTGCTGCTCCATTAGCGTCTGTGATGTGGGCTGGTTGGCAGCCCATCCTGGAAGCTGCTGCAGGATTGTAAGTAAATGGCTCCAGAGGAGCTGCTGACTCAGCCGTGGGGTTGTCCCTGTTCCTCTCCTGGAAGAACTCTGTGTACTTTGTTCGCCTGCTCCAGCCGCAGCCCTCAGGATCTGATTTCAGCTGGAAACAAGCAGCTCTAGAAGTTTCAAAGTTAAAAACCACAAGTATTGAATCCAGTACTCTGTCATGGCAGCATCATTCACAGTAGCTACAAGGTGGAAACACCCTAAGTGGCCATCAGTATGCCCCCCAAAGTGGTACATACACACAATGGAATACTATTGACCCATAAAAAGGAATGAAGTACTGATACAGGCTACAATCTGGATGAACCTTTGAAAACGTGATACGTACAAAAAGCCAGACACAAAAGGATGAAGATTGTATGATTCCGTTTATATGAAATATCTAGAATAAGCTTATTTGTAGAGATGGAAAGCAGGTTAGAGGTTACCAAGGGCTGGAGGACAGAGGAATGGGGAGCTACTGGGTAATTGTACAGAATTTCTGTGCCAGGTCTTGGAAAAGTTTGTAAACAGTAGTGGTGGGTGTACAACACTCTGAATGTAATGGATGCCACTGAATTGTACACGTAAAAAATAGTTAAGATGGCAAATTTTATGTTATATGTGTTTTTAAAATAATGAAAAAAATGCCAGCACCCTGAACCAGATCTTGCATCTCTCAGCAATGAACTAAATGTCGAAAACCATCCTTGGCTTTTCTCAGGCTGGACATAAGAACTGTGGCCTTGTAGGGGAAGGGCCCAGCACACGGGCAGGGTGAAGGAGGTGCTCAGTTAACGGGTCTTGTTTCCTGTTTCCGCCTGGACTGCCCCCTAGTTACAGCATGTGTGGCCTGCTCAGTGGCCCTGAGGTCACTTGTTAGGTGCTTTGGAAACTGGAGTAAAGAAAGTTCCAGTGAAGACATTAAATGGCTTGAAAGGGAAAAAAAAAAAAAATCAAAACATGACTGAGAGTTCTCTATTTCCTTTCCTTTCCTTTCTTCTTCTTGTCCTCCTGAGACTGTATTTCCAATCTTCACCAGGAAAGAACAAAAAATGGAGAAGCAAAGCAAAGGACATCATCTACTATTCTTCACTCACAATAAAGTGAGGCAGGGGCTCAGGACTTGATTCCTCCTCGTTTCACTCTAGTTCAGCGTCTCCAACTCTGGAGAACTCATCTATTAAATCCCCGCTGGCCTGCAAGAGCTAATACGTGTTCACAGTATGTGTTGAGTTTCTTTCCAAAAACTAATATGCACCTGGGCCAGGGATTAATCCAGATCATTTTTTGAGGTAACTAATATTATTATTCTGTATATACAGACATTTGAACTGTGTATCAAAGAAGATAAGAAACTCTCTCAAGATAACAATCAGGAAAATAACAGTGAATTCAACACACAAACATGACCCACTGCTCCCGTGATCTAATTCTGAGATACAGAAAAAAAAAAAAAAAGAGAAACTCTCTTTCCTTTGGTGTGGACATTTAATATTAAAGCAGACTCTTATGGTGCACGGCAGCCACTTGGAAACAAGGTGCAGGAGAGAAACAGGAAATAAGGGGCTAAGGCCCTCACCACGTGGGTCCACTGTGCTCCTTTGTAGATTTCCTCTCCGAGGTTTGTGGCTGAAATCTGCAGGAATGAGTTCAGTGCATATAGTCTGGAGTTGATAAAGGGCATCAATTTTGCAACGTATTTCTTGGACTCTTTAAGAATGTTAGAAATCATAGGACCCCACTGATTCAGTTTTTTGTTACGTCTTGATCTTTTCTGTTTTCCCCTTTACCTTCCTCATGTTATCAATAAATAACAACGGAATGTCTGACTGTCTTGTTTTAAACATTTGCATTTGCACAGTCAGCCTGGGCACTGGGAAAGAGAAGAGAGAAGAAACTTAGTGTTGCAATTTTATATATGAGGATTTTTATATTAGAAGAGACTTAAAATCCTATTCTAATAGGATCCCCATTTAATGAACATGCTCCTCTTCAGACATTGGGAAAACCTGTCACCCTCTAACAGAAAGCCTGAAGGAATCAATGATTGGAATCACATTCTTCTGCCAACATTCCCGGGTTAACAGTGTGCCCCAAGTGACCGAAATGATTGACCCACCAACTAATTTGTCCATACAGTGGTTCATGTTTACACGTGTGTATGTTCACCTGTTCACAGACAATGCTTACCAACTTCAGTGCATTATTAGTCTTTGCTTGCTTTGGTATTTGTATATTTGATACCTAATTGTTTGTTCAATTGCCCTCATTTGGGCCTCTAGCCTCCACTTGGGAGGAAATTCAATAAAAAGCCAAATTTTACTGTACCAAATCCAGCAGGCACGGTTTGGATATGCTAACAACTCCTAATGAGGGTTTTGGCCATTGGTCAAATAAACAAACTTTCATGTAGCAGTTGGATAGAAAGCAGAATTGCCAACTCTGTTTATGCTTGAGGGATTTTTTACTGGATCTATAAGGCATGTAGAATTTATATGCGTATGTAATATTTACTTACTATTATATAATAGTAAAATAATAATTAGTGTTTTAAATTTCGTTTCTTGTTTCCTGATACAAATTGAACTGTGATAAATGTGTCAATAGTAAACACTCATGGTGGACTCTGGCCGGGACCGGATGTGATTGAATGCTTTACAGCCCCTAGCTCATAGCAACCTCTCCCACGCTGAAAGGTGGCGGTACAGTTCCCCTATTCTTAGTAGAGAAAATAGGTAATTGGTTTTGTTTGTTTGTTTGTTTGTTTGTTTTTATCCATGTTTTATGGATGAAGGCAGCGAAGCTTAGAGAGTTTGAGAGATCTTCTCCCAGGCATGGTGCATGGAAGTGGTAAACATGGATTTTAAACTCCCGTGGGTCTGACGTCGTGATGGACAGTTGTACGTGTCAGCTTGGCCAGGCTGTAGTACCCAGCTGTGGACTCAGACGCTAATCTAGGTGTTGCTGGGAAGGTGTTTTGTGAATGTGGTGAACACCTGCAATAGTTGACATTAAGGAGACTACTGTTGATGGTTACTGTCGACTGGACCGTGGGCCTTCAATCCAATCACTTGAAGGTCTTAAAAGCAAAATGTGAGATTTACTGGAAAAGAAGGAGTTCTGCCTCGAGGCTGCAGCATTAACTCCTTCCTGAGTTTCCATCCTGCTGGCCTGCCTACCCTACAGATTTCCAACTTGTCAGTTTCAACTATCCTGTGAGCCAATTCCTTTAAATCCCTCTCTGACTCTGTATCTATATATATTATATGTGTTGATATTATATATATATCTTACATATATGCATATATGAATAACCCTATATATATATATATTTATAGAAATAATGCCATAATTTTCCCTGGTCATTACATGTATCCTGATAGGAGATATTTACACATCTCCTATCAGTTCTGTTTCTCTGGAGAAGGACATCAAAGCCTGGGCACCATGACACCCATTTGCAAAAAGGGAAAGAGGTTTCCATCTCCACATTACAGGAGATGAAACAAGATTCAGAGTTTGAGAGACTTGCTCATAGATACGCATGTGACTTGGAGATGGTAGAGCTCAGGTTTGAGGCCAGAGACTCCAGAGATAGTGCTCGAAACACTCGAACCCAAATCACTCCAATTGCATGAGAAGTGGGCAGCTGTGATGGATACAGGACAGGGCGGCTGATGTCTGTTAATCACTTGTGTGTGTGACGGTCACCGCGCTGAGCACTTTGCCTGGTCCTCCTGGGTTCTTGGTACAGCTTCCTGTGGAGGTCAAGGCATCGGTCAGAAGGAGAAGCCCCTGGCTGCTTCTCAGACCGTATGGCAGGTCTGAATCACCTGGAGGGCATGTGGAAACACAGGTGGCTGGGCCCTCCCCCACCCCCTCCCCGCTTCCCATTTAAGGGCAGGGGAGATGAAGCTCTGCCTTTTGTAGTGGAGCCGTCACAGAATTTGTAGATATATTTTGAAACCAGCGCACCTCAGTTCTTGCTGGTATTAGTGTTTTCTCAGGTCTGGCTGTGCTTCCCCTGCAGCCCTCCGCGGTGATCGGCTCTTGTTCTGGCTGTGGAAGCATCACATCCGCTAAGCGGACTCCCCTAGGCGGGGCCCCAGCAGACGCTCCTCTGTTTGGGGTCCTGTCGCTGCCACAAGGGATCCCAGGCGACTCCAGGAAGTCGCACCTCCGGAGCTCCCTGAGTCCAGCCAGATTACCCTGCAGCCTGACGTGGCCATGCGTCTGGTAGGTGCTGGGGTGTCTAAGGGCGATGATCTCTGGTGTGCTAATTATAGGGAGCGAGGTGACAGCACCCCTCTGTGCCCAGAGCTGCTCTTTATCTAACACACCGCCCCCTCTCTCAGAGGAAGCCCAGAGAGAGAAACAGGATGCAGTCTGGGTATGTCTTACCTGTGCTTCCCTTTTGCCTGGTCCTTTCCAGTTATTTCCCTAGGCTGGGCTTCCTGCCCCATCTTCCCACCACCTCCCTCTGGTCTGGATTTCCCTTATATAAAACTCCAGGATCGAATCTGACAGGTCTGGCCCTTGACTTGCTAAAGGAGGTGAGATATGTTGGCAGTCCCTTCCTAAGACAATAACTTAGCTCACAGAAACATTGTCACACGACAGATGTGTTTTTGACTATTAGAAACCAAGTATCCCCTTGTTCTTTCCTTCTGAGTTCCTCCTGTGACAGTTCTTCTGTAAGTGCCCCCTCTCCTCCTGCCCACAACACACACACCTTTTCCCTTTCCACTTGAACTCACTGGGGAGATGGTTATGCTTCCAGAAGCAAGGCAGAAGAGAAGAGCATATTAATAGTATCCAAAATATGAAACCCACTATACTAAGATTTATTGAGTATTTTCTGAATGCGCTCTCCTAAGTGATATATCTGCATGATTTTATGTAATCTCACCCCACCCTGTTTATAGCTGAAAACACTAAAGCTTCGAGGGGTTTTATCATTTGCTCAATACTAGTAAGTGGCAAATCCAGGTATAAACCCCGGCCTCCTGACTCTAGATCCTACACCCTACCCACTTAAGTGTATGTGAAAGCTGGTTACAAGCTGTGAAACCAGATTTAATACAAGATTATATGTAGTCGATCCTCACTGTTTGTGGATCCCATATTTGCAGATTGGCCTACTAGCTGAAATTTATTTGTAACCCCAGAAGGGGACTCACGATGCTTTCATGGTCATCCTCGGATGTGCACAGAGGGTGAAGAATTTGAGTGGCCGGGCGTGCAGGATCCCAGCTGAGGTTGAGCAAGGCTGACTTCTTGTTTCAGCTCTCATGCTGCAAGTAAGGGTCCTTATAGTCTCTGCAGCGCCACGTGTTTCACATTTTTATGCTTTTATTGGTGAATTCACCATTTGAAATGTGTAGTGCTGAAGAGCTAGGTGTCTAGAGTTCCTAAGTGCAGGAAGGCTGTGATAGGCTTTACCTGTGTTAGGTCAGCTTCCTTTAGGCTTGAGTCGCAGTGCTGTCGGCCTTGAGTTCAATGTTAATGTATGAACAATATATATTAAGTAAGGTGTCTGTATTTTCTTTTCTTTTTTTAAAATGTTTTTATCTTATATTGGAGCATAGCTGATTAACAATGTTGTGTTAGTTTCAGGTGTACAGCAAATTGATTCAGTTATACATATACATGTATCTATTCTTTTTCACATTCTTTTCCCATTTAGGTTATTACAGAATACTGAGCAGAGTTCCGTGTGCTATACAGTAGGTCCTTGTTGGTTATCTAATTTAAATATAGCAGTGTGTACATGTCAATCCCAAACTCCAGGGTGTGTTTAAAAACACGCATAAAACAAGTTTACATATTGATGGGTTGACAAAAATGTGATCAGAGGCTCACAGACACCTAATCCTGTGTTTCCCCTCAGAGCAAGGATTCCCTGTTGTTAATTCAGTGTTTACAGAGACTTAATGGAACTTAACAAGAATGGACTGTATCGATCTCTCTGTTACCTTGCTTTCCTTAATTAGTTAATTCATTAAATACTCAGACATTTAAGAATGCTTTACTTATCAAAAGGCATACATTCTTAATGGAGGTGATATCACCCCCAAGGGGACAAAAGTTGGTTCTTGCGGTGGAGGGGAGTGAAAATCTTATTCTTTTCATATAAAAAGCATATATATATATATATATATATAGATAGATAGATAGATAGATATACACAGTACATAAGAAATCTGCAGTACAGCTGTGGTATTACAATTTCAGTTGGAGGGTGATAAGGAAAAATGTCTAAAAAAGTTTCCTTGGAGGGAGGGCAATCATGAAACAAAGGTTGAGACACACAGTTGTAGGGCACAGTGAACGATATGATGAAGCATCTAAAGTATTTACTAGACTATGCAGCACAGCATATGCGCTCAGTGTTAGCTGTTTATTAGAAAAATCATTAATAATAATATTTGTTTCCCCAATCTTCTTCCCTTTCTTCATAGGCCAGCATTTCCTATACTGCAGATCATGGTCTTCTGAGGGATCTGCCCACACATTTTCAGATCTGTCTGAAAATTTCTCCTGAAATTTGTCGTTTTCTTTTGTGCTTTCATTTTTATGATGATCTTAAAGATGATGCTTGCATACCGGTCCTCTTTGTAGCAGAGTCCTCCCACAAGACTTCATTGCCCAAGTTTGCACCTGGCTTTTAAGGAGGGAGCTCTCCTTCAGTGGTTATAGGCCAGTAAGGGATAAAAGAAGAGCAGACTGAAAGCATGTGAATGATACAGTCAGAGCAAGTGAGGGCCAACTGACGTGCACCCTGTTGTAGCAGGAAGGACTCCCCAAGTTCAAGTGGGTGGAAGTGGTGGGCAGGGCGAGTCCCCAGAGGGCCGGGGTAGTGTGGACATGCCCAAGCCAAGAGCCCATTGGCTTCAGGAGCCAGTGCTGTATTTACATTTTCAAGGGCAATGTCATCTCAGCAAAATAACATCATCTGCCAGGTTAAATTAATGCTGTTCATTTGAATTTTATGGGTTTTATTGTTTTCACGTCCAATTCGTTAGTTTGTTTTGGTCTTATTGTTGAATCAGATCTAAGGCAGATGGAGGTCATTTCTAGTTTTCCATTTGTGCATCACAAGTAACAATATAATAAAAATAATTTCTATAAGTTAGTGGTGCACAATAATTTTTTTTTTGCCACATTACAGTAGTATTTGCATGACTCAGGTTTGAGGAACGACCATGGACTCGTAGAATCATAGACTATTTGAGCTGCTGGGAATCCCTTAGTCCAACCATCTCCCCTATCAGATGTCGACACTGAGAAGTGAATGTCCAAGGTCAGAGAACAAGGGAGCAGCAGACTGAGGTCAGAGACCAGGTTGACATACTTCTAACTAGGTACCAGGTCCAACATGTCAGCCCCCACCAAGGGTGAACCATGGCAGATAAATGGTGCTGCCTGACTCGTATAAATGCCGCCACAAAGGCCTGACACATACTGATGGAGAGTTTCTGCACTGTCTGCTAACTCTGAGAGAGGAGGATGTGAAATAGGCAGAAATGATGGGAATAACAGAATTGTTTCAGAGCCATAAGTTATAATGAGCAGTGGTGAGAAGCAACAGCCATTGAACTTCACTGCTCTGGTGATATCACCCATGAACTTGGATTGTTCCATTACTCTCAACATTAGCCAACAAAATCCTGAAGCTCTTTCAATTGAAGCCCATTTGTGCTTTTCTACTTTGTCCTTTTTATAGACTATAAACTCACTCTACCTAACTGGGGTGTGTACACTATGCCGGGAAGACTATTGGAAAACAGTGTTTCTCAGCTTAATGGAAGAGTTTAGATCATAACTTGTGGTGTGAAAAGAGTTCATCTGGGATGTAATTGGTTGGTGACTGTTTTAGTTTTCTATTGCTGCATAACAAATTACCATGAATTTAGCAGCAGCTTACCGCAAGATATCTATTATTTCACTGTTTCCTTGGGTCGCGATTCTGGGCTTGGATCAGCTGGGTCTTTTGTTCAGGATCTTGCAAAGCTGCCGTCAAGGTGTTGACCAGAGCTGCTTTCTCCTGTGAGGTTGGGGTCTTCTTCCCTGCTCATGTGGGATTGGTAGAATTCATTTCTTGCAGCTGTGGAACTCATGGTGGTTTGCTTCTTCAAGACCAGTAGGAAGGATCTCTCTCCTCTAGGCTCTTTAAAAGGGTTTACTTATATATTTAGGTCAGGCCCACCCAGGATAATCACCCTTTTGATTAAAGTTAATGCTATAGGAAACTTAATTACATTGGCAAAATCCTCTCACCATTGCCATGTCCTGTTGCTTAGTGGCAAATTGCAAGTTCTATCCATGCTCAAGGGGAGCAGGTTACCAAGGGCATGGACACTGGCTTAGCCTGTCCAGGTTGCTACAACAAAATACCATAGACTAGGTGGCTTATAACAACAGATATTTCATTCTCACAGTTTTGGAGGCTGAAAAGTTTGAGATCAAGATGTCTGGTGAGGACCTGCTTCCTGGTTCGTAGACGGCCATATTTTCCCTGTGTTCTCATGGTAGAAGGGGCAAGGGAGCTCTCTGGGGTCTCTTCAATAAGGGCACTAATCCCATTGATGTGGGCTCCACCCTTATGACCTAATCACCTCCAAAGGCTAATCACCTCCTAATACCATGGCATTGGGGATTAGGTTTTAAGATATGAGTTTTAGGGAACATAAACATTCAGCTTGTAGCAGGTACCATGGGGATCATCTTAGAATGCTGTCCACCATGGTCATTGGCACTTCCCTCCTGAGGCAGTGAGTGTGGTTCATATTTGTAGACTTTCATGTGCATTTGCAGAATGTCTGCAATATTAATGTATATGTTCAAATTAAAATTTAGAAGAGTAGAAACTCAGTTGTGAGCTGAGGTGAGGTTATTTAGACCAGGGTTTCTCAACTTCAGCAAATTGATGTTCTGGGCTGCATAATTCTTTCTCGTGAGGTGCCGTTGTATACGCTGTAAGATGTGGAGCAGCATCCCTGGCCTCTACCCACTAGAACCCAGTAGCACACCTTCCCCAGTTGTGACAATTAAAAGTACCACCAGTCATTACCAGATGTCCACTTGAGGGAGAGGCACCCCCATTTGAGAAGTCCTGCATTAGAAAAACAAAGTGGGTTTTTTTGTTTGTTTGTTTTGTTTTAATGAAGAACCCATTAAAGCAGGGAATTTGTTTTTTAAGGTGATGCAGCTGTTTGGAGCCAGCAGGCTCTTGCTCCTTGGCTAATGCCTCATTCTTAGATTTGTCTTTAGCCTTTATTAGGAAACGTATAGTTTATAGTTGCAAAGAAAAACTTAATACTGTAGATGTGTTTCCCACATGGACTCTCTTATCCACATGTATGCCAAAACAAGATTACGTTATCATATTTGACTATGTTTTATAATCTTGTCTGAATTTATAGTCAAGCCATATTATAATAGGGCTTTAGTTCTACTATGACATGGGTCAGATATTTCCCAAAAGATATTTAATGCCTAAGGCAAGGAACCTAATGAACTCCTTTCTTGGTATTATGGCTTCTTTCTTGGAAACAAGTGATATGGCTTGGTAAGGGACGGAGTGGAAGGCACGGTCCAGTGCTGAAATTACAAAACTCAAAAGCTGCTCGTTCCTGTTTTCTCTAGGCAAAGGCAGCTCAAGCATCTCATCCGACGTGAGTTCAAGTACAGATCACACGCCGACCCAAGCCCAGAAGAATGTGGCTACCAGTGAAGGTAGGCATCTGCTCTTCATTATCTCTTGCCCTCTGGTCACAGTGCTGGCTGTGTTTGGAAGACACGTAAAAGGTGTGAGTTTCAGTTCTGTTCTACTGAGTGGAAGCCTATGAGATTCTTAAATATGAGAAGGCCAAGGTTTTCCCAGGTTTCTTTTTTGTTGCATTGCTATCACCATCTACTAAAGTTGTTTTGATGTGGTTTAAGGTAAATATTGTTATTTTGTGAAAATATAACAGGCTGACTTTTGGGAAGTGTTTATGAATGACATATCTTGTTTTTCAGTATGAAAAACATTATGATTTTAAAATCTTTATGCTGCAGTTGAAAGTTCCTGCAAGAAATTTCAAAATAGGCACACCTGGAATTCAGGATTTTGATAACGGGAAGGTCATAGTCATGGGATTTGTAGAACTTGAACTATTCCCACTACCTGGGGAGTAGGAAAAGAGGTTTGTTTGATTCTTTAAAGAGTAAGTGAAAAGTCCTGCTTGTCAGAACAAAGATTGGTTGCACTGATATTCTTGATAAAGAATTTGACTATATGTAGTAGCACATGTTGGAATTTAATTGCTTCCCAATAGTTGAGAAGCTTTTCAGTTATTACTTACTCGTTTGAGTGTGGAAATCATTGTTTCTATTGTAGTTATTTAGTGGAAAGTTGACCCAATTATGGAATCGGCTCCTTTTATTTTAAGGTGAAACACATTTAAATGACTTCTTTTCTGAAGAAGAGTTCTTTCTAAACACATTGTTGAATGAAGGTCCATGGAAGACACGAATGCCGTTTATCATGAAAGACTTGTGAGGTGTCAGCCGATTTTCTCACGACACTGTATAGAGCCTGCTTTCCTAGTGTGCAGGGTGTTGTGGAAACACCATTTCCAGTCTTTGTTTCAGAGGCTTAATTTCTGCTGCTTGTAATATCGGGAAACGCACTCAGAGCCCGGTGTTGGTCATGTCAGTTGTTTGATTGCTCTTGATCTGCACTACAGGACATGCATTAATGATGATGCTTTACTTCTGTTGTGTGTATCTTCTCTTTGGGTATTCTTTGACTTGGTGTGTTTCAAATAAGAATTATCTCCTCTGGGTTAATTATCCCCAGACTGACGGATAAATAGCTTTTACAACTGGATTGTATTCCCTTGTGTTTTGGGCCTTAGCGTTGTTTTTACCGGCATTCTGTGGCAAACAGATTGGGGTGTTCTCCTTAATGGAGTGAAGAATCAGGTAGCAATCCAGCTTTAAGTTTGTGCCTGTTCATTCAAATATGGGGATTAGATCATTCTTGAAATTCAGTTAAGGTAATGTGCAAATCGGGTAAATTGATTTTTAGACCTTTGCTTTGATTCTTAAAAGCCAGAGTGGAAATCACTTCAATTTAATTGAGTTATGATCTGCTCTAATCAGAAGTCTATGTTTTGTAAGCTTATCACTTCTTTCCATCATTATTTTACAGTCACACTTGTCACAGTAATTTGTCTAATTTGAGTGGCTGTGAAAATAGAAAGTTAAAAGTATGTGAAATAATTCTTCCGGGTTTCCCTATCCGGATTTAAGTACTCTTAATATTTTTTCTCCTTTTCAAAAATAGAAAATACAAAAGTATATGAGCTCTGTTGCAAAGGTTGGGGGAAGGGGCCATGGGATTTCATGCATTTTAAAAATGTCTGGGGCTTCCCTGGTGGCGCAGTGGTTGAGAGTCTGCCTGCCGATACAGGGGACACGGGTTCGTGCCCCGGTCCGGGAAGATCCCACGTGCCACGGAGTGGCTGGGCCCCTGAGCCACGGCCGCTGAGCCTGCGCGTCTGGAGCCTGTGCTCCGCAACGGGAGAGGCCACAACAGTGAGAGGCCCGCGTACCGAAAAGGAAAAAAAAAAAAAAAAGTCTGCTTTTATGCTTCAAAAAAAAACTATATAACTATGGAAAAATTTTTCATTTTTGTTTTGCCATTTTCTTAGGAAGATCCTTTTGGTGTAGGCCCTGTCAATGTTTCATACGTTTTGGTCACAGTGCATTTTCAGGAGAGAAAAATGGGAAAATGTGTGATGTTCATATGAAACAGAATTTTTAGCAACTGGGCTAAATTGCTGTGGAGTTTTTTCCAAACTCGTTAAGTGGCAGAACCTCGTCGTTATGAAAGATGCTATCCATTTTTTGCTTATCTAAAAAAATTTTAAAGAATGTGTTGTTTGGCTATTTATTTGCATGAATCCATTTTGCCACTGTTTTTCAATCAGTGAAAATTTTAAAATATTAAAAAATGAATTTGATGTGGGTATTAGTTACATTAAAATGTGTTTCAGGGTTGTTTGCCACAGAATGGTCTCATATTATGGGTCTAGTTTTTTCCAGATAGAAGCATAATAGACAGTGCTCAGTTTCTCAGTGCACAGGTGACAGAGCCCAGGTCCACCTCTCAGGACGAGCAGTCAGGACATCACATGTTCTGACCTCCACAAGGTGGATTTACCTGATGGCATTAACGGTTCCTCCTACCGGAAAACACCTAGGTCACCACTGTATGCGACACACTGACAAAAGAAAAGAAAACAGAAGGTGGACACAGATTTCTTACACACGCTAAACAAGAGCACATTTAAAAATGCTTCTTTGATTCTCTTTCCACTGTTTTCTAGGACTATATTTAACCTTTGCTATTAAAAAGCGTATTGGGTAAGTTGTGTGCCTGACTTTCTGGAAGCTGTATGATTATGGTTATTTTCTTCAGTTCTTTGATCTTCTTATGATTTTTTGCCTCTGAATTCCTGGGTATTGCCTTCAAGAAGCACAGGGAGGATCCTCAGTTTAAGGGTCTGCGTGATACTGAGTTCTAAACATGGTATCTTTTGTGGAGGGTAATATTCAGTTTTCCTGCAGCTTTTGAAAACCGTGACCATACCTGTAACAGCTGGGATGGAAGCATTTAGAGCAGTGTTGGACTTCTCCCTGATGGGCTGGATGAGGAGGTGTTGTATCAGCTCCCTGGGTGGTGTGTGTGTGTGTCTGTGTGTGTGCACATGTGTGCATTTGTGTCCAACCTCCACAGGGTAGCTGATGGCCCAGGCACCATCTATAACTGGGAAACATGTGGGTAACCACTCTACGCAACGTATGCTGGGAAATAAACTGAGGACCTGGGAGTGGAGGGAAGAGAAGGACCTACAACATGCACTGGCCTGGGGCTGGCAGCAGGAACGGTGATGAGCTTGTCTTATGGGGGAGATGACAATGTTCTAAAATTGGATTGTGGTGATAGTTACACAGCTCAGTAAATTTACTAAAACTCATTGAATTTTACACATGAAAAAGGGTTTTGGGGGGCCGCTGCCTGACCTTCAGACTTATATCTAAACCATCACAAACCATTCTTTTAATATGCTGCCTCCCAACTCTGAGAGGTGAGAGGCTGAGTCTTGGCCAGTACAAAGTGCAGGGCTGGAGGCTGGAAGCTTCTCCTGAGATGCTCTGGCCTTGGGGCCAGAACTGGCCTGAAAGCCATGATTACAAATCCCTGGACCAGGAGGGTTCATAGCCCAGCGTGTGGTACCCTGTCAGAGTTGACCTATTGTATGTGCATATTCTCCCATGAAGCTCTGGAAGGCGGGAGAGATTATAGACCCACAGATTTCCCAACCTTTTAATTAATTAATTAAGTTTTTAGCTTTTCTTGGATAGTGGTTAACCTCAGCTCCGGTTTTAAACATGTTAGCATCACTCCAAGTCGGATTCTTTGCTAAGGGCTTATGTCTTTGCTGTCTATCTCAAATTGCAGCAATCCAAATTGCAGCGGACCCACCCATGATCCACTTTGGGTCATAAGGCTATTCCCCTAGGATGGTGGGCCCAGATGATGATACAATTTGATTTTAATCCAAAAGAGAATGGCATTTTTTACCTGATGGTAGTGTTCTGTTCCAAAATCTCATGCAAAACTTTCATGAGTCTTAAATTTGTGACTCTAAAGCCACACCCCTTTCAAGGAATTGGCAGCCTGCAGTGCTTTCTCTCTGATACGATATAGGCTTTCTTTAAGATCCATTATATTTCTTGTGACAGTTGAAGTTCCTGGTTTCCTGATACTGTAGGGGGTTTGGGTTCAAGTGTAGAAAGTTGGAGAACTTTCCATTTTCTCCCAACAAAATCTGCATTCCAACATCATACACCATAGCTTCATTCTTTCCAGTTGTATTACTGTTCTTTCTCTTCCATTTTTTTCTGTCTTTCTCACCCACAGGGTGTTTTCTCTTGTACTGGAAAGAATGGCCTTTGACCTTCAGCTCTTTGAAAGTCATGTCCAGCTGTGAGCAGAATCGGCTGGATTAGGTTAGATCATGACGAAGCTTCCTAGAAATAAGAAGCTGAGCTTGGGCTTCTTTCGTGGAATGGGCAAGGGGGGGCATGAGGGTGTGGCTTTAATGGTGGCATCTCAACAACTCAGCCTTCTCTTGAGCTGGGGGAAAATGAAGTGGTTAGTTCAAAGGTCAAATGCAGTTGGCTGATGAAGAGTCAGCTTCACTCAGCTGCTCTTTAATCACATTCAAGTTTAGATACTGAACTCATGGACAACACAATTTATAGGTGTGATGGCTGTTTATACATGTTGGTTATCAAGCCGGACAGCCGTGGAATCGGAGAATTTTTAGAGCTACAAAAATTCTTGGCAATTTTCTGATCTACTGCAGTCATTCTACAAAGAAATTCCTGTGGCACAGAGGAGATTTGCTCAAGATTACACACCTAGCACATTGTCAAGCAGGAGTCTGACACAGTAATGTTTTGGTGAAAGATGGTCCAATTAGAAAAAAGCTCCGGACGCGCAGGCTCAGCGGCCATGGCTCACGGGCCCAGCCGCTCCGCGGCATGTGGGATCTTCCCGGACCGGGTCACGAACCCGCGTCCCCTGCATCGGCAGGCGGACTCTCAACCACTGCGCCACCAGGGAAGCCCAAGAAAAAAGCATAACCTTTCAAAAAAGCTTTTGCCTTTGGAGCGTGAAGCTATTTATCTCTCATTTGTGCACCTGATCTCTTGCTGCCTATTTTGAGCTGGTTGCAAAGCTGAAGCAGGCTGTTTGGAAGAGTTTGAGAAAGATTGTTGAGCCCCAATAGATCAGTCCTTCCGGTGGGACGAGGGGAGCTGCTTCAAATGGCAAAAGGATCTCAACCTACTTGAGTAGATTCGCTTCCAGAGATGGAGACACTACCGTTGTCAGCTCAGGATTATAAAATAGCCTTTTGGTAGGTTTGCATAACGTTGCTTTGTGAAATTGCCCATTTAATTAACTCCCTGAAAGAAGTTCATTTTAAAATGTTTCATCTGAAATGAATTATTTAGGAAGAATTTGCGGTGATGTTCTTTCCGTGAACCTACAATCACCAGTTTATTTATACAGTCCTGGGTTCTCACGTTTTCGGTGCCCAAATGTGACCAATTCCAAATAGAGTTATTTTGAAAATGTCCAGGCATTTGGCTTTGCTTTTATTCTCTTTGTCTTATGTTATCTTTTTACTTCTTGAACGTACTCCTCAGACAAAATTCACATGAATCACTCAGGAAGAGAAAGATGATGCTTTTAACTCAAGGTAGATTCTGTTTCCCAAAAAGCCTTTTTGACTATCCAACAAATTCAACAGACATTTCTCGGACACTTATTTCAGGCTCTTGCTAGTACTTCCATGAGCATTATTGCATTCATCTTTGTTTCATCGTCATACTTCTCTTGTGACGTAGGCATAAATGTTTCCATTTGGCAGATGAAAACAGGGAGACTGGGAAGAATCAGGGTGGCCCAAAGTCATATAAAACTGGTGGGTAGCAAAGATAGGCTTTGAGTGCTGAGTGCTAAGATTTATTCTTAATGCTTGTTTTGTAATTGTCATGCAAAAAGTAATGAGAATTTCACACTAGTCGTTGTTATAAGTTTGTATCAAAGTATATTTTGAAAGTACTTATGAGAAGTACCTTTTCAAAAGCCAACTCATAATCATGTCTAGATTGCTGACATTCTGCATGGAAACACTTTTGTGTCCATGTATAGTCTAGAAAATGACTTCAAATCCTTAGTTATAGAAAGCAAAAGTCAAGATTCCAAGTTGCTTTTATACGGCACTGTTGAAGGCTTAGTTTTCTGGTTACCAGAACTGTGCCCTTAACAGACTGTACCAGACAGAGTTAGGGTTTGAAGTTGATATGTCAGTTAATCATGATATGGGGTCTGTAGTGTATGTAATATAAAAGTACTGAATAGTTGTTTTGCTTGTTTTCCCTTTGAAACTGAGCGATGGAATTATTCTTAAATTGGAAATGCACACAAGTGGTAGATACCAATCTCAGACCATGTGCCTTGGAAGACTGGAAATGTACCTTGAAGCAGTCTATTACAGTTGAATGAAATCCTATCTATGACACAAGAGCAAATAGATAACATAGGAAGAGGAATATAAAGAACTGGAGAAAGAAAATGATGCTGAAGAAATCTCTTTTGAAATAGTTATAAAGGGACGACTTTCCTGGCGGTCCAATGGTTGACTCTGCGCTTTCACTGCAGGGGGCGCGTGTTCGCCCCTTGGACATGGAACTAAGATCTACATGCTGTGCGGCACAGATAAATAAATAAATAAATAAATAAATAAATAAATAAATAAAAAAAATAGTTATAAAATGACATTTATCCAAATTGGAAGGTAGGGTGGAGGACCTTATGAGGAGGAAGAGATTCCAAAATCAAAAACTGGTGTTTAGGAACTTTTATTCAGTATATGAGGAAGGTGATGACCGATTATTATAGAGCTTTGTTTTGCCTTTAAAAATTAAATTTTAAACTTAACTATCTCTAAAATTTCAGGATCATTTAGGAATGCTTTGTAAGGCTTTAGCTTTGAAGCTTAATGTGTTTTGGTAATTAAATTAGCACCTTACTGCCTCCTGATCAAATTTCCTTTATGGTTGAAGCGACTGCTTAATTCTAACTTAGGTGACTTTTGAAAAGCTGCGCCAATTACATCTGACGATTTGAACATTTTATAGATTCAATGTGCCCAATTTAATAAGGAAGTCACATTTGCCTCTGAGGGTTAGTTTAAGCAGAGGCAACCTCATCAACTCAATATCCAGAAAGTGGTTATGTGAGCCTAGAAATGTACATTGAAATGATAAATACCATCTCAGACTCAAGAAATAAGTTTAATTTCTTGAGGGAGTTATCTTCCCAAATGAATTATCCAGAATGACAAAAATGTCATTTAAGAGTCTCAGAAGGAAATTACGTTTCTCTGTGAGTGTGTATATGTGGTGTGTCTGTGTGTGTGTGTGTTTAAGGACATTTTAAAGTAATACTTGAGACAGCCAGAGTTTCTCAGATCTTCAGTATTCTAATCTCATGTGCAAAATTCTATGTTTATTTCCTTCACCTACATCTTGTAACTTGTAAAAAAGCACTCAAATAATCAATATATTTCAAATATAGACATTCTGATTCATCTAAGTACAGCTAAGTGTGTTTGTAGTAAAAGCTTGGATCATTCTTAAGATATCAGTAATTTCACTAGATGGAAATTTATAAAAGGATGTAATCTAGGTTCAAATACATTTGTTTAGGCACTGATTGGGGGCTACAAAATGTATGTTAGTCACAAACTGGTAGCACAGAGAATGATCCCTACCCTTCTTCTACCTGAAGAAGTTTCAAAACTAACTCTGGGTTTAATGGATTTAAGTGGGGCATCCAACCTGTAGCTCTTGAGTCTCCATCATTCTCTAACGCCATAAACCATCATCCCTCACAATATTGCTAGTAGCTATTTTGGTTCCCTGAGGAATTTGATTTTATGACAAGATCCACTTCTTCCAGAACTTTCACGATTACTGGGGGAAATAAACACCTATGCAACAGTTAAATAGTAGTTTGGGGTAGTATGGGATTGTGTCCCAACAAGTGATCTGAAGAAGTGCTATAGCTGGAGGAATTGGGAAAGGCATCCTGGGAGCCCGGGACTTGGCTTTTGCTGTGTGGGTAGAAGGTGGAGGATGGAGAGGGTGATACAGCATGGCATGTTAGATTGTGACGAAAAATCCATTTGGGCTTGCATGGGGGAAAGGGAGGCAACATTGAATTCTGGCAACATTGAATAAGGTCAAAAAGTGCGTTGAACACCACTCTTCCACTAAAACGGTTAGTTGTGGAGTGGCTGCACACTCTTTGTATTAGGTTTTCCGTGGATCCCATATAATTGGGGTTGTCAGTGACAAATAGGCTATCGTTCTGTGACACTGTACACCCACCATCTTTCTTTGGGTTATTTGGAAGGTTTTACACTCAGTAACCAACTTCTGAGCTCATCTCAGGCAAAGAAAGAATATGGAGGAAGTTGGGAACCAACGTTTTAGGACAAATATCCTGATGTTGGAAATATTTGCCCTTTACAGTCATGGACAGAATCTGACCTTAAAACTCGGGTTAACATGTCTGTTTACCTCCTCTTTGACCAGGAAATAACTTCCTGAGGATAAACTAACTTCCTCAGGAAGTCCGTGACTTCCCAAGGCTGTTAGGCTGATTAATAAATGAGAGAAAAGCACTTGAGTTGTAAAGGACATTCCTTTACATTCTACGTATTCCAAAAACATGCAGAAAACCCACACTATGGAGGGAATAATATACAAGTAATTTAGAAATTCTTTGTGATCATTAAGAGGCGATTGAAGAATTGTTATAAGGATGCAGTCTGCGGGAAGCAGATAGTAATACAGTCAATAATTATAAATATAACAGGGGAGTTTTCAGCTGTTTATAACCGCTGCTGCCTTCCAGGGTGGGGTGAGGACATTTGTTCTTCCAAATAACTGCATGTGTTTGAGTGAGTTTCCCGATGTGGGCTTTAGAAAGCTAGATTCCTCTGCACAGTAGAGATTCTGAGCTTCAGAGGAAGGAGACACAGGGGGAATCCAGGGGAGAGAAGAGGGAGATGATGGGAAGAAGAAGAAATAGTGGAACTGGGGAGATACTCCAACAACTTGTGGGTTAGTGGTGCCCAAAGTGACGCTGTCCTGCGTCCCTGAAAATCGCTAGTCAGTCTTTACCAAACTCACAAAATTCTTGGAGGGAGGGAATTTCCTATAGAAATCAGTGATGGACTCACTTTTGAGACTGTTCTCTTGCCTTCTTTGTAGTCACTCGCCTTACACAGATACAGCTAAAGCCAACTTCTAAAGAATCCATCAGCGAACACTCCCTTACCATTAACATTAGTCCAAATTTAAGTATTCTATTATGTTTATCTTCTGTTGTATATAACAGTATTTTATATAACTTATAGTGACTTATGCAACTTATATTACCTTTTCTCTTTTGACTCTAATTACAAACTCACTTTGTTCTGATTATTAATAATTATTATTCTCTTTTTGATCTTTGGCTTTTCACAACTTCTGTGAAAAACCTTTAAGCATCTCCTTTGCCCTTGCAGCCCTGTCCTTCAGGCTATAAAACCATCCTTGCTTTCTGGCCACAAAAGAATGTCCATCCTATTTTCTTTTCTTCTGCCCAAGACACAGAATAAGTCATGCCCCAAAGAGTCTGGGGCCTTTTATTGGAGAAATATATTCAAGACAGAAATCTGGGAATCAAAGCAAAGGGTTCCTGCTGCTGTGGGCTTACTTTGAGGAAAGTTAGAGCAGGGGTAAAAGTATTTCTTGAAGTCACAGTACACACTGATTTTACCAATTTATAGTATTTTATATTATAAATCATTGCTCTATACATATGTTCTTATGGTATGAAATTTCATTTGCTACTAAGATTTTTCTACTACTCAGCAACCAAGCCTACCACCTTTGTTGGGCTGCCCCATCAGATCTCCAGATATGCTCAGACATGCATGCACTGTAGCAGTGACAAGTAATAAGCTACAGCCCAATCGAGATGTCAACTGCATAAGAATTTTGTATTGCTTCAATTCATGCCTCCACGGTGTCCTTCCTGCACTAGCTTGAACTTCTTTGAGGAAAGAACTGTGTTTTATCCAGCTTTGTATATACCCTGCGGCTACCACAGTATTTGACATGTAATAAACATTTAATACATGTTTATTGAATGAATGACTGGGTTGTTAGTCAAGATTTTAAGGAGGAGTAGACCTCTTGATTAACTTTCCAACTATAGTCATAAAGACTGTAGCGACAAAAGCTGTGCAGAACCGAAGTAATATGTGAGAAGCATAGTTACTTTTTAGAAAAAAGAGTAATGCTATTGCTTAGGGAAACTTGAGGCACATCCTGGGAATATTTGCTATCAATGTGTTTTCAGCTGCCTTTTGTGTTAAAGCGACGAACAACTTTTTAGAGCAGAATGGGCATGTTGAAAGGAAGATAGAACAGAAAATATGTCTAGTTTCTATGTTTTCATATGCTTTACTGTTTTAAACCAAAAGGTTAAGTTGTCTGAATGCTAGCTCTATAAACAACCAGTTTCTCACAGAAAGTTTTTTAACATTTTAGATCAGCAAATGAAATAAACTTAGAAATCTAAGAATTCTAGGGCTATTCAGCACTCCTCCCTGCAACCTCAATTTTAAGGGACGGGGAAAATATGTTCTTTCCCCTCACCACCTTAATTTTATTAAATCCCTTTTTAATCTCTTTTAACCTCAGTACATTGAATTGTTTCAATTCTTCATTTACTGACATCTCAAAGTACCAAATTAGAGGCTGTGGTTCTTTAACTGATGAAATTGGAGAAGTAAGTTTCATTTTATTGGCACAAAATATGGCTGAATTGGCCAGTTAACAAACGTGCTCTTATTCTCTGGGTTCACTGACTTGTTATGAAGAAAATGTTAGAAAAACCATTCCTAAAAAAGAAAACAATATTATTCTTTACTTTTTTAAAAAGAATTATCCTAGAACCAACCTTGACCTCAGATTATCTTTTGCCAGCTATGTTCTATTTCCTAGAAACTAGGAAACTATAAAGTTCAGATGTTTTGTCTCGCTGGATTGGAACTGGTCAGGATGGAGATTGGGAAGTGAATTCATCCAATCGCAGAGATTTACAGAGCTAAATTCTGGTTAATGGATGTATGTGGAAAATGAAGTTGGAGATTGAACTCTTCATTTAATCTGAATGAGAGGGGAAAAAAAACCTGTACAACAAAATTTTGTGATTTTGTAACTCCCCATATATATGTGACCCAAGTTACGTAGCTTTAATTTTCTTCTCTGTGAACCAGGAATAATAATATTATCTACTTCATGTGTTGGTCATGCGGATTGAATTTACAAATTATATTCATGGGCTTCCCTGGTGGCGCAGTGGTTGAGAGTCCGCCTGACCATGCAGGGGACACGGGTTCGTGCCCCGGTCCGGGAAGATCCCACATGCCGCGGAGCGGCTGGGCCTGTGAGCCATGGCCGCTGAGCCTGTGCGTCCGGAGCCTGTGCTCCACAACGGGAGAGGCCACAACAGTGAGAGGCCTGCGTACCGCAAAAAAAAAAAAAAAAAAATTATATTCAGTGTGAGTCCCTCTGCATATTAGCTGGTTTCGCTTCATCAGCTTAATCACAGTCACTTCACGTAAGTTCCATATCCAACCTTGTTCTGGGACAGGAGGACTTAGTATGGAAAAGTCTCCCCTAAATGAATTCATCATAATTATTATGAAAATCCCAATACGATTTTAAAAATATATATATTTATTTATTTTTTGGCTGCATCAGGTCTTAGTTGTGGCACGCGGGCTCTTTCGTTGCGGTGTGCGGGCTCTTTGTTGCAGTGTGCGGGCTTCTCTCCAGTTGTGACACGCAAGCTCATTAGTTGTGGCACGTGGGCTTAGTTGCCTCGCGGCATGTGGGATCCTAGTTGCCCCACCGGGGATCGAACCGACGTCCTCTGCGTTCGGAACCACTGGACCACCAGGGAAGTCCCCCAATATGATTTTAATTTTGAAACTTGACCAAATTCTACTTTCTTAACCTAGAAGAAAAAATCCAACATCTATACGTACCTAACCATATGTGCATGATGAATTCAGTTCAATTACATATGTATCACAGTATGGATGTTGAATTACTTATATGTGGAACTCATTCATTGAATTAATACATGTGCATGTGAGAATATCCAAGAAAAATTTTGGAAACGCGTAATGAAAGTACCATTTCCTTAGTGTCATGAAAATATATTCTGCATTTACAGATATTTACGAAGTGTGGTATGGTGGAGCTTGGTGTAATGGAACAGAGAGCTTAAGGTAGATTGAGTTATCTATGGCCATTTAGGATATGATAAAGATGGCATTATAGTTGGATAAGAGAGATAAGCCTTGTCAGTATTCCTAACAGGAAAATCAGCTTCTCATTTTAAAAAAAGGAACATGGAGAACCTAAGTTGCTCCTGATGCCAAAATAAATTCTTGATGGATGAAAGATTTAAATGTTCAAATTATATATAGATGACTTCTTTTATGATCTTGGGGTAGAAGAACCTTTCAAAGCATAAAAACAGAAGTTGTCATAAAGCTAAAGGAGACCACCAGCACATTCATGGCGTAGTTCATGCCGTATGGGGTAGAAAATATCTTGATATTGTTCAAAATATTTATCTTTCTATTAAGCTAAGTTCATCGCAGGTTTCTTTTTTATTGCTGGACTTCTCAGAGCTTTTGATGTGTTAGTCTATGTTGTTAATCTTCACGTAGCATATTTTATTTCTCGAAGTTCTTTTATTATACCTCACAATCAGAAAACACTGATACACGTGAATCGAGAGCCTTAAAAAATGTATACGTACTTTGATCTAGGAATTTCACACTAGGAAATTACCTTACAAGTCTGAGTTTTATTTGTAGTTCTAGTTTCTTAACTTTTATAATATAAACATGTTGGTAAAATATTTTATTGAGACATTTGTATGTAAAAGTCCTGTTAAGCTATTAAAAACATGTTAGCAAACAATGTTTAATGATGTAAGAAAACATTTATGAAGAATGCAGATTATGAAGCATCATTTCTTATGTGATCCCAATTGTCCTTAGGATCATATTCGTAAAGGAAAACGAGTGAGGGGACATATTTCAAGGTACCATCAAGGGTTATCACTGAGAATCAGAGATTACATACTATACCATTTTATGTAAGGGACTTGAGCATCCGTAAATTCTGGTATATGTGGGGACTCCTGGAACCAATCTCCTGCAGATACTGAGGGACAACTGTAGATTTCTTTTTTGTGTTTTCCAGCATTGTCCAACTTTTCCACGTTAGAAAGGCAATTTATAGAAAATTCAATTTGATTCTTTTTCTGTGAGGGTGTGAATGTCTCTTTGGTCAGTTTTTTCTTGTTTTGGAATTTTGCTGAATGTGATATGATCAAAAATTCAGTTCTTTGATTTTTTTCACTGTTGGTTAATAGTTTTGGGTAAAGGTCAACCTTGCTATTTTTTTCCTCCCTGATGCTCAAATATGCATTCAGCCCCCATCTAGGCAGCCATGACTTGCTTTCATGGACTTTTTATAACAAGTTTTAAAAGAATTTTCTATTCTTAAAACTTTTTTCCATTAGTTGAACACACTTCTAACAGTTTTTCTTCTTTATTTACATTTACAAACTAAGGCTCCAATACATTATTTTTTTTTGATGATGTGTTAATGTAGGGTTTGTTTTGAATTTTATTTTATTTTTTATACAGCAGGTTCTTATTAGTTATCTATTTTAAACATATTCGTGTATACATGTCAATCCCAATCTCCCAGTTCATCACATCACCCCCCCCGACCCCCCCGCTTTCCCCTGTTGGTGTCCATATGTTTGTTCTCTACATCTGTGTCTCTATTTCTGCCCTGTAAACCGGTTCTTCTGTACCATTTCTCTAGATTCCACATATATGCATTAATATACGATATTTGTTTTTCTCATTCTGATTTACTTCACTCTGTATGACAGCCTCTAGGTACATCCACATCTCTACAAATGACCCAATTTCGTTCCTTTTTATGGCTGAGTAATATTCCATTGTATATATGTACCACATCTTCTTTATCCATTCATCTGTCGATGGGCATTTAGGTTGCTTCCATGACCTGGCTATTGTAAACAGTGCTGCAATAAACATTGGGGTGCATGTGTCTTTTTGAATTATGGTTTTCTCTGGGTATATGCCCCGTAGTGGGATTGCTGGGTCATATGGTAATTCTATTTTTAGTTTTTTAAGGAACCTCCATACTGTTCTCCATAGTGGCTGTATCAATTTACATTCCCACCAACAGTGCAAGAAGGTTCCCTTTCTCCACACCCTCTCCAGCATTTGTTGTTTATAGATTTTCTGATGATGCCCATTTCTCTATTAATTAGTGATGTTAAGCAGCTTTTCATGTGCTTCTTGGCCATCTGTATGTCTTCTTTAGAGAAATGTCTATTTAGGTCTCCTGCCCATTTTTGGATTGGGTTGTTTGTTTTTTTAATATTGAGCTGCATGAGCTGTTTATATATTATTTTGGAGATTAATCCTTTGTCCATTGATTCATTTGCGAATATTTTCTCCCATTCTGAGGGTTGTCTTTTTGTCTTGCTTATAGTTTCCTTTGCTCCAATACATTTTTTATATTCTAATTCATTCTGTATTCATTTACATCGAATATTTACAGAATGCCAGGTATTGCACATGCAGAAATGGGGATTCTTTGGTGAGCCAAATGGACCTCACCTTCTGGAACTTTTCGTCTTGTAGGGACTCAGATATTATATAATCTCAGAAATAAATTACATGCTACATGCTGAGAATATATTCATCAGTACATGCCTACAAGTAAAAATTTAAGCTGAGGGTCTGAATGATGAACAGGAACTAGCAAGGTAAAGATTTGTTTGAACATAGGTATGCGGGGAGGTGTGATGGCAGGGAGAGTTGTGTTCTGGTTGTCTATTATCGTGTAACAAACTACCCTAATGCTTACTGCATTTATTTCCTGTTGCTATTGTAACAAATCACCACTAAACCTATTATCTTACAGTCGTGGAGGTCAGAAGCCCTACATGAGTCTCAAGAGGACTAAAATCAAGGTGTTGGCAGGGAGGTGTTTCTTCCAGAATCTCTAGGGGAGAATCCACTCCATGTTTTTTCCAACTTCGTTCATGGCCTCTTCCTTCATCTTCAAAGCCAGCATCATAACATCTTCAAATTTCCCTCTGTCTCTCTCTGTCCCTCTGACTCTGATCCTTCAGCTTCTCTCTTATGAGGACCTTTGTGATGACTTTGGGTCCACCTGGATAAACCAGGATAATCGTACCATCTCTAGATCTTAATCACGTCTGCAAAGTCCTTTTTACCATGTAAAGTAACATGTTCAAGGTTCTGGGGATTAGGATGTGGACATCTCTGGGGAAGTCATTGCTCTGCTTTTACATTCAGTTACTTCAAACAACAGCCATTGTCATGTATTTCACAGTTTTATATAGAGGTTTTTAAAAAAATTATTTATTTTATTTATTTATTTTTGGCTGTGTTGGGTCTTCGTTGCTGTGTGCAGGCTTTCTCTACTTGCAGTGAGCGGGGGCTACTCTTCGTTGCGGTGCACAGGCTTCTCATTGTGGTAGCTTCTCTTGCTGTGGAGCACGGGTCTCTAGGCACGCGGGCTTCAGTAGTTGTGGCTCGTGGGCTCTAGAGCACAGGCTCAGTAGTTGTGGTGCACGAGCTTAGTTGTTCCGCAGCATGTGGGATCTTCCTGGACCAGGGTTCGAACCTGTGTCCCCTGCATTGGCAGGTGGATTCTTAACCACTACGCCACCAGGGAAGCCCTATTTCACAGGGTTTCTTTTCCCCAATCAGACATTTGGACGGGGCTCGACTGTAATTGTTTTGCTCCATGTGGCATGGACTGAGGTCACTGGTGGTATTCAGCTGGTGAATAGGCTAGTCTAGACGGTAAACAATGTGTGCCCAAACTTTGCCTAGGATGGCTAAACTGTCAGTTGGAGAGCCTACAGCTGACCTCTCTAGCAGGATGGTTTCAGGGTAACCAGACTCCTTATGTGGCTGTTCAGGGTTCCAGAGTCTTTCAAGAGACAGGAGTGGAAGCTGCCAGTTTAAGTTCTGGGCTCAGAAATAACACAGCATTTATTCTGCCATATTCTGTTAGTCACAGTGGTCACAGAGTCGTCTGGATTTGAAGGTAGGGGCATTGACTCTACCACTACATGGGATGAATGTTGATGTATTTGCAGTCATTTATATATATTTATATATGTATTTTTAAAATATAAATTTATTTATTTATTTTTGGCTGTGTTGGGTCTTCATTTCTGCACGCGGGGTTTCTCTAGTTGCAGTGAGCGGGGACTACTCTTTGTTGCGGTGTGCGGACTTCTCATTGTGGTGGTTTCTCTTGTTGCAGAGCACAGGCTCTAGGTGCACAGGCTTCAGTAGTTGTGGCACACAGGCTCAGTAGTTGTGGCGCATGGGCTTGGTTGCTCCACAGCATGTGGGATCTTCCCAGACCAGGGCTTGGACCGGTGACCCCTGCATTGGCAGGTGGATTCTTAACCACTGTGCCACCAGGGAAGTCCCTGCAGTCATTTTTAGTCTTTAGGATGGATGGGTGGTGATGCATGGTTCCATGAAGAGGGACCGACCTGTAGAAAGACCCTGGACCTAGAGGAAGCTGAGGGCTTCCCTGAGCAATGGCCCATGTGTATTTGCAAGACAGTGACAGAGGGGAGAAGGGATGACATCAGACAAGTGGGCACGGCCAGTTCTTGTAGGACCTTCTAGGCCATGTGCAGATTATGGATTTATTCTAAGAGCAAGGAGGAGCCCCTGAGGACCATGAACAGAGACAGACCTGCTCTGGCTGCTGTGTGACCCTGGGAGTGGGCAGTAAGGAAAGCCCATTAGATGTCAGTTGTGGGCCAGGTAAGAAATAACAGTACTTGGGACTAGTCTGGCTCTGACCCATTTTCAGTCACGTTTTTTCCTAGTAGCTTATGACAGAGGAGTGATAATCAAGTGTGCTCAGTGATAATCTGTGAAACATTTGCTTCTATCAAAGTAGATGTAGAAATTAAGAATGATTAGAATCCTTTGTAACAACTTAATATGCTGCAACATCCAAAGGGATGCTCATGGGCTTGTAATTTGTACATCTGCCTTTAAAAAAAAAAAAAAAACTTTTGTGTTTCTCTTCATTTTTGTTGCATTTTACAAAGTATTCCTATGAATTGGAAACGTGAAAAAAAAAAGGTCCTTTCTAACGCTTAGATCGAGAAGCATCTCCTCAAGACACAGTCTCTTACTTTAACACATATAACAGTCTGTTAAAACCCCTGATATTGTGCTCTTTCATAAAATCTTGTCAGTGTTTATTTGTCATATGTCTAGTATTTGCATTTTAGAATTAAGTGTTCTCTGGTTGCATTAAGCATGCAAGACTTTTTGCTCATGGTGACAGGGGCGAATTTGTGGTTGGCAAATATTAGAAAAAAATAGATTAAAACAGGAAATCATTTAAAAATTAATATGTAGGCTAGAAATGTTTTCTTTTAACTCAAAACATATTCATTTGTTTTCCAGTCTTTTGAAGTTAGGTCAAAACCTTCTCTTTGGATACGTGACTACTGATTGGATTTCTGCAGTGTTTTTCCTTGCATAGATTATTTAGCAGCATATCCTTTATGATTTTCAGTTTTGATGTCTTTAAACTTGGTAGGATGAAATATACTTTTGTTTTTTCAAAAGTAATGGATCCAATAGAGAGACTTGGGAGGAGTACAATTTAAAAATATGTTATATAATTAATAATAAATCCACATATTTAAAACTAGAGATGGTGCATTTTAGTTACGATAGAAGGAGAACGAAGCAGAAATGTTTCATTTTTGCACGTATTGAATGCATAAATGACACAGTCTTCTGTCTCGGCAGACAGAAAAGATAGGTGTGATGGGTCACGGAGCTCCTCAAATGCTTTATTCTCATTCTGCTAATAAAGAGCATCTGATAAATTTAGGCACTCTGCTGATAGTTTTATCCCTCAGAAGTTAGAAAAAGTAATGATGGTGAAGATTATAAAATAAAAAAAGTAAAGAATGAAATTCTGATAATTACAACCCTTTCCAATGGGCAGAATTTGGAGGCAGTGCGAATGGATCTCATATGAGCTTAGATTTTAAAGCCCGTATAAAAGGGATAAAGACAGGTGCAGAATCAAGGGAAAAGTAGTACCAAAGCTTCAGAAATGGTGTCAGTGGGAGGAGCATCCCAAATGAGCTGAGACAGACAAGAATGAAAAAGCAGAAAACTATACAATGGTATGTCGTTTGAAGTTTGTAAGAAGGTGAAGTGGGAAACATGTCAAAGAAAGCATAAGGCAATGACAGAAGATAGTATCATTTAACAGGTAACAGAGGGAAAGCAGAGCCACAGATGCTGGTCTTCAATTCTTTCAGTAGCAAGGAGCATGTTTTCATAAACGCTGAAAAGCATACATGATAGCAACAGCTAATCTTTCCACAGTGCTTACTCTGTGCCAACCATGGTTCTAAATGTGTTACATATATTATCTCATTTAACCCCCAGAATCAATGAGGCAGGTGTTATTATTGTTACCAAACCAAGCCTGGTCCACTCGCCTGACTCACAGCAAAGGCAGTCTACTGACACTGGGTTGTGATGAAGGAAAGCACAGCATTTATTGCAGGGCCAAGCAAGGAGAACGGGCAGCTCGTGGTCAAAAGACCCAAACTCCCCAGTGACTTTTGGCCAAGGGTTTCTAAAGGCAGAGTGAAGGAGAGTGTCTCAGGTTGCCTGATCAGCTCCTGAACATTCTTCTGATTGGTTGGAGGTGAGGTAACCAGGTGGTATTTTGGGAGTCAACATCATTAACCTTCTGGTTCCAACCAGTCTGGGGTCTACATGCTGGTGGTTAGCAGTTAACTTCTTCCACCTGGTGGGGGGGTTTAGTACCTGCAAAACAACTCAAGAATATGGCTCAAGATATTATCTATAGCCCTTGAGGAGGAACTAAAAGTCCTTGACTTTGTTTAATGGCTAAATATTATCACTTTGTCTTTCTTGACTGCTTTCCTTTGTTTCTGTATTTTCTCACTTCTCTGATTAAATTTGCTCTTTGAAACTCAGGGAGGGCCTAAGAGGCTAAAGCTGTTTTACAAACAAGAGGTGGAGACATGGAGCGGGGACACGGTCTGTACCGGGGAATGCCCCAGAGGGTCCTGCTTTGTTCATTATTAAAACCATTTTAGAAGTGAGAGGATTCAGGGTGATACAGCTACTCAATGCCTTGCACTAAGGCATCCTTTTCTGGACTCGATTCTCTGTTGTAGGCCTCTGTGATTTAAAACTGCAGCTCACAAAAAGTGATGACATGTTTTAAAAAGAATCTTTAAAATGAGTACCAGTCAACAAGTCTGAACAAATCACAGCACAAGGGACTGAAAGAACTGGAGATAAAACTAATTATCTGATTTTGAAAATTAAGGAAAGTGTAAACTCTTGAAACCACAGCCCATTAAGTCTGCTGTATTTATTTGGCTAACCCAGTTTACCAGCTACCCTGTTGCAGACCCTGTTCAGAGCATTAAGGACGAGAAGACACAGTAGATATCATCCTTGCCCTCCAGAAGCACAATCTATCACAAAGACAAACAAATTAAGTAGAACTCTAGTTCCTTTTAATGTGTTACTCAGAAACCACAACGGACCTAGAGGAGGGAGAGGCCATGCCTGCCGATCTTCAGAAGCTTCAGAGGACCTGATGTTTGATACAAGCTTGCATGATGAGGAAGGGTCCTCCAGTGCGTACTGGAAGAATGAATGGTACCCACCCATGAGGATAGCTAAGTGTGAAGCTGCCAGGGGGCTTGTGAACATTGGTCATCTAGCCCTGGGCTACTCAAAGTGGGACCCAGAACCAGCAACATCGCATCCTGGGGGCTTGTCAGAGAGTTCAGACTTCCGCCACACCTGCCACATCTTCATGTTAACAAGCTGTCTGGGTGACTGATACGCACATTAAAGTTTGAGAAAGCACTGCTGTAGAGTGAGTGTTTAATTCTAGCGTCGAGTGCACACAGTAGGTGTTGGTGGTGCTGAGGGGGGATGGACAGCCTGTCTCACCAGTCAGGCTGACTGCAGACCGTGTTTCAAGGGCAATGATGACCTGTTGTAAAATCCCAGCTCAGCTCAGCAAGCAGTTTGCACACTTGCTCCTTACCAGTCATCAGTCTGCTGATTGACCTGTTTATAGGTTCCAGAAGCGGTGTTTCAGCTGTGTTTGTAGAAAGTAATATTATATCTGTGGTACTAGAAAATAGATTTAGAATAAAAACAATCCTCTGGCACTCTCCTTCTTACTTCTCTGAACCTTAACGTACAGTCAGAGCCATAGAAACCAAAGTTTGACTCCCTACCCAGGCTGGTTTCCCAGGCAGAATCAGAAAATGATCCTTTAGTGGGAGTTCCCAGTAAGGAGTGCTATTTTGTGTTTTGATCATTGAGGACCTCTCATGTTTCGAGAAACAATCTGATGAATAATTATTGAGGAAGACTTGTATTTTTTGTTCCTCTCTGGCACTGTGATTTATTCTTAAATTTCCAAATTGCAGAATCCATCTGGTTCTTCATGTCCAGAAATATCTCGAAGACTGAGCTGGCATTTCAGACAGGCCTGGCTTCAAAATCAGGCTCCATGATTTATTGGACCTACGAAGCTCAGTCTCTCATTCCAGAAACTGCAGATAAAAATGTTCGTCTCTCAAGTTATTACAAGCATCAGACTATATTCTATGGAAAGACTGCTAAGTCGCTGCCTGGCATAGGAGAATGCTTAATGAACAATTGTCATTATTCTTAATAGTTTACAGATTTCGTGTCTGTTGAAGTAGACTAACTCAGTGAATAGTAGCAATCCAAAGCTGGGCGTGGAGGGGAGACAGTGAGTGCTGTGTTGGTGAATTCGGATGTTGTTGCTGCCTCTGACCAGCCCTGCCCTGCTGCTGCACCTACAGTGCTGAGGACCAGAGAAACACCTTGCCCCTAATTGGGGCAGGGGCATTTATCCTAGGCTATTTACGAAAAGGCTGGTTTCCTTGGATTGCATCTTAGGGCATCATAAGGAACTTTGGTGCATGTCTTAGTGTTTGTCTAGAGGTTGGGATTTGGTGTCGGATTGATATTACACTAGTCTCTATAGTTTCCCGGGGCCGCCAGAACAAAGTACCATAAACTGAATGGCTGAAAACAACAGAAGTATATCGTCTCACAGTTCAGGAGGCTCGACGTCTGAAATCAGGGTGGTGGCCGGGCCATGGTCCCTCTGGAGCCTGTAGGGAAGAAGCCTTCCTTGCAGTGCCGGGTGTTCCTTGGGCAGCAGCTGCAGGCTCTCAGTCTCTGCCTCTGTCATCACCCCGCCTGCTTCCCGCGTGTGTGTCTCCGCGTTCTTTCTCCTCTTCTGTATGAATCAGGCACCCATGTGCTTCAGCACGACTTCATCCTAACTAATTGTGTCTTCATTGACCCCCAGCTCCAAATAAGGCCACACTCTGAGGTAACGGGCCTAGGACTTCCACAGATCTTTTGAGGGGGCGCAATTTAACCCATAACAGAGTCTGGGGGGGCTAGTCTGCTCTCTTCCCTGTACCCAGTGTGACCACCAGGGCAAGTGAAGCCTGTGCCATTTACGATGGAGCTGCAGCATCTCACATGCTGGAGCTGGAACGTTCCAGGGCGGATTGCAAAGGCTCCCACAGCTGGTACTTGCTGAGGCCCTGTGGCCTGAGCCTGAGAACACACCCCCGGAGTTCAAGCCCGCTTAAGGCAACCCCCCTGCCCCCCAAGATTCTCCACACTCTCCAGGGATTATTTTACTTCCAGAAATCCATAATCTTTTTCTCTAGGTTCCCAGAAAATGCACCAAATATTAATGTTTTAAGGACCCCTTTCATTGAGCCAGTCCCTCCAGAACCGTCCCAGGGGGCTGCGCGCTGAGGATGGCGCATGCTCACTCTGCTGTGAGGTGCGTTCAAGGCAGAGGCCCAGAGGGGGCGGAGTCCTGCACACCGGAGTCCTTCTCCCAGACTCTACAGTCCTTTAGTTCACTTCTCCTTCTCCCCTGGGTGTGATTAGGGAGGCAGCAGAGGGAAGCAGGGGGTTTTGCTTGCGTGGACCTTCCTTCCCAGGGGAACGGGGGGAATGGGGAGTAAGGGTCTCCAACAGTGATGTGATGGTTTGCTTCACACATCAACTTGACTGGGCCACAGAGGGCCCAGACGTTTGGTTAAATGTTATTCTGGGTGCGTCTGTGACGGTATTCCTGGATGAGGTGAACATATGAATCGGTGGACTCAGTAAAGCAGATTGCCCTCCCCAATATGGGGGTGGGCCTCACCCCACCCATTAAAGGCCTGAATAGAAAGAAAGCCTGAGAATAAAGGATTTTCTCTCTCTGCCCGAGTATCTTGGAGCTGGGATGTCAGTCTTCTCCTGCCTTTGGACACGGACTCGGACTTGCAGCAGAACTTAAAGCATCAGCTCTCTTGGTTCTCAGGCCTTCGGTCTCAGACTGGAGCTATACCATCTGCCCTCCTGGGCCCCAGCTCACTGACTGCAGATCTTGGGATCTCACAGCCTCTAAAACCACTTGAGCTAATTCCTCGTAATGAATCTGTTTACATTTATAATCTCCTATTGGGTGTGTTTCTCTGGAGAACCCTGACTGAATACATTAGTAAATGTGACCTCCCGTATGTTTGAAGATTCAATGAGACTTTGAAAGAGTATTGATTCTGACACGATTTCAACAAGCTTAGCAGTTAAAACGATGGGCATTTTATAGCTTAGAAGAGACTTAGAGACCTTCTACCCCAACCCTAGCCCAATCATCGCTTCCCTTTTCTCCAGGCTGCTTTTATCTTCTAGTGAATGGAAAAATTAACATGAGGGTGAGTTTTTACGTTTCTCCAGTGCTTCCTGTTTGTTGCAAAAAGAAAAAGAAAATCACTCAAATCCGTGTTGCAAGTGACAGGGATGTGTAATCCTTCAAGAGTACGACACGCAGCCAGTTTTGGTGCTGACTGGCCTCTGAGGGTCACAGATATCAGGGCTCGTGCACCTGTTCAGCTCAAAACTAGAGACAGACAGTCCTGCCTAGCCCTTGATGTCTGACTCAGAAGAGCTTGGCGTGGCTGGCGTGACCAGGAATTTGGGGCTATTTAGAAAGTAACAATTTATGGTCTCTGAAACCTTCTCTTCCTTACCTAAACCCAAACCCTCAAGTGGTGGGGGAGCTAACGAAGCCCTTCAGGTGAAAGCCTCTCAGCCTTTCTACGTGAAGGGAAATCTGGTTGGCTCTAGACCCAGTTACTGCCATGGAGCAAACCAGGTGAGCCTTTGTGCTCCTAGAACAAGACAGACCTCGAGAGGATTCCGTGTGGGAAGCAGAGGCCGAGAAAGTCTTAGGAGAGCTGGGGTCCCTCTCAGAGCTTCCCCTCGTGCTCATCTAAGATGTCCCATTCTCGAATGTTCTTCTGTCTCACAGTGTGCACTTGCCCACCCATTCAACTGATTTTGCGATTTTACTTAAAAGAAAAAGAGAACCGTTGCATCTCTCTTTCATAAATGAAGTGCAAAACTCTGAGGACTTCCTACCTGTCTTCTTGTGACCAGAGCACCATTTTACTCATCTCAGTTATAATTTATTTAACAGATTTCATTTGCTTTTCCCCACTTCATGCACGAGCCCTTTTATGTGTTTAACAGGTATTTGTTTAAGAGGGTCTGCAATGAATAATGCAGTGAGCACGCAAAGTTTTCATGTAGTAATTTTTTACGAACCATGCAAAAACAGCTCGAGTTTTATAAATCTAAATGAACTCTCTAGCGACAAGTGTCCCAATCCTCAAGCTTCCTCATGGAGCTGCTTCTCTTTTTATACGTTTGAATGATTGATCTGGCCAATCTCATCTTTTTCCTTTGCTGCAGTATTTTAGGAGAGAGGAACCAGCTAAATCTAGCTAGAGATTTGCATGAATTTTGAGTTTGGGGAGCCAACAAATTTAACCAAGAATCACGTTGTCCTGTGTACCATATTTGTATTCGTAGGTCAGAACCTCTATGCAATGCCTGTTAAAAAAAAAAACAAAAACCGAACAACAACTCACCCTGGCTTCCTCATGTGAAAGGCAGATATATAGAAAGATCTTGGACAGAACAGCTGATCTTGGGTGGAACCACGTGGGAAGCCCTTGTTGTCCTCCTTTTTACTTTCTTTATCTCTTGCGTTGTGGCCAGGGTTGGAAAGGTGGGTGGATGCAGGGTCTAACTTCTTTGAAGAATTAAGTATGGAACCTTGAACCATGCTTTATCTTCCTGGGTCAAGCAAGAATTGAAGGCTGAGCTCAGAGAGTTTGAAGGAAGCATTTGCTTCTCCACAATATAAAGCTGATGGAGATGAAGACTGGTTTGGTTGAGGAAGAGGAAGTGGTCCCCACATGCTCAGTTGACATGATGTGCTTCACGTGTCTCTTGATTGGAAGCAGTGATTGTCCTGGAAGGATAATCTGTTTCTCACCTGTAGAGGTGGCTACTTGGGCTTGATCTGAGGCCATGTCAAGACCTAGCAAATGAGAGGAATTTAGTCCAAATGAACGCTTGGATGTGTGTATGATTCAATGTTTTCCTTTATTATAAAACCAAAATAAGGGCTTCCCTGGTGGCACAGTGGTTGAGGGTCCGCCTGCCGATGCAGGGGATACGGGTTCGTGCCCCCGGTCCGGGAGGATCCCACATGCAGCAGAGCGGCTGGGCCCGTGAGCCATGGCCGCTGAGCCTGCACGTCCGGAGCCTGTGCTCCGCAATGGGAGAGGCCACAGCAGTGAGAGGCCCGCATAACTCAGAACAAAACAAAACAAAAAAACCCCCAAAAACCCCAAAATAAGTGATTTTTGAATTAAACATTATTTCGACAATTTATACTTTCATTCATTAACAAGGATGGTGAGCTTGTCAGGCCACAGTATCCCTCCTGGAATTGTCCTTGTCAAATCCATCCTCATTGATATTTTGCTACTTATACGGATAATTTGGAGCAGGGAGTTAAAAATAGTTGTATTATTGCCCTTATGTGGGAAATGATATAACAGTGATGTTAGAATGGTAACGAGTGCTTTCCAGACACATCAACAGAGATAGAGAGAGAGAGAGAGAGCAACTACTCTCTCAATATTAGGCAGAGAGAGAGAGAGAGAGAGAGAGCGAGAGCGCGCACAACTGCTCTCTCTCAATATTAAGGGCTTTTAGTAGTTAACGTTGAACTGAAATTCTTTCCCTGGACAACCAGCTGTCACCTCTTCTTTATAAATCTTCTCACTATTTTGCCACATGGATGAGTTTGTTCTAGTAACTGTTATTCATAAGTAGCTCGTCTGGTTTCGGGTAGTTTAACTTAAGTCTCTTTGTTAAAATATTGCTAATTAAATCATTATGCAAAAGGTACAAGGGATAAGCTTTGCTTTTTGTTACTTTTAACGTTCCTTTCCTCATTCCCTTAAGGTGTTTTTTTCTATGGTGCCATTAGTGTTTAAATTTCTATCTCCTATACTTCAGATGTTAGGTGAATGTTTTATTTGATTGGTTCATGCTAGTGTGATGGGAGGGGTGTGGGCTAGATTTAGTTCAAGGCATTTATAGGCTATGAAATCTTCTAGGTGTAAATGAGGTGCTTTATTTAAGCTATGCTTTGGTTTATCCAAGCACACTTTCCAGTATGCTTACCTTGTTACGACTTATCTCCTCTCCTATAATTGACTAGTATATGTTAATAAATTGTGGTTTTGTCAGTACTTGAGGAGGGTGAGGGGCGGTGTGTGCATGCTTCATAGCCTTATTCAATTAAGTGCTCTATTCTTAATTTACTACTAAATCCTCCTTTGGTTTTTAGGTTTCATAAAGACTTTCATACAGATAAAAGGGTATTCTTGGTGTAGAAAATGTAGCGCACTTCTTCCCACCCCATGGGTTACACCTTGACCTAACGTTTTTATGGGTTGTAGTTGTGCTTACTTTTGCTCCTTTTCAGGGTTTGCTGAAGATGGCGGTATATAGACTGAATTAGCCAGGGCTGGTGAGGTTTATCGGGGTTTATCAATTATAGAACACGCCCTTCTAGAGGGGTGTGAAGCACCACCAGTCCTTTGAGTTTTAAGCTCTTGCTGGTAGTCCTCTGACGAATAATCTGGTTCCTCTGATTATTTGGGTTTAGGGCTAAGCATAGTGGGGTATCTAATCTCAGTTTGGGTCTTAGCTATCATGTAATCAGGGTATGTTAAAGTCACTTTCGTAGTCTATTTTTACTTTAGTTAGGGCTCTTTACAGCTTAATCAAGGTTTAACTTTATTTTGTATTATTCTTTATCACGCTTATGCCGTATTGCTATTAATTTGGATCAATCGTATGATCGCAGTGGCTGGCACGAAATTTACCAACCCTGATTAATATGGCTTAGTCGAACTTTCGTTTATGGCTTAGTTCTTTTCGCTGCTGTCTCCCATGGGGGAGTGGTTGAGCAGGGCGTTGTGAGCTACTGGTACAGTGTGCTTGATACGGGCTCCTTTTAATCTTAGTGATTCAGAGGGCATTCTCACCGCAGTGCAGATACTTGCATGTGTAATTCTATTAAAAACTAACAGCAAGGCTGGGACCAAACCTGTGTGTTTATGGGGCTAGTAGGCCCATCCGGGCATTTTCAGTGCCTTCCTTTAGAGGTTGTTTAAGCTACATCAACTTGCTGTGCACAGATGATGTCTATATGGCTGTGTTGTGTGGTTTGTATCAGATTTAGTATTAAATTTTTGATAAAAGAGCTGATAAATCTAGGGGGATATCTGTCTGTATGGGTGGTGAACATCTAAGTAGATTATTGGTATGATGGGGGCGTTCTGAGGCTGATTTGTTTTGATGGATATATTATTTTAGACAGGGGAGGGCGAGTGGAATGCTCTGTCTACTGCACGTATGTACACATATAATATAGTTATGTCCTGTAAACACTGACTGAATTGCACACCATGGATTGTTGATGTTGGTAAATAGTATTCAATTAAAGTCCAGCTACAATTTGCTTGACTGTGTTAAGACCTTTTAAGGTCATAGCTGAGTCCAAGCATCTCCCTTAAAATTAAAAAATACCCAATGCATGAAATCACAGTTATGTGTGAGCATGGCCTCATTAGTCCATCGAGATGTCTTATTTAAGGGGAAAGAGTGGGCGATTTTAGGTGAGATGGCCTTGAAGTAAGAACCAGATGTCTGAGAAAGTTCATCAGTAGAAAACCCGACAAGTTATGGGCCCAGAGCGAGAAGAGGGACACCTGCCGAGCGGGGTGATGATTTCACGAGGCCTGGTGAAGCTCGCGGTCTAACGGACGGCATGTACATATTGACTGGAATTGATTTGACTCAATGCGCTATGTACGATTAATAATCTGTATGTACTATGTAATGCTAATAATATGATGTACATGCTCATAAGCATGGGGTAAATAGTGTCATGTACGATTATACATATAATGTAATATGTACGTATGAGATATATGTACTTATTAACGTGGTAGTACAGATATGCACGCTGTACATGGTAGTATGTGATAAAATGGACTGTTTTGATCCTGACATAGTACTTAATAATTTTGTAGATGTCTTATAATACAATTTCAGGAAATAGTTTAAGGTAGAATTTCAGCTTTGGGTGCTGGTGGTGAAGTTTAGGGCTTCCTCCTTGAGTCTTAGGGAGGTGTGTTGTTCTCCTTTACTGGTTTACAAGACCAGGGTAACGTGATATACCACAAAGACTCTTCATTTCAGGAAATTGTTTTCAATGACGCTAGTTACTGGCATTGGCACTAAAATTAAAAGAAAGTATAAGATAGATGCGAGTTGTCTGATAATGATGAAGGGTGTTCTACGGGTTGTCCTCCAATCCATGTTAGTGTTAGTAGATCTGCCACTAGCCCTCAAAATAAGAACTGGCTGAGAGGTCGGAATATTATGCTTCGTTGTTTGGGTGTGTGGAGTATTGGGATGAATGCTAGAATCAGGACTGAGAGTAATAGGACTAAGACGACTCCTAGTTTGTTGGGGATTGATCGTAAAATTGCATATGCGAATAGAAAGTATCTCTCTGGTTTGATGTGTGGTGGTGTGTTGAGTGGGTTTGCTGGGGTGTAGTTGTCAGGGTCGCCTAGCAAGTCGGGTGAGAAAAGGACTAGTATTAGTGAGGCTAGGATGAGGCTAGGATTAGTAGTAGAGCGCCTAGGATATCTTTGATTGTGTAATAGGGGTGGAATGGGATTCTGTCTGTGTCGGATGGGATTCCCGTGGGGTTGTTGGATACTGTTTCGTGGAGGAATAGTAGGTGGACAGCTGCTAGTGCTGTAATGATGAAGCGGAGACTGAAATGAAAAGCGAAGAATCGTGTGAGTGTTGCTTTGTCTACAGAAAAGCCGCCTCAGGTCCTTTCGACAAGAGTGGTGCCGGTGTTTGGGGTTGCCGAGAGGAGGTTTGTGAAAACTGTTTTCCTCTTGGTGGTGCATAGCCTATGAATGCAGTGGCTGTGACTGTAAGCAGTAGAATAATCCCAATGTTTCGTGTTTCTTGAAAGGCATAGGATCCATGATATAGGCCACGTCCTGTGTGAACGTAAAGGCAGATGAAGAACGTGAAAGCTCCGTTTGCATGCATGTATCGAATGATTCATCCGTAGTTTCATGATGTGGGCGTATTCTGCTAGGAAAAATATGGCGAAGGGGCCTGCTGTGTATACCATATTAAAGCCGGAAACAAGTTCGGATTCTCCTTCTGTTAAGTTGAATGGGGCTCAGTTAGTTTCTGCTAGGGTGGAAATAAATCATATCATGGCTAGGGGTCATGATGGGAAGATCAATCATAGTTGTTCCTGTGTTGTGGTGAGGGTTGATAGGGTCAAAGACCTGTTTATTAGGAGAACAAATAAGAGAATAATTGCTCGTGTTACTTTGTATGAGATCATTTGTGCTACTGCTCGTAGGGCCCCAGTTAGTGCATATTTGGGGTTGGAGGCTCACCCAGATCATAAGATAGAGTATACGGCTAGACTTGATATTGCTACTATGAATAATACTCCTAAGTTTATATTAATGAGGGCGTATGGCATGGGTAGGGGGATTCATATTGTTAATGCTAGAGTTAGAGCTAAAATTGGTGCGATGATGAACATGGAGGTGGAGGATGTAGCTGGTCATGGTGGTTCTTTAGTGAATCGTTTGATTGCGTCGGCAGTGGGTTGAAGTAGGCCGTGTGGTCCTACAGTGTTGGGTCCTTTTCAGAGTTGTGTGTAGCCTAGGATTTTTCGTTCTCCTAATGTTAAGAATGCTACGGCTAAAAGAACAGGAATAACAAGCATTAAGATGTTGATTATAAACATTTTGTTAGGGAGAGGGTTTGAACCGCAGAGTACAAAGGCTTAAGTTTTACACAGTTACCGGGCTCTGCCACCCTCACTAAACCCTGGTCTCGGGTGGTTATTTTGTGTTTGCTTATTAAGTTGAGATTATGTCATTAATTGCTTTGAAGGCGCTTGTTTAAAGTGGGCCATTTCTCTTGTCTTTTCGTACTGGGGGAAATACATAACAGTTAGAAACTGACCTGGATTGCTCCAGTCTGAACTCAGATGACGCAGGACTTTAATCGTTGAACAAACGAACCTTTAATAGCGGTTACGCCATTGGGGTGTCCTGATCCAACATCGAGGTCATAAACCCTATTGTCGACATGCACTCTAGAATAGGATTGTGCTGTGATCCCTAGGGTAACTGATTCCACTGATCAATTTTTGGATCAATAAGTGATATTATGCTTTGGCTAGGGGGCCTAGGCTTTAATCACTCAGAGGTTTTTTTGTGCTCCGAGGTCACCCCAACGGAAATTGTCAACTCGTGAAGTTCTGTTGTCCCTTGGTGGTTTCATTATGGCTTTTGGGGTTGATTAATTGAAGCTCCATAGGGTCTTCTGGTCTTATTTTGTTTTCCCCGCCTCTTCATGGGGAGGTCACTTTCACTGATTAAAAGTAAGAGACAGTAAAACCCTCGTGTAGCCATTCATACAAGTCCTTAAATGAGAACAGATGATTATGCTACCTTTGCATGGTCAGGATACTGCGGCCGTTTAACAATTGTCACTGGGCAGGGGGTGCCTCTAATATTGGTAATGCTAGAGGTGATGTTTCTGGTAAACAGGCGGGGTTTGTGTTTGCCGAGTTCCTTTCACTTATTTTAATCTTTCCTTGGCTGCACACCTGTGTTGGACTAACAGTGTATTTAATAAATAGTTTAGTGTTGCGTTATATTTATTTACTGTTAATTATCAGTATCTTATTAGTTGCTGATGTAAACTTGTGCAAGGAGAAATATTTCTTGTTACTCATATTAACAGTATTGCTTCTATAATTTTATAGATTAGTCTAGTAGTAAGACTAGGAGCTGATTTATTTAATATTGGAATTAAGGTACACTTATTGTTGAGCTTGAACACTTTCTTAATTGGTGGCTGCTTTGAAGCCAACTATGGTGCTTCCCTGGTGGTGCAGTGGTTGAGAGTCTGCCTGCCAATGGAGGGGACACGGTCCAGGAAGATCCCACATGCTGAGGAGCAACTAAGCCCGTGTGCCACAACTACTGAGCCTGCACTCTAGAGCCCACATGCCACAACTACTGAGCATGTGTGCCACAACTGCTGAAGCCTGTGCACCTAGATCCCATGCTCCGCAACAAGAGAAGCCACCACAATCAGAAGCCTGCACACTGCAACGAAGAGTTGCCCCCGCTCACCACAACTAGAGAAAGCCCACGTGCAGCAACAAGGACCCAACGCAGCCAAAAATAAAATAAATAAATTTATAAAAATAAAATAAAATACGCTGAACTTTACAAGGAAAGATTTTACGTGAAGTGCTTTGAGAAAATAAATATTGATATAAAAGGAATATAAGCTGCAGATTTTTAGGGGAAAAGAAAATATTAAGTTTATTCTACCAAAAGGACTGATTTAGCTTAGCCAGAGTTCTTTTTCTTATGCTAAAATACATCTAAAACTTTAAGGGCTTGCAGCAATACCTACAGGATTTGTATATATGCTAAACATAGGTTCATCCATTTTTACTAATAGATTAACAATATAAAGTCAATATTGAGCATGGATTAAAGATAAACATATTAAGATTAGAAAATGAGCAATAAGAGAGGGAGAGAGAATGCACTTATTCATTACTTTTGGCTACTCGAGTAATGCTTCATTTTTAAGGAAACACACCCTCAGTTTCCAGATGACTTTGGTTTGAGGTTTGCTTTAGGAGGCTGCATTTTAGCTCATCAGAAATGTGCAAGAAGTTTGTTGCCTTAATGAGACATGCTGTCATAACAGAATTAATGGCATCTTTGAGATGCTCCTGAGTCAATGTTTTTCTAATATAGGGAATCTAGTGTACTCGGGAGGAAGTAAAACCCCTCCCTCACTACACTGGAAGGAAGAGAGCAACTGAAAACTTCCCTGGTGGCACAGTGGTTAAGAATCTGCCTGCCAATGCAGGGGACACAGGTTCGATCCCTGGTACGGGAAGATCCCACGTGCTGCGGAGCAACTAAATCCATGTGCCCCAACTACTGAGCCTGTGCTCTAGAGCCCACGAGCCACAACTACTGAGCCCATGTGCCATTACTATTGAAGCCCATGCACCTAGAGCCCATGGTCTGCAACAAGAGAAGCCACTGCAATGAGAAGCCCACACTCTGCAACAAAGAGTAGCCCGCGCTCAATGCAACTAGAGAAAGCCCACGCACAGCAACAAAGACCCAACACAGCCAAAAATAAATAAATAAAAACAAAATAAATTAAAAAAAGAAAGACTTTCTCTCCATCCCCACTTTCATGGCTCCATTTGAGCCTCATCAGAGTTTGCTTTTGCTCCCTAAAAAGAAACAAACCAAACCAAAAAAAACGTTTTTCTTGAGAAAGAAAAACAGAGCTGGAGGAATCAGGCTCCCTGACTTCAGACTATACTACAAAGCTACAGTAATCAGGACAGTATGGTACTGGCACAAAAACCGAAATATGGAATAGGATAGAAAGCCCAAAGATAAACCCACGCACATGTGGTCACGTTATCTTTGATAAAGGAGGCAAGAATATACAATGGAGAAAGGATAGCCTCTTCAATAAGTGGTGCTTATTGGACAGCTACATGTGAAAGAATGAAATTAGAACACTCCCTAACACCATGCACAAAAATAAACTCAAAATGGATTAAAGACGTACATGTAAGACCAGACACTATAAAACTCTTCAAGGAAAACATAGGCAGAACACTCTATGACATACATCACAGCAAGATCCTTTTTGACCCACCTCCTAGAGAAATGGGAATAAAAACAAAAATGAACAAATGGGACCTAATGAAACTTAAAAGCTTTTACACAGCAAAGGAGACCATAAACAAGATGAAAAGACAACCCTCAGAATGGGAGAAAATATCTGCAAATGAAGCAACTGACAAAGGATTAATCTCCAAAATTTATAAGCAGCTCATGCAGCTCAATATCAAAAAAACAAACAACCCAATCCAAAAATGGGCAGAAGACCTAAATAGACATTTCTCCAAAGAAGATATACAGATGGCCAACAAACACATGAAAGGATGCTCAGCATCACTAATCATGCTCAACATCACTAATCATTAGAGAAATGCAAATTAAAACTGCCATGAGGTGTCACTTCATACTGGTCAGAATGGCCATCGTCAAAAAATCTGCAAACAATAAATGCTGGAGAGGGTGTGGAGAGAAGGGAACCCTCTTGCACTGTTGGTGGGAATGTAAATTGATACAGCCACTATGGAGAACAGTATGAAGTTTCCCTAAAAAACTAAAAATAGAACTACCATATGACCCAGCAATCCCACTACTGGGCATATACCCTGAGAAAACCATAATTCAAAAAGAGTCATGTACCACAATGTTCATTGCAGAACTATTTACAATAGCCAGGACATGGAAGCAACCTAAGTGTCCATCAACAGATGAATGGATAAGGAAGATTTGGCACATATATACAATGGAATATTACTCAGCCATAAAAAGAAACAAAATTGAGTTATTTGTAGTGGGGTGGATGGACCTAGAGGCTGTCATATAGAGTCAAGTAAGTCAGAAAGAGAAAAACAAATACCATATGCTAACACATATATATGTAATCTTAAAAAAAATGGTTCTGAAGAACCTAGGGGCAGGACAGGAATAAAGATGCAGATGTAGAGAATGGACTTGAGGACATGGGGAGGGGAAAGGGTAAGCTTGAATGTAGTGAGAGAATGGCATTGACATATATACACTATCAAATGTAAAATAGATAGCTAGTGGGAAGCAGCCACACAGCACAGGGAGGTCAGCTCGGTGCTTTGTGACCACCTAGAGGGGTGGGATAGGGAGGGTGAGAGGGAGACGCAAGAGGGAGGGGATATGGGGATATATGTATACAAATAACTGATTCACTTTGTTATACAGCAGAAACTAATACAACACTGTAAAGCAATTATACTCCAATAAAGATGTTAAAAAAAAAAAAGGTCTCTTTATAACTCTTTGTACTCTTTGCAATGGGCTTATTTGTTTCAATTCTATATGAGACTTTACAGTTTGAAAGTTCTGTCCAGTAACAAAATATCTTGGCTGCATTGTTCACTTGAAAATGACAATGTAATTGCCTCACCTTCCTTTCGAACATGGAAGTTTGGCTTGCTTAGAGCTTCTTCTCCGTTCTAACACTCACTCACAGCAATTACTTCATTCATTTGTGTTTCTAAGAAACTTTAAAACTCCTGGAGGCAGGTGGATAGAGGTGGGAGGAGGGGCAGCATTTTAGACATCGTGAGTAACCCACCAAGGTGTTGGGTAATATTGTGAATTCAATCTGTCTGACACTCATTCTCTTCATTTATAAAGTGAGGATAACAGTGAATGCCTCACATCTCGTACAAATTGAAGGCATCACTTTGGTACACTATAAATATCAAGTATAAAGCTATTTTTGAGCATTTGCATATGAATTATGGTAGTAAAAATAATAAATAGTAAGTAACTGCTTTGTGTCTAGAATTATTCTAGTTATTTCCAATTTAATTCTTACAATACTTGAGTGAGGTAGCTTTATTATTACCCCATTTTACAGATGAAGAAACTGAGACAGAGGTTAAGGTTCTTGCCTAAGTTTATACCGCTAGTAAGTGGTCACCTTACGAATTGAACCCAGACAGTCTGGCTCCAGAATGCAGAACTTGAAACAATGCCAAGAAATAATTTTCACCAAGTTTAGCTGCAACCAGAATTGAAAACTGTCTCAAGTACTGCCTCTATGGCTACGGCAGGACTGAATAGATACTCCTACGTTAATGGAAATTAAACATTCTCCTTGGCTACTCTTATTCCTCAACTCATTTCCAGCTGTTACAGAGCCTTGGCATTGCTGGAAATGTTTAAACACCACGTTGTTGACTTAACTTGTTTGTTGTTTTGCAGTCCCCTAAAATTCTCCTTCTGTGTTAATGGTGTGTCACTATGTGATACTAAGTGGAGGACTGTTGCTCTCACACGTTGAGGCTTACGGATGTTACGGATGCAGAGTCTCAGAGATGTAGATCGTGTTATGATGAGCCCAGCAGACCGTCCTCTGGGGAGTATATGACCAAGTGAGATCCCCAGAAAAGTCAGGAGCCTGGAGTGGCCTGGTTCATTCTGGAATTCACTGAAGATTCAGATCAGATTTTGAGGAACTGCACTGGGCAGTGTGCGCTCACTATGTTTATTGAATGCTGCCTCTCAAATCACAAAAGAACGCCTGATTTAGTCTGGTCTTCAGGTCTTAAGTGATTCCAGTTAAAGTTCTCTGATGCCGCTTCTGATAAGCTCAGTGTCTGTGAAGTCCTACACTAAATTTGATTGGACCAACTTCGAGATGGGAGTATGAAGGCAATGTGAAGAAAAGCATTCCAATCTATCGATTTGACCTTATAATGATAAGAAAAGTGTCAGTCGTTGATGTATTTAGCACTTACAGAGAAATTTCACAAATAATTGTATTTAATCCTCCTAAATTCTTATGGCTTCCATCGGACAAGCATTATTAGCCACATTTCCAATGTGAGAAGTAAGACGCAAAATTATCAAACCAGTAAGTGTTCCACTGGGGACTTAAACACAAGACTTAGACACCAAGCCTTCTTACTGCCTTATGCAGTGTCTCTTTTATTTCTTGTTATCGCTCAATGCTTAGAGGCAACTGTCAGTTTTCCATACTGTCTCATATAATATGTTACTCCCAAATCCAAACGGTAGACCACAACATTCTAAAATCCAGAAAGCAAAGAGGCTAAGTGCTGGAAAAATGGAGTGCTGAAAGGGAGTATTATGGGTGGAGCTGGGGGTGGGTGTAGTGAATTCATTAACATAGTTTGCCCTTCCATGCTTATTCTTTTTCAGTACTAATAAGAGTCCCAGAAAGAATTTTTCATCAAATTTAATTTGTTCCAGTGATAGAGTCAGAGGGAATAGAGGAGCATTACCATTTATTGGAGTATTTTGCAACCTCGCTGAATGCTATCTAAACGTTGCATTTCTTCATCTTTACCACAACCCAAGTAGGCAATGGCGCCTCCGTTTTACAGATGAATAAATTTAGAGTAAGAGGTGGAAGTACTTTGCCTGAGCTCATGCAACTTAGACTTTCTGTGCCAGAATTTGAAACCAGAAGGCTGCCTCTCTACAGCCTGGAGGATAGAGTAAGTGCTGAAAACACCAGTCTGCAAAAATATGTTATAAACACTTGCCACCAGCATACTTTTTTTTTTTTTTTTTTTTTTTTTGCGGTATGCGGGCCTCTCACTGTTGTGGCCTCTCCCGTTGTGGAGCACAGGCTCCGGACGCGCAGGCTCAGCGGCCATGGCTCACGGGCCCAGCTGCTCCGCGGCATGTGGGATCTTCCCGGACCGGAGCACGAACCCGCGTCCCCTGCATCAGCAGGTGGACTCTCAACCACTGCACCACCAGAGAAGCCCCAGCATACATTTTTAATGAAAATTTTTATACAGGAAATGAGAACATGAAGTGCACAGAGTGAATCACCACTTTTTGAATGCATACTTCCTTTTCCTGCTGTTACCTGCTACTGAATTTAGTTTGTCTTGACCACATCGACCACTGATGTGACTGTAATATACATTGAACTGTATTTTCACTAATATTTAAGTCAGCCAAGAACTGAGATGGGTTTTATAGAATCCTGTCTGGTGTCTTCTTAAACATTGTGCCTTGTTCTTGTTTGTTTTTTTTTTTTGTTTTTATATCTGAATTGGGAATGAAGGCACCTGCTTGCCACTAAGTGTACATTTAAAAAAAAAAAATTATTTATTTATTTTTGGCTGTGTTGGGTCTTCGTTACTGCATGCGGGCTTTCTCTATTTGTGGTGAGCGGGGGCTACTCTTCGTCGCCGTGTGCTGGCTTCTCATTGCGGTGGCTTCTCTTGTTGCAGAGCACGGGCTCTAGGCACGTGGGCTTCAGTAGTTGTGGCACCTGGGCTCAGTAGTTGTGGCTTGCGGGCTCTAGAGTGCAGGCTCTATAGCTGTGGCGCACGGGCTTAGTTGCTCCGCAGCATGTGGGATCTTCCTAGACCAGGGCTCGAACCCGTGTCCCCTGCATTGGCAGGCGGATTCTTAACCACGGCACCACCAGGGAAGCCCTAAGTCTACATTTTTTAAGTCCGGTGAAAGGATGTGTATAAAACCTTCTGAGATGCAGAAAATGAAGATATCTGTAACTAGACATACATGAAAGGGCATCAGACTCTGGCTTTGGGCTTTCCATGAAGGGTTTTCTCTTCTACATTTTAAAATTTCTGGAACATTCCTGTGGTGATTATTTTTATCCTGTCTGAACTAAAGCCTAGTTTTAACTGTTCAGTATTCACAGAGCCAAGTGAATCAGGCCCCAAGATGGCTCGAACCTGGCCAGTTGAAGGGCCCACATTCCTGCAGGATAAGGTCTCTGTTACCAACTTCCACATGCATTCATGTGAAGGTTATTTTTCCATTCGGGCTCTCTTAGCCACAGTAATTTTCCACATCTCCCATCCTTTAGCCTTATACCCTGTTGAAGACTTCTGTTGAACGATGAACACCAGCTGAAATGATCTTCCCTGGAAACTATGGAGGAATGACCACTTGAACTCAGACTCTGTAACTGTTTTATTGTCTCAGACTGTGCTCATCAGACTCCCAGCCAAGTCAATTTCAACTTTTTTTGGAGCCAGATTTGTTCTTATGCTTTTAGGAAAATGGCCATATTTTCATTTCCTTTCTTGATATACTTATTTTCTTTTTATTGCAGTGCATGTATACCTTGCAACTGGAAATCTAACAAGCCTTTCTTATTGGTTGCTCAGTTAGTATACTACTGGTTCAAGTTATTGAGGTGGACAAGTCTTACAGTTATAAAACCTATGTGTACCTAGGGAACCATCAAATAGGAAAGGAAAATTCATGTTATGAGGTCCGTCCCGAGAATAAAACAGAAGAGAAGAGGCTATCACATTTTTGGCAGGATAACTGTAAGTTAACCAGTTAAACTTGTATCAACTCTCTTGTTCATACCCTTAGGTAAGTATATTTGTTTCTGGTAGTGTGAAGACATCCAAAGATGTTCTCACAGCTTGGCTTTTTAGATATTTATCTTACGAAGGTATGACTGCAGCAGACTGCTGGGGTGTCACCTAGGCAGGAATGCATGAAAAAAATGCTTAGTTTGTTATTCCAATATCACATCGGTCTATGTGTGGGAGTCTGAGGTCAGATACTTATGGGCTCTACGTAGCCCTCTGTAACCTTTCTGAGCGCTTCCACTTTGTGGCTGGTACTGCTGTGACTCTCCCAGTAACGTTAGCTTTACTTGATCTCCATGGCCAATCTTGACCTTGGCTGGAGAGATTTAAGGAGCTCCAACAGAATTCTCATCTTTACCAATGACACCTGTTTTTATCTGGTTCTGACCTTGTATCCAGTCCTTAGAAGTGGACTGCTGCCTGATTCCAAGATTCTAAAGCTACAGGAAGTAAGACAGAAGGTATCAATGCAGAGACAGACAAATAGACCAGTAGAACAGAAAGAAGTTTAGAAATAGACTTATACAATTGATTTTTGACAAATGTGCCAAGCCAGTTAATTCAATGGGGGAAAGGATAATCTTCATGACAAATGATGCTGGAACAATTGGACAGTCATATGCAACAAAATTAATCCCGATCCTTCCTTCACACTGTATACAGAAAATAACTCAAAATGGATTGTAGACCAAAATGTAAGAGTTAAGACTAACAACAAACAGACCAAACAAAAAGAGCCCATAGGAGAAAATCGTAGTCACATTGGTTTGCCAAGACTTAATAAGCTCCTATCTCAGCATTGTGCCTGGTCCCTGGTAACTACAGGACCTGCTTCACCCTCTCCCCCCGTTTAACGGTCTATACATGCTTTTTAAAAAAAATTTATTTTACTTTATACTGGAGCATAGCCGATTAACAATGTTGTGTTAGTTTCAGGTGTACAGCAAAGTGATTCGGTTATACAGGTACATGTATCTATTTTCTTTTGCAAATTCTTTTCCCATTTAGGTTAGAATGCTGCTTAGAATACTGAGCAGAGTTCCGTGTGCTATCCAGTAGGTCCTTGTTGGTTCTCTATTTTAAATACAGCAATGTGTACATTCTTACCAATTTTGCTCTTACCTGTCTGTTCCTATTTTTGAGTATTGCATACTCCTGGATTCTCCCCTGCTGTGGCTGTGCTTTCTCTCCCCTTTGGGCTATGTGGTTATTTCATATCTTGCCCTCATCAGCTATGACACCTGAATAACAGTGTACTTTTGCCTCGCTCTCTACATTAACGTGTACCACATTTTATTTCACTCGCTGAACTTAAAATGCTCTAATTCCTCATCGTGTTCCATCCCCAAACTTGACCTTCACCAGTTGTTAAATCTTTTCCTGATACTGGCCCCTAAAGCCTGACTAGTTCTTGTCTATGACATGGCGTGGTCAAATTTTCAGAGCATGTTGCAATAATGCACCATTTTGCTAATTTGTGCTGGCATGTTATAGATCCATGCAAATCTTTAAGTAGGGAAAGATTAAAGTCTCTACAGCTTAAATTTTCTTTTATATTTGATGCTCAAGACCTAGCACAGACCTGGATTTTTGTTTTACACGTCCTTGGGAATGAAATTTTGCATTTGCTTTATTTCCCTTTGTTATTTAGAAGCTCTGTTTGCCTCCATTTTCCCTCATCTGTGTGCATTTCTTCTTTCTCTCACGTCAATCTGAAATATGAATGCCAACGTATCTTCTTTTCGTATCTGACTTATCTGCAAATCTTTCTTTTCTTTTAGCATCTTGCTCTGTCCACCTCAGTACTCATGCTTGTGCCTGTGTTTCGGTTTTCACTTGTTCATTCCTTGTTCATGAGTCTCTCTTCTCTCTTATTCACTTCTGAGTTTCTCTGATTTCTTTGATTAAGATAGAAGCAGCTCCTGCATCACCAAATGGCTGGATAAAAAGTGATGCCTCAGGCACTTCAAGGTTAGCAAATTTTTCTACATGATCTAAATGTAGGACTGTTTCTATGAAGCAGTGGTTGCCTTGACAGTTAAGGAATTTTTCCACCCTCTGATCAGCTGTTTTCCAGTCATATAAACACTGCTGTACTTGGAGACCATGTCTACGCAAAAGTCTCTCCAGTAGCTTCTACGTTCCCTTTGGGCTCATCTTTTCTCCTCCTTTCTGTCATACTTCCTTGAGTATAAAGAATGTTACTCAAGTCTTGGGCCAACATCTCAGCTCCTGATTCATAAACAATTTTATAAGCCTGTCTCATTCTGAATTTGGAAGTTTGTGCGATTACCCACAGGAAAGAAATGCCTTAAGATTTCATTCAAACTCCAGTTTATCTGGAATTGCTGATAGCCTTTATTCAGATTCCATTGTCAAAGGACTTCTGACCCATGGGCCTGATTTCCCTATAGGAATTATATTTCTGGATGGAAAGGTTATCAAAAATTTTCCAGGTAACTTTGCTTTTCATCCATCTGGTACAGTGTATTGTAAGACTACTTAGGCGCTTGAGGAACAGAATTAAATTTAAAGAAGGTGTGCTATACAAGCGATTGGCCAATTAAAAAAAAAAAAAGGTGAAATATGAAGCAATTTCCACTTCTCAAGAATATCGCCTTTAGTAGAAAAGGTTAATGGAATAAAAAAAGCTTGTTTTATCCATTTGTTCTCACTGCATTTATCTACAGTGATATCATTTCCCTTTGGGGGGTTCTGTACAGAAGCTACCAGAAATGACACGTACCTTCAGTTCTCCCGACTTTGCATCACCAAACTGAGTTTTCTTTTCCTCAGCATGGTGTTTATTTACAGAAACTTGCCCGTTTACTGAAACATGAATGGCTTTGACTCAAACTTGGAGAAGCAAAGAAGCAATAAACATCATTTAGCCGCACTGAACGTGTCAACACCTGGGAATGAGGTCATGCAAATGGCCATCGTACTTCACGTGAGTGAAACACACCAAGCAGTGAACTAATTAGACTTAAGTAAGCTGGCTTTCATTCCTGCAGACAGTGGAACCAGTTATTTCTTAGGGAAGGGTTTAGTTTTACTCCAGGGCAAGGTTCTGTAACTCCTGTAATACCCCTGAACGGTTCTCCAAATCAGGCCAGATGAAATTGGCAATTCAGAGATAGTTACCTTGATGTGTAAATGGTAGGGTCTTTAATTAGGCTCATTTACATCATTGAGAAAGGAGCCTTGGAATCCATATGTGCAAGGATGAAATTAAAAGAGAATCATCTGCCTCTTAATTCTATATATGAGGGAAATTTATAAAACAACAGCAACAAACCTTAAAACGGTTCTTAGCAGTCTACTTACTAGCCATAAACTGTCTTTCCTGTAGTTTGAATGCCTGATGCATATTCGGTAGCCATCTCTCTATTGAAATGTTCTTCATGTCTATTACTTATGGCTCATTTTTATCTTGAATTTAATACCTGAAGGATTCAAAGTTATTTAAAGGATTCAAAACCTCCAACTATTCCCCAAAGCTGTAACCTCTGAGACAGAAAACTGTCTGATTAGAAAAACAGACACCTGCTTTGGCTCCTTGAAACACTATGAGAGATATTGCCCAAGATTTTCTGTGGCTTTTCTCTGTGTGTATTAGATAAATTTTAGAAGATGAGGGCTTAAAATTTCACTTTAGATTTTAAAAAATCATGTAATAGGATTCTTCCATAAGCCTTACTTTATTTAGACACACACATGTGGGTTCTGTAATTATGTCTCTAGAAGATAAAAGACATATTAAAAATTGTTGGTATTCACCTTTATGTTTGCATGCTATTTACATGCCAGATAATTTCTCAGAATGTGGCTCAAGTGGATCTTACTATAAGCTGGTAGATGGTATATGGCTAATTTGCAATCGTATGTGTAGAAAACACCCACATTCCTGGTGTGACCACATTATGATGGTTACTGATGTCAGCACACACTTTAGTCCAAGTTACATTTGAACATCCTGTGTCAACCAATCCAAGGTGTGGAAATAAGCAGAGGCTATATTTCTTTCTGTGGTATCAGAATTGATACAGAAATATACCTTTTGACTAAGTTAATCAGCACTTCCATATGTGTGGTAGTAACATCAGCAAAGATCCAGGCTACAGTAAAATTTCTTTATTAGCAAACTACGGTTGATCAGTTTGCTTGAAAGTTGTGGTTTCAGTGTGCCTGAAATAGATCAGTGTCCATGGATCCAGACATGTCCACCATTCCCCATGGTCTTGGGGGAACCACAGGGCCCACTTTTGAAACTTGGAGTCTCGGGACATGATAACGGAGAGAGACCTAAATGCCTATTACACTAACTCGCTCATAGATGTCGGAACGATATGAGGAGAAAGTAAATGACTTACAAACCTGGCATCTCACAAAGCCTTGATGAAAACTCAGATCATTTGACCCAGTTCATTGCTGCAGCCAGTGACACTATTACTGTATCTTGGGTGCTCTGCTCTGTACAAAGCATGTTCCCATCACCAGAACCTTGGTGCTGTTGGAGCCCCTAAATTTGATGGTTGAGAATCATTTTTGTGTAAAGGTGTGTTTGTAATCCTTACCTTGTTCAAAATACTGTGAACATTTTACAGAAACAATTAGTCTTTTGTTTATGTGCCTACCCCTAAGTTACAATCATTTGGAAATTTTTCTTTTGGTTTGCAGTAGAAACTGGAACTACAGGTTCTACATAGAGAAACAGATAATTTCACAATGTTTGCTAAAGACTTACATTTTTAGGTCTAGTTAGATATAAACTTTGAGAAGTTGTGAATGCATAGATTTATGTGAATCACATGTCAAATTGCAGAATAACATTGGTAAGCAGTAAGGATGTAACTATAACACGTATAGTTATTATTACAGTAAAGAAAATATGGAACCACAAAGTCTAGACAATGATTATCTAATAGATGTGTCAATTTGAAGAAAATAATTAGTCTAGTGTATGTGATAATCAGTTTTAATTAGGAAGTGGTCGTATATTCCCTCAAACTCATTTTATATAAAATTATCAATATTGAGCACTCTGGGAATTACTTACATGAAGGGTAGACTATGCAGTGTATATGTTGTAGAATCAGATGCATTTAGAAAAAGAGGCTAAAGTGACATTATAAAAGTGGAAGTGAGAAAGATCCCATTCGTAATAATGTGGGGAAAAAGCCATGAAATACCTAGGAATGAATTTAATGAGGAAGACTATGAAGAGAACTATAAAATTATATTGAAAGGCATAAAACAAAACCCAAATAAGTGGAAAGACAGACCGTGTTCTGCATAAAAAGTCAATATCATAAAAATGTCACTTCTTTTGAAATTAACATATAAATTTAATGCAGTCTCAATCAGAATTTTTTTCTCTTTTGGAACACATAAGTGATTCTAAATAGGGATATATGTATACATGTGGCTGATTCACTTTGTTGTACAGCAGAAACTAACACACCATTGTAAAGCAATGATACGCCAATAAAGATATTAAAAAAATAAAGTGTTTAGAAGAATAAATGAGTGAAAATTGCCAAGAAATTTTGAAACGGAACAAGAGCAAAGAAGCTTGCCCTACTAGGCATGAAAACCTAATATAAAGCTGCTTTAAATAAAACAGTGCGGTACTGGCCTGCGATAAACAGTTTTATAGAACAATTAGAGATCATTTAACATATAATTAAAGAAGGCATTATAAGTCAGTGAATACATTATGTATTATTCAATTAATGCAATAGAAAGAACTGCCCATACTTTTGGAGAAATTACAACTTCATACTTCATTACATAACAACGAATTACAGATGAGTGAAAAATTTGAATGCTACAAAATAGACCACAACAGTCTTGGAAGACACTATAAGAGAACATTTATATAATCATCCTGTGGTGATGGGTTTTTTTTTTTTTAAGCAAGACCAAAACCATAAGAATATAAAGAAAAAAACGACATACTTGATTTCATGAAATTTAAGAACATATGTGAGGGAAAGTCTCCATGTAGTGGACATTTTAAATGTTTCCTCACTGGCTACCAACTTTTGAATGTCATTCAGATGTTTGGGGAATTACCTCCTTTATAAATTCTGCCTTCCTAAAACAGAAGCCAGAAATCCACTTTCCCAGGCTCCCTTGCAGCTAGTATTGAGACTGGTCTCATGATTCACATGGGCCCATTGTAATTTCTGATTCAGAAAAAGTGAAATGAAGAAGAAGGTGCCTCATGGAATTAATTATATTGAAAGTGGCAGAGAAACGTCCAGCAGTTTGCAGTGACATCCTGCACATTGGAAGTTGGAAGAGAGCAGTGTATCTGGTGTAACAATGCATCAGCTTAATTTGGACACTTCCCCTAGCTTTGTAGCCTCAGAGATCAACTGTTTGTTTCTTCTTGGAACTTCTGTGACCTCTGTAATATTCTTCAATAAATTATTTTTCTGCTTACACTAGTAGGAGTGAATTGTGTTTGCAACCAAGAATTATGACAGAGTCCCTTCCTTAAAAGGACAAAAGACAAATGACAGTCTGGGAGAAGAAGATTACAATCCAAATAACAAAGGGTCAAAACAACTAAAGAGGAAAAAATATGCAAATGATATAAACAGGCAATCCACTAGAGAAAAAATGCAAATGAAAAGCTGCATAACCTCCTAGATAATTTGGGAAACAACAATAAAATCACAAGTTTAAACTCAAAATATGGTTAGAATTAAGGGCTTGTAAGAATGTAGGAAAATAACTACTCTCTTATACCCCGTTGGTAGGAATGTATGGGCCTGAGGCCTTGTGACCTGGTAATACTTTGTACAGTGAAAATGTGGGTACTCATTGATCTGTAGTTTCATTCACAGAGATTTATTCAAAAACAAAAGCATTCAATTTCTAAGATAGGCAAACACAAACGCGCATAAATCCAAACACAGGAATGTTTATCACAGCTTTCCTTGGAATAGGAAACAACTGAAATGATCATCAGAATGTTGGTATAAGGACAGTTATATTTCTGTAGCCTAGAATTCTTCAGCACTGTTTAAGTGGGTCTATCTGTATCAACCTGAAGACTGTGCTTGACATATTTTAAAATGAACATATCAAATTACAATCTTATCCCAATATAAAAGATTATATGTGTAAATATATTTCATAAAAAATTAATATTGTAGAAGATACATACCAAATTGTTACTACCGTGGAGGAGATGTTGGATGTGGGAAGGAGAAACGATAAGCTTTAGATGTTTCTGTGTGGTTTGCATTTGCCACTATTGCTATTATAATCAAAATGACTGTGAAAAATGCTCAGTAGTGAATACCCTATACCATCATCACAGTTTCACCCAACAGCACATTGTTTGTCAAATGGAGAGGTGTAGTCAGTCATCCACTGTACTTTCCCTGCTCTTAACTCCCTGAGCCATGAGCCACAATGCCCTCAGCAAGAGTGTCCCCATCAGGCAGGGTTTCTCAATCCTACGCCAAGCTCTCATAGAAACACTTTGATCCATGCATCTCATTCCCTCTGAAGAGCACATTTTCTACTTCTTCATTCTTTGGCTTTCTCGGTTTTCGCAAAGGAACTGAACGATTGCCATGACTACCAATCATTGAAACAGATCAAAGTTCAGTGGAAAGGACTTGGATGCTGGGTCTTGATGAATTTATTGGGAGAAAAAAAGGCACCTGCTCAAACTTCCTTGTAGATTTCCTTAGGGATGTGCGGCCATTCAGCTCATCTCCCTAAACTGCCATTAAATTATAAGAAGGCAAACAGTTATTATTAGTTTATTGTTTATTACTGTCCTCACATTAGCTTGAGATCAAATTTATGACACAGCCTAGTTGGGTTTTAGGGATTATGTGTACACTTCATAGTGCATGAAGGCCCTTCACATTTATGCCCATTTTGTAGACCTTGGAGTGTAACCCAACAATTTTTAAATGCTTCTGCTTCCATTTTCTTTTATTTTTGCAGTATTTCCTATGACATAGTGTGGCTCCGTCTAAGACTGAGAATCTTGCTTGTCTCACTTCAAACTCCTTTCAAGCAGTTTGCCATTCCAGGATGGAATAACTATAGTTTCTTGAAGTTTCTAGACAGTTTGTGTAATTTTCTACATCTGACTGTTAGGAAGCAATCTTTTATGTTGAGAAAGTCATTCATTTCTTTCCACTTTTAACTATTGGTCTTAGGATGACACAAATGTAATTTCAAATTACAAATGTTCATTGCTAGTATATAGAAATACAATTGATTTGTATTAATTGTTTGTATCCTGTAACCTTACTAAGGTTACTTATTAATTCTAGTACCTTTTTTCTCAGTTCTTTGGGATTTTTCATGTAGATGATTGTGATTGTGTCATATGTAAATAAATGCAATTATAGTTCTTTCTTTCTAATTTGTGTGTATTTTGTTTGCCTTGACTTACTGCATTAGCTGGGACTCTAGTACAATACTGAATGGAAGTGATGACAACATACATTCTTGCCAATCTTAGGGGGAAAAAACACTCAGTCTTTCACCATTAAATATATTGTTAGTTGTAGGTTTTTTATAGACATCCTTTGTCAGGTTGAAGAAGTTTTCTTTTAATCTTAGTTTTCTGAGAGTTTTTATTATGAATGGATGTTTTGATTTTGTCAAATGCCTTTTTTGTCACTGTTGATCATCTATTGAGATGATCATATGGTTTTTATTTTTCAGTCTTCGAATTAAATTAAGCACTTTTTGAATACTGAACCAACTTTCCATTCCTGGGGGGGAAAAACCCACTTGCTCATAATGTTATCCTTTTACATATTGCTGGATTTAATTTGCTATTTTGTTAAGAATTTTTTATCCGTGTTTGTAAGGGATATTGGTCTGTCAGTCTTCTTATCTTGAAATATCTTTGGTTTTGGTATTGCTGATCTCCTAACATGTCTTGAGAAGTATTCTTTTATCCTATATCTTCTGAGAAAGCTTGTGGGGAGTTGGTATTACTTCTTTTTAAAAAATGTTTGGTAGGCTTCACTGGTGAAGCATTCAGGACCTGAAGTTTTCTTTGTGGAGATGTCTTTTAACTATACATTTAGTTTAATGGGTAAATGGCTATTAAGGTTCTTTTTTTTTTCAATGAAATTTGGTAATTCATGTCTCTTAAGGAATTTTTCTGTTTCATCCATTTAATCAAAATTATTGGCCCAAAGATTTTCAAAATATTATCTTACTGTTCTTTCACATCTGTAAGATCGGTAATGATGTGTCCTCTTTCATTACTGAGATTGGTAATTCTTTCAGAGTTTCTCTTTCTTCTTCTCTCTCTCTTACTCTCGCCCTCTCTTCATATCAGTCTGGCTAAAGGTTTAGCAATTTTCTTGATCTTTTTAAAGGACCAGATTTTGTCACTTTATTATTTTTCTGCTACAGTTGTATTGACTTCAGCTCTTATCATCATTATTTTTCTTTCTACTTACTTGGGGTTTAATTTGCTTTTATTTTTCTAGTAACTTAGGGTAGATACTTAGATTACTGATTTAAGACCTTCTTTTCTGATATAAGCATTTGATGGTATAAACAAACCCTAATTACTGCTTTAGCTGCATCTCACAAGTTTTGATATGTGTATTTTTATTTTCAATTCATTCCAAATAGTTTTTGATTTTGCTGTGACTTCTCATGTGTTATTATTTCTAAATATTTCCTTAATTTTTTTCTGTTTATAAATATATTAGGATTTTCCAGATTTCTTTCAGTTATTGACTTCAGGCTTAATTCCAGTGTTATTAGGAAACATACTTTGTATGATTTCAATCATTTTAAATTTGTTGTGATTTGTTTTATGACACAGAGTATGTTCTAGTTTTATGTTGGCAAAAATTTTTGTGCTCTTCAATGTATATATTTAGCTATTTGGGGTTTGAGTGTTCTTTAAATGTCAATTAGGCCAACTTGGTAAATAGTATTGTTCAGATCTGTATCCTTACTCGTTTTACTATGTACTTGTTTTATCAATTATTGAGCGAGGAGTGTTGAAGTCTCTCTAAACTATGGATTTCTTTATTTCTCTTTGCTGTTCTGTTAGCTTTTGCTTCATATATTTCGAACCTCTGTTGTTACATGCATACACACTTAGGATTATGGTGCCTTCTTAGTGAATTGGCCCTTTATAATTATAAAATGTCCTTCTCTATCTCAGGTAATATTTCTTTATCTGAAATCTACTTTGCCTGATAATATAGCCATTCAAACTTTCTTTTGATTAGTATTTTCATCCATTTTCTTTAACCTGTCTATGTCTTTTTACTTAAGTGGATTTCTTACATATATTATATAGTTGGATCTTGCTTTTAAAAGTCCATTTATTGTCCCTTCAATCTACTTTTTTCCAATTTGGGTGTTCATACTATTTATATTTAATGTAATTATTGATGTGATTGGCTTTCATAGCTATCATCTTCCTAGTCATTTTATTTTCATTCTTTTTGCTTTATTTTCCTTTCTTCCTCTTTTCTTGCCTTCTTTTGGATTGTTTTGTGTTGTTATGATTCCATCGTGTCTCTATTCTTGTTTTTTAGTTTTCTTTCTTTATTAATTCTTTATTGGGGGAAGTTTCTAGGCTTTACAATATGTATAATTAACTCATTGCCATCTACATTCAAATAATACTATAGAATTTTATATATAGTGTAAGAATCTTACAACAGAACCTTACATCTCTTTCCTCTCTCCCTCCTTTGTGCTATTGTGACCATGTATTTTACCTCTACATATGTTATAAACCCAACCGATGTAACTCTGTTGCTTAGACATTCATTTATCTTTGGAAGTGATTAAAAATAAGAAAAATGTCTTTAATATTCACCTTCACTTTATTTTTTCTGGATTTCAACATTACCTTTTAAAGATTCAAATTTTCATCCGATACCATGTCTTCTTTCTGAAGAACTTTCTTTAACATGTTTTGTTGTTGTTGTTGGTTTGCTCTTTGATAATAAATTCTTTCAGCTTTTGTTTGTCTGAAAAGTGTTTACTGTGATTTCAATTTTGAAAGATGTTTTCACAGGGTATAGGATTCTGGGTTGACTGTTTTTCTTTAGTACATTAAGAATGTTACTTTATTTCCTTCTGTCTTGCGTGGCATCTGACAGGGAGTTTGCTGTCATTCCTACCTTTAATTCTCATTTTGTTAAGGTACTTTTCTCCTCTCTGTGGCTTAAGGATTATACTTTCAATAAAAGTAAGATCCAGGACGATGGGGAATGTTTCATGCCTGCCCCCAGCAGTTGCTGAGTACAGCTCTCTCTATTCTCCCAATCTGCCCCCAATTTTTGCCATGAGCACCGGGGTGGGGTGGGGGAAGCCAGTGACAAAGCAGATTAATGAGTGAAACTCTACCCCTCTCTTGGACTTTGCAGCTATTGTAGACTGGCCACCCTTACCCCCACCCCAGTCCAACTGTGGTCTTTAAGAATCCATTACACTTGTAGCTGATTTCTTTTTAGCTCTTTGCATGGTGGCCATCTCTTCCTCCCATGCTCTGCCAAAGGCTGTCTCCTGTCTCTTCTTGGAATCAGTTTCGTTTGCTTTATGAGCTTAACTCTCAGATGAGGATCACCGTTTTCTGATTTTCATTGCTACAGGGGGAACAACATTATTTTGCAACTTTCTGCACCCTAATTCACTATAGTTTTGAAGCAGTTCATCATCCTGGATGCTCTTTTCTGGGCAGATTACAATTTGTTTATAGCCCACTTAAATTACCCCAAAATAAAAATAATGCTTCAGGTGAACAGAGTACAGTAGGGCATATCCATAGCTTTGTACTTGTCAGTGTCAGTTCAACTTTTACTGCATCATGACTATCATTGGATCATGTGTTTACTGTCAAAATATCTTCCAAGTCTTCTTCATATATCCTGCCATTGCTAAGCCATTTCTTCCCAATCCTGCTCTTTAAACTGGTTTTTTGATCCCTTGAGTGAAGTTTTACAAATTGTCATTTTAAATTGTAGTTTGGGGTTTCATATAATCTCTTCAGATTGCCCAGATTCGGGAGATCCTGATCTTTCGTTCAACAGAGTTGCTGTTCCTTCAGTAATCACTAATGAAACTATTGAATAGGTCACAGCTGGGTCCAAAGAGAGATCTGCCAGAGATACCTCTTCCCAAATTTGATATCCATTCATGAATTGCTACATTCAACTTGATAAAACCCACTTAATCTTATTTTTATCCTTTATTGTTCTTGGTCATATGATTGATTACATGATAGCTCTGAATGGCTTTCTCAGAAGTCCACATATATTATTCACTATATTTGCAAACTATATTTACTTGTGTAATAACCCTGTCTAAGAATAAAATGAAGTTAGTTGTACATGGCAAAGCCACGCTAGTTATTAGTGATTACTGCTTCAGCTTATAGCCAGTTTCACACCATCCCTTAATAATCCATAGTAATAGCTACAGTTTGGAGAGTGCACTTGCTCATTTTTTGAAATCATAACATTTGCCCATTTATTGTCTTATTCTTCTGACATCATTTTCTACAGTTATTCCAACATCATGTTCAATGATTTTAGGTGCATGTTCTGTTGGTAGTCTGGGACATTTTTAAGCTGAGGCAGAAAACTAGAACTCACTTGTATCACATAGCAGCTATTCTCTGTGTGTTTCTTTTTTCTTTTTTGGATTCATATGTATTTACCTATTTATGTTCACCATTTTTAAATGGTAGTTCACGTGCATTGTTGGGGAAAACAAAAATAATGTAGGAGCTCTCTCTTTGTCATTTCTTATTATCTCTTGGCTCCCAGCACAGCTTTTAGTCCTGCCGTGATCTTAGTTGATCATTTATTAATTTGACATCAAGTGTTTCATTTTAACCTCAGCACTCTTTCACAAGTTACATTATGACTTTGTTTGTAGAATTACTCTGTGGTGAAAATTGGAAACTTCCTGTACTTTGTTCTAATTTTTTAACAAATAAAAGAGAAAGTTTACGGGGATATATTGATGGTCTATAGTAAATTCTAGTCACTGGTTGATAATATTGGAAGCTTAGCTATAAAGGATAGTAAATATATACAAACACCAATCATAGGCTAATAGTACACATACAGACTGGATGTAGCAGGCAGTCTCATTTGGAGTGTGTTCTTTTTTTCCTTTCTGTAGTTACAATAACTGCCAGAATGTTGATCAGTCCAGCTTAATTTAAACCCATTTGCTTTGGACCAATTCCATCTGATGCAATCAAGCTTCTTTGTCTGAGGTGAGTAGACAGTGGCCGGAAAGAAAACACCATTAAAGGCTAGTGTACTACCTGCAGGGCACTAGTTACTACAACTTGAACCTCTTATTCCTAGAAAAGAGGACTATACTTGCTACCTTCAGCAGTGTTTCCTGGAAGTTAGAGTGAGATTGAATTGTTGAGTGTGCGTTTCATTTGGGTACCCACCTCGTTCATCTAAGGAAGTTGGCTGGCCGGTTTGTTCTCTGTTGACCATGGCTCTTTGGTGATCTCAGCAGTGTAGTTGCTGATTGAGGTTTGACATCACACACATCTATTATTTTCTTCTCTAAGCCTTCTTCCCTTCTGTATTTCATCTCTCCAGTTAAGTCACCTTCATTCAAACCATCTTTCAAGCTTAAAAATCTCACTTAGTCTTGATTCCTCCTTCCTGTGTGCCAATCTTCAGATGATATCTAGGCCTGTTGAGTCTCGCAAAGAGCCCCGCAATCTGCTTTCTTCCCTTCATTCCAATCACTAGACCTTCAGTTTGGGCCCTCAGTCCCTCTTGCGTGTAGGAGCCTTTCACCTGGGTTCAAATCTGTGCCCTGAAATTGTGTAACTTGGGATAAATCACCTCTTTGAGCCTCTGTTTCCTCCTCTTAAAAACGTTGACAGTAATAATACCTGTTTCATAGGTAGCTGGAAGTGCTAAGTGAACACAGTAACCGGTCTAGTAATGAATGTTCATTATTTGTATCCTTACCACTGCCCCTGCCATTATCAACCCCCGCTCCCCGACCCCGCCAATACTGCAAATCCAATCTGACCAGTCTTCTCTCTACTTCAAATCTGGCAGGGGCTCTCATCAGCTACAAAAGCCAATTCTAACTTCTGAATGAGCCATAAATGCCCCTCTCAATCTTGACTCTCTTTAAAGCCACATCCCTGAATATGATAATCTGTTCTTTATGTCCCTGTCTTTCTCCGTGCTAACTGAAAGAGCCCATATTCACCTTCTCTACCTGACCAGCTCCTACAGTTTTTCCTCAAGATTGTGTCAAAGATCTTCAGCTGCTTCCCCATATCCATTTCCCCTGCTTCCTTGGTGGTAGAACTTCTAAATTTTACCATGTTTTGATGGGGAACCTGTTTTCCTGTAATAAAGAATACATATCCCAGAAACTAGATATGACCATGTGATTAATCTGTGCCTAGTGTTAGGTAAGTGGACATTGTGTATGTGCCTTCCGGAAAATGTCATTAAAGGGAAGGAGCATGCCCATTTCTCCCTTCTTTCCTTCTTAATGTTGACTGATGGCTGGAACCTGAGCAGCCATCTTGGACCAAGAGGTAGAAAGTCATATTTGAAAGGTGACAGTACAGAAAGATAGAAGCAACTTGGATCCTCATCTGTACTGGCCTACGAGTATGACTTTTGGTAGATTGAAAACCCAGCAATGTATCATACTGTTATTTTGGGACTTCTGCTATTTGCAGAAGAACTTATTTCTAAGAGCTTAAAGTCAAGAGGCATCCTTCATCTATGCCCTCAACACCTTTTGTGTATCCTGCAATTATATTTTTTATCAAATGACATATCTATGCTTCATTCAGTTCTCTTATCTGGAAAAGAAGGATGAAAAAAAAAAGAAAAAAAAAAAGAAGGATGAAAGTAAGAGCCTCCATCTGAGGGTTGTCGCCACAAGTGAGACAGTACATATAAAATGCTTATTAGGACCTTATCTTACTTAGAATGAGTGATTGATAAATATATAGGCTTTATTGTTGTTGCTGCTTTTTCTGTCACTACCATTTCTGTATCATACATTAGCAATGACCTCTTCAAAATCTGGGTCTGTGTTCTCCCAATGGTCCAGCTCAGGGTTTGACGTATTAAGCAGATGTTAGTTAAGTGCCTTCTATCAATGAGTTTAAAAAAACAAATGAATGAAACTTGTCAGAAGCGTTGAAGTGTAGAATTTTAAAGCACAACTTGCTAGCCAGGAAAATGCAATTCTCAGACGTTTTACTGAGGGAAGCATGATAAACTGATAGCCCCAAGTGCTGTGCTCTGATCCATCACTGCATTTACCCCAGGGCTTTGCCTCCCATAGCTGTTCCCAGCCAATGACTGACCATGGCAGGGATACAGGGTGAGACACAGGACTGTTTTGTCTTTGGCTCTCCAACTCTTCCCTCTTGGCTTTGCCAGAACTTTCGTAGAACTACACTGCAGTTTAAGACTCTTTCTACCTTCCTTCTTCCCATCTCTCCTTCACGAGCATCAGGCATGTTGTTCTGGCAGCTGTCCCTGTATCGTCCTGTTCCTGACACATTCGTCCTCGCAGGTATTTTCCCAGTAAATCACTTGCACATCTAATTCTGTCACAGTATGTTAGAGGACCCGAACTAACATAATAATGGTTATTATTAGTGTCCATTTAGATTAAGAAAGGGGGCTTCTTTATATGAACTTAAATATTGTAGTAAATTGTATTACTGTTTCAAAATATTTGCTGCCCCTTGTTGAAGGAGGACTGTGCATCCCTTTTCATTAATTCCCTTGGCCACGTCATTTCTCCTGCTAATGAAATTTGAGTAGAAGTGGTGTTTCTTCCAGGTGGAACCTTTAAGAGACATCATTTGGTTTGCCTTGTTCTACTCTCCTTCTGCCACAAAGTTCACAATGCATGCAGATAGAAACTGTGCCATGAGGGTGTGATCTACATTGGACATATAGCATGAGTGAGGGGTAAGCTTGTATTATTTGTGCTGTCTGAGAGATTGTTTGTTACTGCAGCGTAACCTTCCCTAGGTAGACTGATACATACGCTGAATTTAACTTAGTAGAGCAGTCAGCTATAACAGGAAGAGTCTACATTAAGAGCTAAAAGCAGGACCCTTCCATCTGAATCAGGGCAAGAACTTATGTTGAAGTTTCCTGTGAAAGGAAAAGTAACTGATAACATTTCTGATTTTATTATTGATTCTATGAATGGGTCTGAGGTACATCTCTTTCACTTAAAATGAAGACGTCTTTCTCCATATTCTCACATTTGTTTTTGTACTAGGTGTTAGATCACCTGACTACTTCTTCTAAGATTTTCTTCAGTGGAACGGAGCCATCCCACTGGTCAGGAGACTCAGTGCACAGTCCAGATCCTTAGTTTATTATGTACCCTGACCACAGTTGAAGTCAGTGGAATAAACAACTCATTTGTAGTTCCCCAAAAGTTCCTCACCTTTGTACACTTACAGCCCTGTTCCTTTTTATCTTGTCCTTTATCTGCTGTGTAATGCTCCCCAAACTCATCCTCTGACCTTACTCCAAGGTGGAGCTAAGTGGAAAGTGGTACTTTGCATTCTCCTTTAATTACTGTTCTACTTCATTTGCATAGATCTTCTTTCATTACTGTATTATCATGATAAGGGGGGCCTCCAAGAGCCAAGGTAACTCAGAGTGGTGCATGTTTTATTCAATTTCAGCTGTGTCTTTCCTCCATTTCAACAGTTTCAAGTGTGTTCTCTGCTCCCCCCACTTTTGTGGTAGAAAGAATGTAAAGTTTCTATAGTTCCCTGCAACTCAGAGTGGTGCATGTTTTGTTCAATTTCAGCTGTATCTTTGCTCCATTTCAACAGTTTCAAGTGTGTTCTCTGCTCCCCCCACTTTTGTGGTGGAAAGAATGTAAAGTTTCTATAGTTCCCTGCTCTATATTTTTTTGGTCTGCTTTTCACTATGGTTCTGTGGTCTCCTAGAGCCATACACTCTTTCCTAAAGTCCTTAACTAAATCTCTTTAATTTCCACTAACCCTGATCCCATCTTCTCCGATATAATCAATTCCAATTAAATCAATAATGCCACACTCCGCAGTAGGGATTTTTTCTGAAAGTTTTGCCCATATTTTTTCAGTCAACCCTCTGCTGTATTAGAAGTACCATGTAACAGCAGAAATTGTTTTTTTTTTCTTTTTTTAAAAATAAATATCAGCTTGGGTTTATGAATTTTTTTTAATTTTTAGGACTCGTGATTAAAAGTTTCCTAACTCTGACTTTGGGTTTGAGATGAAACTGACTCTTCTCTGCTCCTGGATGATTCATTTTTAGGTTCAGTGACCTGTGGCAACCACAGGTGTAGCAAAGGCCAAGAGTTCCAGAGTTATGTCAACAGTGGTACACTTTAGAGCTTAATGCTGAATTGGAACCAAAAAATTATTTAGATGATTTGGTTCATTGAACACTATGAAGATCAAACTTTGATTTCTAGTGCCAAATTTAAGGCTTGGTCTGCTCTATTAATGGTGATACGCACAGAGAGAAATATAGAACCCTTTTAAAGCATTTTTGAGTGCTTTGGGTCAACAAGGTATCTTATTAACAAAAGTCACTTTTGTCATAAGCGTTTATAGGAGGTTTGAAACTATCACTGTTGGTGGGAGCTACTAATGCTAGTAATATTAGTTGCTATACAAATTATCTTGAATTTAGAAAAAAACAACCTGAATTCATGCCATGACTAAACTTTGGGTTGTGTCTATGACAGGGACCTCTATTTTCCCTACTTTTTAGGGAAGGAGAAAACCATAGTATTTAGTCCCTATATCTTTATATATATTTCTTGGCCATATAAAAATACAGCAAAGAGGGATATTTCAAGGCATCTTAATGTTTCTAAATGGATTTCTTCTAGGAACATTAGGAAGTAATGCCTTTAAACTACTTGAAAGGGGGTATTATTTTAAAGAGCTTTAACTCTTTGAAATATCCTTAGAATTTATTTCATGTGGTTGAAACACTTTTGGCCAGTATTACATTTCTTTTTCCTCCTGTTTAAAATTAGATATATTAACAGTGTTTTCATTCAGTTTCTAAAAATAATTCTGTTTTCATAGAGAGATTTTATGCTGGAAATAATGTTCTAGGAGGTCCTTTAAAATCTGAAATTGTAAATTCAAAACTGATTTTGTAATTTGTTTTCTTAAATTTAATTCTTGCCAGTTGTCCACCTGTCCTTTTTCTTTCTGTCTTGGAAAATGTATTTGATTGCTATTTTTAGGCTCCTTTGAATGTTCTACCAGATTTTCCAGGTGACCCAAATACAATTTAAGAGAGATGTGGACAGGATATTGAACAGAGTTTCCTTGGACTTTTAAAATTCATTAAAGTTAGAGAAAAAGCCTAAATAATCTGACTGAAAGTAATCCTCTCGTTCTCATTCAGAACTCACAATACTTTAGAAGTATATTCGTCTGTTAATCATTTAGTTACAGGAATAATGTTTTGGAATGAATCTTAGTGACTATACCTATGGTAAACATTGATCATGAAACATAGAAGCAAATTTTTAAGCAGACATTATTCTTTAGGATGAGTTTTGTCCTTTGGAGTGGTCACATGGTAAGAATGTGCAGTGATTCCAACATGTTACCGCTGCTCAAACAATTTTGGGTATCCTTGGAATTGTCTTCAGAGTCTCTGTGCCACAGAAAGAAATGAATCTTGTATTTTAGGCATATTTCACTTTTGACCCCAAATTGTACCCCGAGCCTGATCATTGATTTTATTTGTGTCTTGGCTCCTCATTTATTTTGTAGTAATCAGTAAACACATCTCTAAAGAACAGAGGTTTGTTGCCATTTGTGTTCTAAATGTTTTAAACTATGAAATTCCAAAAGGAGGAAGTCCAAAAACTATGTGAATCAATGGCAGCATACTGGAAAAGGCATGTAATTCCCTGAGCAAATTACCTTGCAAGGAAGAACATGCATTTGGATATACGTCTGGTGCGTTGGGGAAATCAGTCTCATTGCATTTGCACTATAATGTTACAGAGGGGGAAAGCTAAGTATAGGCTTTAAAGAGTCCTGCAGGTTAGTCAAAAAGAGCTCCACTACTTGCTAACTGTGTGATTATCAGGTGTCTTTCTGAACTACCATTTCCTCAGTTTTGAAGTGGCATTGTGAGAAGCAACCTTATATTTTAGGGTAAGCACTGGCGGTGAGCCACTTCAATGCCTGGGATCACTCCAGGATCAATAGTGGTACCATAAATGAGGTTGGGGTTATTGGAATGTTTGTACATAGCTCGTAGAATGCTTTATTTAGCTTCTTGTTAGTGTAGCTATGTTATTGGCTATCAACCGTTACATTATGAAACAAATAGATACGTGATGAAGTTTCTTGTAAAGTTTTTAAGAAGGACCAGATCCAACTGTCGACTTCTTAGAAGTCTGTTGCAAAGAAATCAAGGTTTTGAAGGAAAAACACTAAAATAATGATCCATTTGTGAAAAGATCTTTAGAGACTGTTGTGTTGTATGTATAAAGTCCAACCAGACTGGGTCTGAGGTTTCTGTTTGGAAAGGAAACTCACACTATGAACTATCCCTTCACTTGAGGGAAGAACTCCAATCCACAACAACTCACATAGTTTGGAATCTGAGTTTACCTTAAGAGTTTGTTGGTTTTACCTGAAAAAGAAAAGGAAGGGGCGATTATTAGATCTCAGAGCTATAAAAGAACTCCCCCTCCCCTACTTTTAGGTTAGAGTTTAGCCCAATCTCTCTTGACCACAAAAATGCACTTGATAATTACATTAGATAATTCTGATGTTTTGCCATGTATGGGAGATTTTAGTGTTGCCCTATATTATCAGAAAGAGTTAAGTTTCCTTAGCTAACTGGAAGGTTTTCATTTTCTCTGACAGTATCACATTTCTTTCAGATAGATCATTACGATTCCAGGACTGACCTCTAGAAGGACCCCTTGAATTCACATTACTGCATCCATGTCAGTTTTCAGTCTTTGCTCTGTGAATGAAGCTGATATCAGCAGACTTTCCCTTGAACTGCAACAGACTGGGTCAGATAGATTATCTGCATTTATTGTGGAACACAGTAAATTAGCAATCAGATGAATAATGCATCAGTTGCAGTGTCTGGAATGGGAGGTTAACTCCCTGAAAAAACAATGGAGTCCAAATATACCTTATATTCAAAATGTTAAGTTTTATATTATTTACGTGTTAATTGAAGGCATTTTTGATGCAGTTGAAGTTTAAGAACCAGAATTTTTTATGATACGTATTTGTAACCACTGATTGTTAAAAAATGTTATATTGATATATGCAAGGTTTCCTCCTGAATTTAGGCATTACCTGAAATAAATAAAGGGAGGTAGAGTCTATCTCATTAGCTGGGAAACTTTAACAAAGAAAGCGATCTCATATCTCAGTTTTCTGGATATTTTGCATCAAACTGTTGGCCTGTAAAGGCCTGAGAAGTTTATGTCATTGCTTCCATTCACCATTTCAGTTAGCTCACGTAAGTGCTCCAAAAAACGTATTTACTTACCGAGCTGAAACGTAAGGTCTTGTTTTGTGTAGGCGATCTGTTTGGAGGAAATAGGCCAGTTGCTTAGGCCTGTGGTACACTCTGCTGCTGCTCAGTGGGCTTACATTTCCACTCTTGCTCATAGATTTGCTGGATTAAATACCTACTAACGTGAGGTCCATAAAATTCTCATTCTATAGGTTCTGAGCAGTCTGTCATCTTACTAAGGACAGTATTGGAAGGATCCTGCATGTGTTTTGATTGCTTTGAATGACCGTTCATTTTATCATGTGAATGTTCACTCCCTGCCTTGGGATAAAATTTTTGGCCTCAAACAGAAGAAGTGTACGGCTGATTTATTCCTTTATTATTTTTCATGCCTTTCAGGTGCTAGAACTTGGCCACTAGAATGGGGTCTAGAATGGTAGCAGCATCATATGACAAAGAACACGAGGGAACACTAACTGAGACAGGGTCGTTGTAAAAATTGTCACTGTTTCCAGCTGGCTGTTCGTTTTCTCCATAAATCGTATACTCCATATGATTGATTATCTATATGTTCTATTGCTCTGGCTTCCTAGGTCTGCCCTTCCCATCAGGAATTAAATGAGTCCACATAGGCCTCATTCTTAAGTCTTAATGCATCTCATGTTCTTTGCTGCACATTCTATCCAGTGATTCTTAAAACCCTTCACTGACTTATCACATGTAACAACCTTTCCCAAAATGTGTCCCATGTAGCCGTATTCAGCATGTAAATATTACTCAAAAATAGTTCTTTGTCTCAATACTGGGCAGAATCAAAGTTGAGAATGGTTCTTTTGGCTGGATATATGAAACTATAAATACAATAGTAGGAGCTGTGACTTCTCGGGGATGTGTGATAGTTTTCTGTTTTGTTTTGTTTTACAAGAGCAACTTCTCAGACATACCTCATGACACACACTTTGAGAAACAGTGAGCTAAGATAAAGCTGCAATTCCTTTGCATGTCATACAAGGCTACTGCCTGGCTGAGGAAATTCACCTTCTACCATTCTCGTCCTTTGGACAAGACATATTAGCCATACCAACCTACTTAACCTTTCCCCAAGATACCGCCCTGCTGACCGACTACATGATTTTCCCATCTTCCTAGAATATCCATCCCTACCTCCGAGAAGTCTTCTCTGACAATCCCAAACAGCACCCAGCAGACTATTTTCAGGGCTTCTTTGATGCATGGAGTATTCACTCACTGAACATTTTTGAGTTTTGAGTCCTGTTCTCAGGTTCTTTTTCCATGGCTTAGTCATTCTTTACTTCCTTGGTCCCCTTCCTTGTCACAGTCTTAACTCTTCTTCATATTTGCTTTCCTCCTGCCTACCAGAGTGGCCTGCACAGAGTAGGAAATCAGTGTGCAATGGCTGTATTCACAGCCCTTGAATGTCTGTGTGTTATGCTGTGATCGTTGAGGTTATGTTTTTAACTGTGTCAGTATTTTTACCTGATACTGTGTAGAGGGCAGTAAGTCAGGAGATCTGAGATCGTTCATTTCTCTACTTAATCTTGAATATGGAGTCTAACTTTATTGAGCCTCAAGGTTGCCTATCCTTAAAATAAGACCGAAACAATCTTGGGGGTACTTCACAGCTCTCAATTTCTGTAACACTAAATCAGCTTTGCAGGTGTTCTTTAAGTAATGAGTTGGTTTGCAAGCGAACTGGGGGAAGACAGATATTTTTCTCCCTCACTTCTCTCCTCTCATATCTGATGGGACTAAATCCTTTCTTGACCCCATTTTTTTGATCCATAAAATGCAGCGTGATATTGATGCCAGGGTTTTCACTAGACTTTGTAATTTGAGAAACACAAAATATGGTTATGTGTTGAAAATAATATGGCAAAGGGTTTTGTTATTGTATTTTTGTAAAATCTTACTCAAGGTTTTTGAAACAATGATTTTTCTGGTGTTTAGCGTCTGTCTCAGACAGTTTGACTGAAAGTATTTCTTATGAAGATGAAAACACTCCTGCTCAGTGACATGTTTCATCTTCAGCAGTTTGCCCTGAAAGAGCTCATTTGCGTGTTGAGAAGACTCCTTGCTTAAACTCCAGTTACAGAAGTAGAACCATAGGTCACCACACTGCAGGGCACTGCTCTTCACGAGGGGTTGGACAAGGACAACGCTTGTTTAAGCATTTGAAACAGAAGATGAAATGAATGCTTTTCAGCTAGGAGAAGGCTCACGAACTGGCCTCCGAGCCAGTGTTCCACATGATAAATCCTGACTGCAGTGGAAGCAGCTTGTCATTAAGTGCACTAGCTGGGCAGTCTCGGGTCTAGCACTCCACACCTGCCATTTTATATTCTTCTATTGCAAAGCCACACATTAAATATGGTCCTTAACTTTAAAAGCAGCACTTTTTAATGCCCATATTAAGTTCTTGTGGTGAAAATGAAAATATAAAATACCTCTCTCATGTTGGCTAGATCATCGTCATTTCCCTATCATCATCAACAGAGCAGTAAGTAAAATTTATAGCTCATCAGTACCATGTGATTGTTTTCGAGGTAGATGAATGATTATGAAATATAATTACTGTCCTCAAGAAATTTCTGGAAAGGAGAGATACTGAATGTGTAATAGGTATTTTAAAAGATGTGAGCTTTAATTCTAGTCTGTTTCTCAATGAATTCTTTTTTAAGTTTGGGGAGACTTCTTTTTCATTCTGGTAAGAATACTTAACATGAGATCTACCCTCTTAACAAACTTTTAAGTGTGCTAGACAGTACTGTTAACTATAGATACTGTGGTGTACAGTAGATCTTTAGCACTTAACCATCTCACGTTACTGAAACTTTATACCCTTTGAAAAGAAAGTCCCCATTTCCCCCTCCCCTCCCCTCTTGGTAACCATCGTTCTACTCTCCGCTTCTATGTGTTTGACTCTTACAAATACCTCATTTAAGTGTAATCATATAGTATTTATCTTTTTGTGGCTGGCTTATTTTATTTAGCATAATGTCCTAAGGTTCATCCATGTTAACACATATGACAGGGTTTCCTTCTTTTTTAAGGCTAAATAATATTCCAGTGTATATATAGTGTATATATATATATATATATATATATATATATATGTATATATGTATATATGTATAGCACATTTTCTTTATCTATCTAGGAAAGGCAGTTTAAAACCATGATGAGATATCACTTTGCACCTTTTAGGATTTTAAAAAAGAAAAGTATTGGTGAAGATGTGGAGAAATTAGAACCCTTGTCCACTGTTGGTGAGAATGTAAAATGTTGCAGCCACTATGGAAAACAGTATGGAAGTCCCTCAAAAATTTTAACATAGAATTACCATATGAAATACCAGCAATCCCACTTCGAATATTTATCCAAAAGAATTGAAATCGGGATCTTGAGGAGATATTTACATTCCCATGTTCATTGTAACATTCACAATGGCCAAGATATGGAAACAACCTAGTTTGGGGAGAACTTTATTAAAAAAGTCATCTGTCATCAAAGGGAGAAACAAAGTTTTTAACAGCATGTTTCAGCATGTATATCTCAGACCACCATGTGGATTTCGTTTCTGAACTACCACTCTGACCAACCATTTTTTTTTAATAGGGGGGAAAGAAAAGGACATTAGCAAATCCTGAATTTTTATTCCTCTTCCAGTCTCTTGCCCTAACCTCCCTTTCTCTTTAGCTTCACGTCCTCAGAAAGATGATAGTGTGAAGAACACCATTCACCTGGAACATTAAGTGTGCCAACCTCTCTTCAATGCTTTGGTCAGAGATGGTCCTGTGACTTCGTTTCTCATCCATCTTCTACCTCCTGCATGGGAGATGGAGCTGTCCTCCTGCCTGCACTGACAGCCTTGCCAAGTTGGCCGAGGGAGACTGAAGGGATATACATCTCATTACAGCCTCTCACTGCCAAATTCTAGTCAGTTTCAGCAACATATGTGAAAAGCTCCAAAGCAAACACAGGGAGAGAAAATAAAAATTAAATTAATCCTCTCCAAGGATAAATAAAGCATGGATGCATTGATCTTGAGTTTACAGGATGGAAATCAGAAAGACTTTGCTCAGTTTTTAATGATACTGGTGTTCAGATTCCTGATTCTTCAACCCAGAAAAAAAGGATATATATAACTAGACCAAGAAAATCTAGGTTCCCTACTAATGTCTATAGATGTAAGGAAATATGCCTCAACAGTTGATATTTATAGACATCTTCAAGATGAGGTATGTGAGTTAGTCATCCTGCGAAACCAGCCTCTGTTTTGAGAGGAGAAGAATCAGACTCTTTCTTTGAGCATATTAATGTCAAAGAACAAAAGGGCATTTGGATAATACATAATTTCAGGCAGATACAAATGGCTTGAATTTCTAACTCCTCATTTCTTTTCAACCTGAGATTAAAAAAAAAAAAAATTCTTCTACCTGAACTATTTTTCTATTTTTTATTGAAATATAGTTGATTTATAATATTATATTAGCTTCAGGTGTACAACATAGTGATTCAATATTTTTACGGATTATACTCCACTTAGAGTTGTTCTAAGTCCTCATTTTTATGAATTGAGAAAATTGGTGCGGGGCAGGGCCCTCTAATTTTCTTTTCTTTGGATTCTTTATTACCATACAGCTGACCATCTGAAATAATTTTGACCAATTTCTGGACTCTTAGTTTTCTGACCAACATCTTACAGGCAGCTACAGAAAAAAATATAGCTACCTACTAACGTGTTTATGGAAGTTGAGTTATTTGGAATCAGCTTAACTGAAAATCTTGGTGGTTTTTTCACTGATCCTCACCGAAAGGCATGATTAAAGAAAAACTTCATTTAGTTTTACTAAATGCTAATAAAATACCCTCTGAGTTGAAACCGAAGTCAACAGTGACTGGATGGCTATGGACTGTACTTTAGCCAGCCCAGGGCAAAGCTTCTTACCATCTCTATTTTAGATGTGATTACAGTTTTAATTATGGTTTTCCACTTTGTTTTTTGAATAAGTTACACATTATTCTGGTTACTTTGCTAGGAGACTGTCTCTCTATTAATTAAGATTGGAAAATACAGGAATTCCCTTGAGGTACAGTGGTTAGGACTCGGCGCTTTCACTGTGGTGGCCCGGGTTCAATCTCTAGTTGGGGAACTAAGATCCCACAGGCCACATGGTGTGGCTGAAAAAAAAAAGCTTGGAAAATAAAAGCACCCATAAGGTACTGCACTGATTTCATATTGTTTTTTCAGAATTTTGTTCCTCTCACACTCAAATGTGAAACCTAAAGCATATTTCCTGAATATAGTTGTAGAAAATTATATTTTTTCCTTAAAAATAACAATATATACTGCAGTGCCAATATCTCTTGGAAACATGAGCATTGAATGAATTTTTAGTTGGTAACGGCTTACAGACTTCTGTTTTTTTTATGAAGTCTTGAGGACTGTGTACTATTGCATAGAATGAGAGTCCATCAACCACATATAACAACTCAATCATGAGAAAACAATGAGATGGTGATAAAACTGAAAATAGAATAAAATACATTTGCACCATTTATGGAATTGAGAGACAAAGGAAGAAGGTTATTTTTGTGCAATAAAGATATGGTCAAAACTCCTCATTAATTGCTTGGAGAAGCAGAAGGGTAGATAATATATATATATATATATATATATATATATATATATATATATATATCTCGCAGGTGATAGAAACAAGTTTTAATTGAACATTGTTCTCTTTGGAACAAGTGTCCTCATTCACAACTACATGCAATTTTGTCCAATGCTTTGGATATTCACTTCTGCAAACCACAGAAGCAACTGAGGACAAGGCTACTGCTACATGATGACTTTATGTGTGTTTTAAGAAGGTAACTCTTCCTGAGACATTTTATTTCTAGTTGTCAGAAAATTATTCTAAGTATTAAGTTCATCAGAAGAAATAAATGTCACTGCCATTTTGGGGGAAAATTTTTTAATAAATAAACACTCATCTCTGGAGGTGATGAAGTTATAATAAAAAACAGATGGCTTAGATGTGAATCATAACTCCTTAGATTTGGTGCTCTTGTGCAATACACAACCTGAACAACTGTACCAGTTAGCTATTCTAGGTGATAAATACTATAGGAGTCAGAAATCTAGTAGTTTCATCTTCCTAACCTATAGTCAAATAGAGAGGAAAGAACCAGGCTTAGATAGATCACATGGTCTTTTATTGGTTGTGTTTGGATTTCAGTAGACTTCTGATTAATATATCCAAAATAGAGGAAAACAGCTGTAAAGATGAGATGTCAGCCAGAAATAATTAGGCAGGTAATTTGTGCTGAATACATGTTTGCTCAAGCCCATTGCCATCATGAGTGTGAGCAAGCTTTAATCTAGGTCAGTGACATTGATCCAAATGTGTGGATTTCTCAAAATGTGTTAGGATGATCTCTCAGTGCATCATTTTTCTGAATTTTATTAATTGCTTATTAGGTACTTTGTTATTGTGCTGAATGCTTTCTATATATTATCTTAGTGAATGGCTGTAATAATTCCATGAGGATTTACTTTTAGTTATTCCCATCATCTAAACTTAAAGATATACCCTGTGTGGAACCCAAAGTCCATGCCATTCCTGAGAAGGTAAATGAAAAAAAAAAAAAAAAGATTAATGGCTTTTTTATATGCCAGCAAGAATCAGGTGGGAAAATGTAATTATTAAAAGATACAAGCAAATGGGTATGCATAGCATTTAAGAATAGATCTGTCAAGAGATCAATGTGAAGAATATTACTAACTTGGTAGGAACATAAATTGGTACAACCTTTCTGGAGGATAATTTTACAGTTTGTGTCAAAAGCTTTTATAAAAAAGCATACTCTCAAAATAATCAACTTCAATGTGAGGATTTATCCAAAAGATGTAATTAGAGAGGTAGCAAAGGATTCTCTACAGATCGATCCACTTTAGCATTGGTTCTGCTAACAACTGAAATAATATATTCATCAATAGGAGATTTTGTAAAATGCATTTATATGCAGCTTTAAAAATGATGTTGTAGAAGAAAGATTCTTTTGAAAATGTTCTACACATATTGAAAAATATTTAAAGGGCATTATTGAAAATGTATGATTACAAATTTGTAAAATTAAATATGTATTTGTACACCCACACACATACACAGGGAAAAGACTAAAATGGTTTATGCAAACCTGTGAATAGTAGTTACCAATGGGTGGTGCAATAATGGGTGATGTTTATTTTTTCTGCTTTTGTGGATTTTTTTCTATTTTCTATAATAAACTATATTGCTTTTATAATCAGAAAAAGATGGTTCAAAAATATGGATTTAATATAGTCATTTATCCTATGATTATATTTGAACCAAATATAAAGATGGGTTAATGTTGGTTTTTTTTTTGTGTTTACCTCAGTTTTACATTTTCTTTTTGCCTTTGTTAGGAAATACAGGGATAACTAGAATAAGAACAGAAGGAAAAAAGCATTTTACTTTTTTGAAGGTAGAACATAACTGATGCTGCCTAAGCAGGATGATTTCTCTCAAGAAATAAGAAATCTCTGCTTTGTTTCATTCAGACTAGGTTTATGTAGTTTCATTCAGACTAGGTTTATGTAAACACATTGTGTCAGTCACCCAGATGACTCAGGTCTGCATTAGTCAGAATATGCTAACTATTGTAACAAACAACACCTAAAATATTAGTGATTTAATATAATAAAAGTTAATTGCTTGATTACTTCATAGACCATTATGGTCAGAGTCAGGGAAGGGGGAGGGAGACTCTGTTCCGGTGTCATTTAGACATTTGGGAACCCAGGCTTTGTCCTTCCTGGTCAACATGTGGCTGCCAGAGTTGCCACAAAATAAGAGGTAATCTCAGGCTCCTGCAAGTGAGTTTATTGCCAGGTATGAGGTGGCCTCAGTCACCTCTGTTCACATTCCATTGGCCAGAGCTCAATCACATGACCGTAGTTAAATTTAACTGCAAAGGAGGCTGGGAAATGTAGCCTTGTTACTGAACACAAGTTCGTGTGCCTGACACACAGTGAGGCCAAATAATACTGAAACGTCTGAGTCTGGAGCAGAGAAAGGTTTATTGCAGGGCCATGCAAGGAGATGGGGTGGCTCGTGCCCACAAAATCCTGAACTCCTTGAAGGGTTTCAGCAAAGAACTTTTAAAGGCAAGGTGAGGGAGGATCGTGATTAGTTGTTGAAAAACTTCTTGGTGTTGGAATCATTTGTTCTTGTACCTGTCCACGTAGGTCAGGTCACGATGTTCATATAAACCTTTAATAAAACAAATGTTATTCTCTGTTCTTCAACTTTTTATCTTTATATGAATGGCCTCTTAAAGGTCAGAGCCCTGAGAATAAGCTATCTTGTATATTTCAGGCTATAGGCAACATTCTCTTACAGAAGGTGCAGAGCCAGCATAACTAAGCACAGGCAACAGAGTACAAAGGTTAAAGTAAAATAATAACAGATCTAATATGGAGTCAGATTTGTTCTTCCCTATTACAGTCTTACTGTGTTTCCAGGAGGAAAACAAAACAGGTTGGATGAATATATAACACACGTCACTACCTCATCCACCTAATATATCATCATACCCAGATAAAAAGGATATTTTATCTTTAATTATAGAGAATGGTATTTCAATACCCTATTTTACTTTGGCATATAAGTAAAATATTGCTTTTAAATTTTATTCTAAGTAACTTGCCTAAAACCATTTTTTTTTTTTTTTTTTACAGTACATTGTTCTAAAACTTTTATATCCAGCTGAGAAAAAACCAAACTATTTATCAGGGAGTCATTGGTGCCCAAAACATGATAACATATTTCCCCTGACAGAACTCCCAAACAGCACTTGGTTAAGAGGAAATGTTTGTGCAGGCTACAACTTAACGGATGGATACAGTCTGTTACCGCTGGCTTCCAAAGTGTTTATGTCTGATTGGAAACTCTTCAGCTTGTGTCAGATGCTGGAAAAACACTTTACTGTCTGAGATATTCTATTTGTTGAAGATGGCAGTAAAAGAAATTTTGAACATATGGAATTACCTGGTTCCATATTTCAGATCTAGAGCTTTAGGCGATGTCTGGTCATAATAAGTAAAATGTAGCTTTAATTATCCTTTTAGTAATGTTTACAGAAACCAAGGGCAGGCTGTAAATAGAATTAGAGAGCACAGTAAAAGGTGAAGGTATTATTGCTGATATTGCTTATTCTTTTGAAACATAGGAAGTTTCCATTTCAAATGTAGAATTAAACCACTGCTTCAGGAGCATCGAGAGTTAGTTATTGGAGACCTAAAATTTGTCTTTTGTTTTTTGTGAAGCTCTCAATTGACAAAGAATGGTTTATTGTTGTTTTAAATTAATCAGCTATAAATGTGTCTTTTCAAATGCTGTTACCATACCAAGGCACTTTTGGGTCATGTAGATTTATACCAGGAATTGTGTGTGAGATACATTGGTTCAACGTGGCAGAGTAGAAGGACATGTGCTTACTCCCTCTTGTGAGACCACTGGAATCACAACTAACTGCTGAACAGTCATTGAAGAGGAAGACACTGGAACTCACCAAAGAAGACACCCCACATCCAAAGACAAAGGAAAATCCGCAATGAGAGGGTAGGAGGGGTGCAATCACGATAAAATAAAATCCCATAACCTCTGGGTATATGACTCACAGATGGGAGAAAAATTATACCACAGAAGTCCACCCACTGGAGTGAAGGTTCTGAGCCTCACGGCAGGCTTCCCAACCCACGGGTTGGGCAATGGGAGGAGGAATTCCCAGAGAATCAGACTTTGAAGGCTAGCAGGATTTGATTGCAGGACTTTGACAGGACTGGGGGAAACAGAGACTCCACTCTTGGAGGGCCCACACAAAGTAGTGTGTGCATCGGGACCCAGGGGAAGGAGCAGTGACCCCATAGGAGACTGAACCAGACCTACCTGCTAGTGTTGATGGGTGCCCTGCTGAGACAAGGAGTGGCTGTGGCTCACCAAGGGGACAAGGACACTGGCAGCAGAAGTTCTGGGAAGTACTTCTTGGAGTGAGCCCTCCTGGAGTCCGGCATTAGCCCCACCAAAGAGCCTGTAGCCCAGTGCTGCGTTGCCTCAGGCCAAACAACCAACAGGGAGGGAACTAAGCCCCACCCATCAGCAGACAAGTGGATTAAAGTTTTACTGAACTCTGCCCGCCAGAGCAACAAGCAGCTCTACCCAGCACCCGTCCCTCCCATCAGTAAGCTTGCATCATCCTCTTAGATAGCCTCATCCACCAGAGGGCAGACAGCAGAAGCAAGAAAACTACAATCCTGCAGCCTGTGGAGCAAAAACCACATTCACAGAAAGACAGAGAAAATGAAAAGGCAAAGGATTATGTACCAGATGACAGAACAAGATGAAACCTCAGAAAACAATTAAATGAAGTGGAGATAAGCAGCCTTCCAGGAAAAGAATTCAGAATAATGATAGTGAAGATGATCCAGGACCTTGGAAAAAACAATGGAGGCAAAGATTGAGAAGATGCAAGAAATGTTTAACAAAGACCTAGAAGAATTAAAGAACAAACACCTAGAAGAATTAAAGAGCAAACAAACAGAGATAAACAATACAATAACTGAAATGAAAAATATACTACAGGGAATCAATAGCGGAATAACTGAGGCAGAAGAACGGATAAGTGACCTGCAAGACAGAATGGTGGAATTCACTGCTGAGGAACAGAATAAAGAAAAAAGAATGAAAAGAAATGAAGACAGCCTAAGAGACCTCTGCGACAACATTAAATGCAACAACATTCACTTTATAGGGGTCTCAGAAGGTGAAGAGAGAGAGAAAGGACCCGAGAAAATATTTGAAGAGATTATAGTCTAAAACTTCCCTAACAATGGAAAGGAAATAGCTACCCAAGTCCAGGAAGCACAGAGAGTCCCAGGCTGGATAAACCCAAGGAGAAACATGCTAAGACACATAGTAAATCTAACTGACAAAAATTAAAGATAAAGAAAAATTATTAAAAGCAATAAGGGAAAAATGACAAATAACATACAAGGGAACTCCCATAAGGTTAACTGCTGATTTCTCAGCAGAAACTCTACAGGCCAGAAGGGAGTGGCACGATATATTTAAAGTGACAAAAAGGAAGAAGCTACAATCAAGATTACTCTTGCTGGCAAGGATCTCATTCAGATTTGATGGAGAAATCAAAAGCTTTAAAGACAAGCTAAAGCTAAGAGAATTCAGCACCACCAAACCAGCTCTACAACAAATGCTAAAGGAACTTCTCTAAGTGGGAAACACAAGAGAAGGAAAGGACCTACAAAAACAAACCCAAAACAATTAAGAAAATGGTCATAGGAACATACATATTGATAATTACCTTAAATGTGAATGGATTAAGTGCTCCAAACAACAGACACAGACCCATATATATGCTGTCTACAAGAGACCCACTTCAGACCTAGGGACACATACAGGCTGCAAGTGAGGGGGTAGAAAAAGATATTCCATGCAAATGGAAATCAAAAGAAAGCTGGAGTATTGATACTTATATCTGATAAAATAGACTTTAAAATAACGAATGTCACAAGAGACAAGGAAGGACACTACATAATGGTCAAGGGATCAATCCAAGAAGAAGATATAGCGATTATAAATATATATGCACCCAACATAGGAGCATCTCAATACATAAGGCAAATGTTAACAGCTATAAAAGAGGACACTGACGGCAACACAGTAATAGTGGGAGACTTTAACACCTCCCTTACACCAATGGCCAGATCATACAGACAGAAAATTAATAAGGAAACACAAACTTTAAATGACACAGTAGAGTAGATAGATTTCATTGATGTTTATAGGACATTCCATTTGAAAACAGATGATTACACTTTCTTCTCAAGTGCACACGGAACATTCTCCAGGATAGATCACATCTTGGGTCACAAAGCAAGCCTCAGTAAATTTAAGAAAATTGAAATCATATCAAGCATCTTTTCCCACCACAATGCTATGAGATTAGAAATAAATTACAGGGGAAAAAAACGTAAAAAAACAAAACACATGGAGACTAAACAATATGTTACTAAATAACCAAGATGTCAGTGAAGAAATCAAAGCGGAAATCAAAAAATACCTAGAGACAAATAACAATGAAAACATGACGATCCAAAACTTATGGGCTGCAGCAAAAGCAGTTCTAAGAGGGAAGTTTATAACAATACAATCCTACCTCAAGAAATAAGAAGAATCTCAAATAAACAATCTAACCTTTCACCTAAAGAAACTAGAGAAAGAAGAACAAATAAAACCCAAAGTTAGTAGAAGGAAAGAAATCATAAAGATCAGAGCAGAAATAAATAGAAACAAAACAATAGCAAAATCAATAAAACTAAAAGCTGGTTCTTTGAGAAGATTAACAAAATTGATAAACCTTTAACCAGACTCATTAAGAAAAAAAGGGAGAGGACTAAAATAAATAAAATTAGAAATGAAAAATGAGAAGTTACAGCAGACACCTCAGGAATGCAAAGCATCCTGAGAGACTGCTACAAGCAACTCTATGCCAATAAAATGGACAAGCTGGAAGTAATGGACAAATTCTTAGAAAGGTATAACCTTCCAAGACTGAACCAGGAAGAAATAGAAAATATGAACAGACCAATCACAAGTAATGAAATTGAAACTGTGATTGAAAATCTTCTAGCAAACAAAAGTCGAGGACCAGATGGCTTCACAGGTGAATTTTATCAAACATTTAGAGAAGAGCTAGCACCTATCCTCCTCAAACTCTTCCAAAATATTGTAGAGGAAGGAACACTCCCAAACTCATTCTATGAGGCCACCATCACCCTGATACCAAAACCAAAGCTACTACAGAAAAAGAAAATTACAGACCAATATCACTGATGAATATAGCTGCAAAATTCCTCAACAAAATTCTAGCAAACAGAATTCAACAACACATTAAAAGGAACATACACCATGATCCAGAGGGATTTATCCCAGGGATACAAGGGTTCTTCAATATATGCAAGTCAACCAATGTGATACACCATATTAACAAATTGAAGAATAAAAACCATATGATCCTCTCAATAGATGCAGAAAAAGCTTTTGACAAAATTCAACACCCACTTATGATAAAAACTCTCCAGAAAGTGGGCATAGAGGGAACCTACCTCAACATAGTAAAGGCCATATACAATAAACCCACAGCAAACATCATTTTCAATGGTGAAAAACTGAAATCATTTCCTCAGGAAGAGGAACAAGACAAGGTTGCCCACTCTCACCACTATTATTCAACATAGTTTTGGAAGTCCTAGCCATGGCAATCAGAGAAGAAAAAGAAATAAAAGGAATACAAATTGGAAAAGAAGTAAAGCTGTCACTGTTTGCACATGACATGATACTATACATAGATAATCCTAAAGTTCCACCGGAAAGCTACTAGAGCTAATCAATGAATTTGGTATAGTTGCAGGATACAAAATTAATGCACAGAAATCTCTTGCATTCCCAGACACTAACAATGAAAGATCAGAAATAGAAATTAAGGAAACAATCCCATTCACCATTGCAACAAAAAGAATGAAATACCTAGGAATAAACCTACCTAAAGAAGTAAACGACCTGTACTCAGAAAAGTATAAGACACTGGTGAAAGAAGTCAAAGATGACACAAACAGATGGAGAGATATATCACGTTCATGGATTGGAAGAATCAATATTGTGAAAATGACTATACTACCCAAAGCAATCTACAGATTCATTGCAATCCCTATCAAATTACCAATGGCGTTTTTTACAGAAATAGAACAAAAAAATCTTAAAATTTGTATGGAGACAGAAAGACCCCGAATAGCCAAAGCAACCTTGTGGAAAAAAGCAGAGCTGGAGCAATCAGACTCCCTGACATCAGAATCTACTACAAAGCTACAGTAATCAAGACAATATGGCACTGGCACAAAAACAGAAATGTAGATCAATGGAACAGGATAGAAAGCCTAGAGATAAATCCATGCACCTATGGTCAGGTAATTTATGACAAAGGAGGCAAGGATATACAGTGGAGAAAAGACAGTCTCTTCAATAAGTGATACTGGGAAAACTGGACAGCTATATGTAAAAGAATGAAATTAGAACACTCCCTAACACCATACACAAAAATAAACTGAAAATGGATTACAGACCTAAATGTAAGGCCAGACACTATAAAACTCGTAGAGGAAAACATAGAACACTCTATGACATAAATCAGAGCAAGATCCTTTTTGATCCACCTCCTATAGTAATGGAAATAAAAACAAAAATAAACAAATGGGACCTAATGACACTTAAAAGCTTTTGCACAACAAAGGAAACTATATACAAGATGAACGACAACCCTCAGAATGGGAGGAAATATTTGCAAATGAATCAACAGACAGAGGATTAATCTCCAAAATATATAAATAGCTCATGCAGCTCAATATTAAAAAAACAAACAACCCAATCCAAAAATGGGCAGAAGACCTAAATATACATTTCTCCATAGAAGACATACAGATGGCCAAGAAGCACATGAAAAGCTGCTCAACATCACTAATTAAGACTACAGTGATGTAATCACCTCACACCAGGTAGAATGGGCATCATCAGAAAATCTACAAACAACAAATGCTGGAGAGGGTGTGGAGAAAAGGGAACCCTCTTACACTGTTGGTGGGAATGTAAACTGATACAGCCACTATGGAGAACAGTATGGAGGTTCCTTAAAAAACTAAAAATAGAATTACCATATGACCCAGCAATCCCACTACTGGGCATATACCGTGAGAAAACCATAATTCAAGGGTCATGTACCACAATATTCATTGCAGCTCTATTTACAATAGCCAGGACATGGAAGTAACCTAAGTGTCCATTGACAGATGAATGGATAAATAAGATGTGGCCCATATATACAATGGAATATTATGCAGACATAAAAAGAAACAAAATTGAGTTATTTGTAGTGAGGTGGATGGACCTAAAGTCTGTCATACAGAGTCAAGTAAGTCAGAAAGAGAAAAACAAATACCATATGCTAACACATATATATGCAATCTAAAAAAGAAAAAAAAATGGGTTCTTAAGAACCTAGGGGCAGGACAGGAATAAAGATTCAGATATAGAGAATGTACTTGAAGACATGGGGGGCGGGGAAGGGTAAGCTGGGATGAAGTGAGGGAGTGGCATGGACATATACACACTACCAAATGTAAAATAGATAGCTATTGGGAAGTAGCCGCATAGTACAGGGAGATCAGCTCGGTGCTTTGTGACCACCTAGAGGCGTGAGATGGGGGGGTGGGAGGGAGACGCAAGAGGGGATATATGTATATGTATAGCTGATTCACTTTGTTATAAAGGAGAAACTAACACACCATTGTAAAGCAGTTGTACTCCAATAACGATATTATAAAAAAAGAAAAGAAATGACACATGCACCACAGTGTTCGTTGCAGCACTGTTTACAATAACCAGGTCACGGAAGCAACCTAGATGCCCATCAGCAGACAAATGGATAAAGAAGATGTGGTACATATATAATGGAATATTACTCAGCCATAAAAAGGAACGAAATTGGGTCATTTGTAGAGACATGGAAGGACCTAGAGACTGTCACACAGAGTGAAGTAAGTCAAAAAGAGAAAACCAAATAATCATATATTAGCACATGTATATGGAATCTAGAAAAATGGTACAGATGAACCAGTTTGCAAGGCAGAAATAGGGACACAGGTGTAGAGAACAAACGTATGGACACCAAAGGGGCAAAGGGGTGGGGTGGTCTTGGTGGGATGAATTAGGAGATTGGGATTGACCTATATCCACTAATATGTATAAAATAGATAACAAGTAAGAACCTGCTGTAAAAAAAAAATAAAATAAAAAAAAAGGAATTGTGTGTGAAAGTGAGGCTGGGCAGCACCAGAGGTGAACAACTTCTGGGAACCATGTAGCCCTGCTAGGCCATGCCCTGTTACCCCAAGACGGGACTCTGCAAGAATTTCCACCTAAAGCTTTCTGATATACTGCATCTGACCCCCAGGTCCCACGGTTGAGTCCCTTCTTTAAGGAGGTATAAACTATGCATTCTGGGACACCATAAAGAGGGTGGAAAGTTTAATGTGTCTGAGAATGAAAGAAATTTGTTTCACAGCAGAGCAGAGGTCCTCCTGGAAGCATGGCTGTAAAAAGGCAGCCGTAATAATGTAATGTTCTTCTCATAAAAGCACAGGCGGTGAGAGGCATGGCTTTTAAAAGAATTAAGTTGTTTTAGACCTAGAAGAATGATCCTTCTCTTGAATAATGCAAGTTAGAGGAAAAATTGTTCAGCACATGATTTTACCAAAATCCTCACCCTAATGATTTTATTTTGTAGTTTAAGGATACGAAGTTGAAGTCCATCACTTCTTTCACCTTCCTCCTACATGTTTGGATCACTTAACTTCCTTAAACTGCAGTTTTCTTGTATGGAAAATGAAGAACCCACAGGGCCTCCCAAGGGCTCTGTGCAGAGTAAAATTTAAGAACACAAGCCTTTTTAAAAGTTGAAGTGATGAAATATTTTAACAATTTTCCCACATTGGTTGAGATAATGTAGACAATTTTCAATACAGTTTAATTTTTTTAATTGAGATATAATTGACGTATAACATTATATTAGCTTCAGGTGTACAGCATAATGGTTCAGTATATGTATATGATATAGTTTACATTTTAATCGTAATATGCTACCGTTAGTTCATGCTATCCACCCCTGACTCATCTCTCTTTTCATCCATCCATTTATTTCCCAAATAGTCATTGCTGATGTGGTTCTCGTAAAGTCCCTGTGCTAACTCATGGGGGTGTATAAGTACCTGCTAAGTCTAAGTACCTGCTCCCAGGGAATTTATGGTCTGGTCTGGTGCGGGAGGGAGGCAAATGATATTATAAAGTGATGCATACTATGAGAAAGATATATGCAAAGTAGTATAAAGAAGAGGTAGGTGGTCTAGATCACACCTTAACCCAACACTACATGATAGCAGTGTCGTTGTAGACAGAAGTGTATCTTCAACAACAACAAAGCCTTCCTCTTGAGTATAACCAAATAATAAAATTCATGAATGCATTTGGGGAAATGATTTTTCAAATTCTTAATTATGTTCATAGTGTGAATATAAGTCTATGAACATGACATTAAGTACCTAAAAGGTACAAATGCATCTCGCATGTGCTTTCTGCGTTTGCATACAGGGAAGGTACAAAAGGATTTGGAAGCAAGTGGAGGTACTGCAGCTGCATGGAGGGGGGCGGGTCTCAAGATTATATGAAGAAGGTAATCATAGACAGCAGCTCAAAGCACACATCGGGAATAACTTTACCTGAAAGGCTGCGATGACTGTTTCAGGTGAAAGGGATGGTATCTGGTATAGTGCACACGCCAGAAAGAAATGCATGTGGGGGATAGTAGACTATTCCATCTATTTCTTCAGTGCTGGCAAAGTAGACTGGATGTTTTGGAAGGCTACAAAGTGCAGGCTTTTAATACAGTCCTACCTGAGTTCAAATCCCAACTCTGCTACTTACCATATGTATGACCTTGGCCACTTCTTTTAACTGTTGTGTGCTTCAGCGTCCTCATCTATAAAACGGGATGAAGTACCTTATTCGCAGTGCTGTTGCCAGGATTCAATGAAAGAATATATAGGGAGGGAATTTAGCACTGTGCCTGGCACATAAGAAACACTCAATAAATGTAGTTATTATTATGGTGTGTTCTGCATTTGACCTTGCTATGTGTTATTATGACCTAATCTCAGATCTGCAGTCACCAGCCTGGTAGTCAAGGTAGGCAGCTGAAAGCAGAGCAGATGTGCAAATGCACAAAAACCATACCTGGGGAAAAAAAAAAAGTTTTTAACAATGTCCCTGTTGGTCTCTTTGTCACAGAACAATGACCAGATGTGGTTTTTCAGGAATGCCCTTACAAGGGGCATGTGGACTCTGTATACGAAAACTGGTATTGGACACGAGTTCCAAATGCATCCAGTTTAGCTCTCTGAATGGCTTTTCACTGGGCTACCTGTTCACTCCAAGTACTTTAGAATGTAAGCAATTTTGTCACAGACCAGAGTTCTTGGCCTTCCTCAATCAATGGAAATTGATAAGAGGCCAGACAGGAAATTCAGGCAAGGCTTTACTGGGGCCCCTGGGACAGCAGAGGGGAGCCAGAACAGGTAAGAGTTTCCCTTGCTCACTCCCAGAGGAGGGGAGCGAGCTCGCTCCTTCTATGGGGTGAGGGCAGGGCTGCGTCCAGGGGTCAAGCTGGAGGGGTGGCTCAGGTGTTTTGCCCACCCCTTTGGTTGTCTTGAGTGCAGGGGGCATGAGCAGTCAGTCCCCTGCTTTCGATCCCTACACTGTGTTTTTGCTCTCGGCTCTTCAGAAGTGACAGTTGGGTTCCTTTTGGTCTTCTGGCTGATTGTCCAGAATTGGCCCCAACTGCACATGTACACAGTTATTTTCAGTCCCTTATAGTTTCTTTGTATGCTGTTGCTGGAGGAGACATTTGTCCAGGTGCAAGCATTGCAGCATTGCAGCAAAGTGTCCCCGGCCCCAGGCCCCAGCCTGTCTCAGTTTCACACTTGCTGTCGTGCCCTTGATGTGCAGGTGAGATGGATTCTTCACTGAGGTCCTTTAAGATCATAAAGAACTAAGTTTATCTTTCTCTTATGTTGTCCATTACACTCAGGTTTAGAAAGCCCCCTAGCTGACAGAGCCAATGCATTTACATAATTAACTGTATTAGATAAATCTGACAGTATTTAAATTGTCTACTAGCAGTGCAGTGAATAGGCTTAGTATCAAACCAAGCAACCCCTCTGTGGTCCCTCTGTCTAAACTCCCCCATCTTGTTTAGAAGCCATATTATCTGAGCAGGGGCCTTGTTCCTACTCAACTTGCATTTGCTTGTTTTTTTTTTTTTTTCCCTCTCCCAACTACTCCCTGTGTAGCAATGAACAAAGTATACTGACCTCTAGGGATATTATTTTAATCATTGCATTTTATCTAAGACTTAAACACACAGAATTAAAAAAACCTCAAATTATATAAGATTCAGTATAATTTAGAAGGAAAAATGGACTTTTTTGGACCTATATCTTTAGTTACTGGAGTTTTAATAGCTTGGAAGTGCAGTGATGCCTGAAAATGTAAATTTTTGGAAGGAAGAAGGTTCGGAAATTGTGACCCACTTAACTTTTAGTGGATTGGACCGTTGAGCCAAGAGGCATGGTGACCATCCTCTGGGGGGCTTCAGACATGGTGTTATGATTGTCAGACTCCAAGCCTAGGCTAGTTATAATTAAGCAAAGATAATCTCTATCTGGGACAGAGAAATTCTAGAACCAGTCACGTGGGTTTAGCTTCTATGTAGTGTTCCAGGGGAGGCTGTCCTCATCTCTGAACTCAAGGCCTGGCAGGTTGTGGCTCTTACGTGTTTGTTGAATGAATTAGGATACCATACTGTCTGCTTCCATAGTAAAATTCTCTCTTGCCCCCCTTAAAGGCATACTAAGTGAAATCATTAGAGAGAATCACAATCCAACGCCACCCCGGATTGGAATTGGTGGCTGTAGTAATAACAAAACCCCTTTACAGGAGATCCTGTATTTGGAAAATCATTAGAAATAAATCCATATGGCTGATTAGAATTCAAAAGCCCTAATTATAACTGCCTTTTCCTTTTCAGACTTCTGAGCTTAACTCCTGCTATCCTGTATCACCTTAGTGGATCCAAATTGTAGCAGCAGAAAAAGACATTCAGAGACCAGAAGCCCCGATGTGAGCAGCCTGTGCTCCTTTCCCACTTAAAGCTGCCCCCCCCATTCTCATTCTGCCACGCTCCATCAGAGAGGCCTGCATGAACTTGTTTTTACTGATTAGTACCAATTCTAAATGCGTTTAATGCAGTGTGGGAAAGAGAAATGGATAATCATTTCGTAGAACTGTAGGACCTCCCGTTTTTGTTGTAATAGTGATACCACTGGTCTGGTGTGATGGTTCTTAGCTGGTACGGCACCGCTCTGAAAGCTTTGTGGGGGTCAACCTTGTGAGTATGCCCTTGGTTATCACAGTGACTGGAGGAGAGCTGCTGGAATTCAGGGAAGGACAAGGGATGCTAGTGGCCTGCAATGCATAGAAGAGTTTTTCATAACAAAGACAATGAAGAAATGTTTGTGAGCTTATTGGACATTCAAGTAGGTTAAAAAATGTTGTTAATAATTATTTGGGTGTAGGATTTAACACCCATGTCTATGTAAATGTGAAGTTTTTTGTTTTTTGGGTTTTTTTGCACAGAGTGAATATATATTGAATTTTCCAGGAATGAAACTACCATGTATCTTGAGGGATGGTAGGACTTGGAGTCGGAATTTCCCCAGGAGTTGCTGATGCTTTCAGACAGTCCCATCCGTCACAGCTGCCGTGCTGCTGTGGCGCCACAGGCACCAGCACCTCACACTTGTGTCTGCATTTGTAGCTGTTGCAATCCAGGTAGAAGAACACGACAGATTACATACTTAAGGCGTGACATTTTATCAGTATTTACTTTTCTTCTATTTCTCCTATGTTTATATAGTTAGGGCATTATATTATTTCTTTTGAAATTATGTATGAAGGTCAGTATCTATGAATCTCATTTTAGGATAGCAAAGGGGACACAATCAAACATTTATTACAGGAGTGTTGGGTTGTGTTGGCCATGGCAACCACTGATTTAGTGCCTATCACGTCTCTGGTACTATGATTATCCTTTATCGGCAGTATTACTAGTTTACAAATCAAAAGACTGAGGCTTGCTGAGTGAAAGTCATTAACACGCTTGTAGTTGCGAGCAGGCATACAAACTCGTGTAGCTCCAGTAAGTCAGACCACGCTCACAACCGCGCCACAGTTTGCTGTCAGTCAGAGGCTCTACTGCTGCCTTGTCATCACCCAAAAGCAAGGCCACGTTCTCGTCCCCCATAAAGACGTCCCAGTCTTTACCTGAGGGCTCTCTATGTAGATCAGCCAGCACCTCCCCATAAATGTCCCACTTGAGGAAACGCACAGTGAACTTGGGGAACAGCGTAGTGTCCCTGAGGCTAAAGGTTCCTGACCACTCGGTGTGCATTATGAATACCATTCGAAGTTGATGACAGTGGGGCTGATTCTGTAACTGAGTATGTTTACGTATGGAGGGACCACCAGGGAGTTTTGTTTGGTGAAGTAAAAGTGGAGCTGGTGAGGCTCAGAAAGACCACCGCACAGAGAGATGCTAGGGGAACATTCCAGAATAACCCACGTTGGGTAATTGGTCCAGAAAGGATGGTCCTCTTCACACCCAACTGCCAATGACAGAGCTAGTGAATTGGGCCTCATCCTCCATCGCCCAGAGTAGCAAGGTTGTTCACGTGGAGGACATCACTTCCATCACTGCCTCTCCCAAGACTCCTGCAGGGAACTCTGACATCCACCGTGCCCAGTGCTGTTGCTACGAGCTGGACTGGCTTGTGTGTCACACTGATGCCCAGCAGTTCTCTCTCTTTCATTGTTCTTACTCCTTTCTCTGTTCTCCTAAATATAATTACTATTGCTTCTCTTCAGGTTGATATGCTTCAGTTATTATATTTTTTAGAAAAACTCATAGGCCGTATTTTCCAGTGTGATAGAAAGAGCTTGATGACGGATTCCTTTGATCAGCACGTCTTGATCGTCTGCTCAGTATTTCATTTAGCAGCTAAGATCAATAGCCATGACACAACCTCTGATAATGTGCACAGTATCTTCTAGGCTCTGCATTCCTCTGCCAGCTCTTGCCTTGGGCAAGATCCTAACCCCCTTTGTGCCTCAGTGTCTCATCTGTAAAATGGAGAAATAACAGTGCCTCATAAGGTAGTTGTATTGATTCACCGAAATAAGAACACTGAGAACAATACCTAACACAGAGTAAGTGCTCAATGAATCGATCTAGTGGTAATAGAAGTGGTTGTAAAAGAAGAGTAGTCATAGTTGCTCACAACTGTCTTTCACAGTTTTGCAGAATTTAAGTGACTGGCCCGTGAAGAGCCATTCAGCTAATAATGGCTAGAATCCAGGTTATCTAAATCAGCGTCTGTCGACCGTGGCACTGCTGACCTTTTGGTCTACATAATTCTTTCTCGTAGGTTTGTTCTGTGCATTGCAGGACATTTTGCAGGATCCCCGGTCTCTACCCTCTAGATGCTGGTTACATACCTCAAGTTGTGACAACCAAAAACGTATTCAGATGTTGCCAAATACCCCCGTAGATGACACTTGTGTACCAGATTGCCTCTGGTTAAGAACCACTGGTGGAAGGCAGTATTCTGCCTTTTTCACTCTCCGCATCGTGAAGGAAAATCCTTTTTTATATTTTTTTAAACAGATGAGCTAAGTGATGAGGCATTTCTTCACTTTAGAAAAGAAGCTTTTGCTTTCAAAAGCTTTCAAACTATGTCATTACTTTAAATAATCAGCTTGGCGGGTATAATCAAAACCCAATTCAACTAAAATAAATAATCATATGCAGCTAGAACACTGTCCCTCTGGTCAGTGAGTAGAATAAATATACTTTGTTCTTCCAGATTCTCTGGTTAACGCCATGGGAGTGTGAAGGCAGTCTCGAGGAGATACTGGAGTCTTCTAACATGCAGGCTGCAGGGGCTCTAGAGGCTGTTATAACTGTAGGAAGAGATGAAGGTTTGGAGGAGAATGAGCGGGATTTCTGTGCATAGTGTTATCAGAGCACCTCTTTTGTAACTTAAGGGAAAGGATACTTCCTCATGTTTATTTAAAATACTTGATTTTAATTTTTAAAAGTGGGACATTTCCTGGGAGATACATCCATCTCATCCTTCTCACCAAGATTTCCTAGCCAATCATGTCACCCTTATTTTGCACTGGGCACCCAGGACAGTGTCTGGGAGACAGTTGGCCTCTGCTGGTGTCTGTCTGAAGCCACGGGAATTCACATCACCCTTTCGGGTCAGGTTTCCCCCCTGCCTTTCTTCAGAACATCACACAGCAGATGATGCCCTAGAAGCATCATCGAGTGGCGTTACTTGCTTCTAAGGGCAAGTCATACACCCACTTGATGTTTTATGTAATGGACCAACAGTGAGGACTGACTAATCTCCATATTCTGACCTTTACCCCTAAAGCTCTAAACGTGCTTGTTACAGGTGCTTCTCTAAGGCTTTCCTATAAAGTGTGAGCCTGCTGGTGTTTTGTTCCTTCTGCCGTCCTGTTCCTGCTGTAGGCAGCCGATGGAGTTCAGTCTCCTCTGGTGGATTTTCCTGTTCTTTTGGAGGTTGCTTCATCCCCCAAAGCCCCAGATGCCTCAGACAGTGATTCAGTGGGGAAAGTGTCCCTCTGATGATGGTTTCCTTTTGTTCACTTTCTTCGCTTGAGCATGTTTAAGTTTCAGTCGCCGTCAGGCAGCAGAAATGGGCTCTTTGAGGCTAGCTGTGTGATGATTTACCCCTTAGTTTTAAGGTCTCTGAAAGGCGTTTGCTTGGCCTAATTCTCTTAGAATGATCCAGGGAAACCTAACACATTCCTTATCACCTTATCACTCCATCCTCATCTGGGATGAAACCGACTGGGAAGAGGGAAGTCTGGGAGTCAGTGTCATTCGAGGAGGAAGTAAATCCAGAGGGACTCTCCGAACCGTTGAGACTGGATTATAATGAAAGATCAATGAAAGGGGGGGGGTTTAGGTTTCTGACGAACATCCGTGATCAGGTATGCCTGATGTGAGATTATGGAGGACTTGTGATCTGGGCGTGTCTGCGTTGCTGTGGGCAGAAATGGTGCTGACCACGTGGGGAAAGGGCCAGGGCAGGAGAGTGTAAGTGAGGGCGTGGGCCCTCAGGTTAGGCTGTTCGAACTGGAATCTAGGTTTTCTTCCCTTTCATAGGTGTGACATCCTCCAAACAGCTAAATATCTGTGTCTCTGTTTCCTCATCTGTCAAATGGGGATAATAAGAGCACCGACTCCGTAGGGATGAGAATTGACTGAGTTAATACATTGAAAGTAATTGTAAAGAATCTGAAAAAGAATATATATGTGTATACATGTAGCTGAATCACTTTGCTGTGCACTTGCAACTAACACAATATTGTAGCTCAACTATACTCCAATATAAAATAGAAACTAAGGGACTTCCTGGTGGTCCAGTGGTTAGGACTCTGAGCGTCCACTGCAGGGGGCATGGGTTCAATCCCTGGTTGGGGAACTAAGACCCCACAAGCCGTGTGGTACGGCCAAAGCAAAACAAAACACTACTATAATAAAATAAAAATTAAAAAAAAATAAAGTACTTGGAAGAGTACTTGGTGCCTAATAATAAGAAGTGTTACCTCTTGTTATGGACAAGAAATGGCCAGGTTATAAGGAGTGCCTTTCTGAAGTCCACTGCCTTTCTCCTCACTTAAATACTAACACCTACAAAGGACCTTATTCCATCCTTTATTTCCCTCTGCCGTTTTTATTTTTTAAATTTGTTTTGGGGTATAGTTGATTTACAATGTTGTGTTAGTTTCAGGTGTACAGCAAAGTGAGTCTGTTATACATATATCCACTCTTTTTTTATATTCTTTTCCATATAGGCCATTACAGAGTATTGAGTAGAGTTTCCTGTGCTATACAGGAGGTCCTTATTAGTTATCTGTTTTACATATAGTTGTGTGTACATGTCAATCCCAATTTAAGAGCCATCCATTTAATATATTTCCTTGCCTCCCGGTGCCTCTCTCTTGGGTAAATATCCTGGTACTGTTGACTCTTGTCTTCTTCTGGCCTTGGAGTTAACAGAGGCAGCTAGATAACTCTCCAGTCCCCTTTCTTCTGATGATAGACCCTTTTACCCCGGCCTTAGAATTGGGGACCTGATCCAGGTGTGACCAAGAGGCCTCATCTGCTACAAAAAAAGATGTTTCGAGGGTTGTGCCTGTGATATCTGGTGGTCAGAGCCCTTCTAGTGGTTGCTATACACACACTGGACTGAACAGATTCCGTCTTTCTGCTGGGGTTACTAAGCTGGTGGTACCAGCATCAACTTTCTTGTTACCAGGAAGAGCAAAGGAAGCAGACTTAGGAAGAGGTGAAGAAGAAAGGGAGAGAGAGCTGACTATGCTAGCGCTCAGCTCCAGCCCGGAAGCCACTGCTTCCTCCAGCTTCTCCTTCTATTCTGTCACCTACCACCCTTCCTTCCTGGAGTCAATACATCCCCTCCTGCTTAATCATGTTTAAGTTGCCTCTTGGTTCTGTGAACCAGTTAGAGACTAGAGCTCAGAAAAAGGGCCCAGGGGCTCCATCAGGGCAGTGACAATGTTTTACTCATCATTTTGATGCCAGGGTTTCGCCTAGCACGTGACTTGGGCAGAGGAACTGCCTGGGTCCCTGGGAGAAGGAGAACTCCCAATGTCAGAGCTGAGACTCCCTTCTCCTGGGGTCTTACTTTGGTCAGTTACTGGGACCAGAGAGCAAATTCTTGTCTCCTGTGAGTAGAGCCACCTGGGATATTCACCTGGAACAGGTGACAGTGGATGCCACCAGGTGTGGGATTTGCTGAGAGCCCAAAGCCATCTGGTCATTGCCCCCTGCTCTTAACTCCCACAGGCACAGGTTCCACCGTGGTGCCTGTGGGGGTCTTTTGTTTTGGAAATTTTGGGTGGGATCCACATTCCCTTATTCCCTAGCTCTTTCACTTGCTCTTTAAAAATATCTCCCCCTTGCATACATATGTCATCTTTTTATTTTTCATACATCTTCACACCTTTCTTTTATCTTAATCTCACCATAACTAGCAAAATAGTGGGACAATTTGGAACACTAGTGTGAACACAGATGAGATACTGATGCTCCTGTAGTGAAGCAATCTAGGGTTAAATGCCTGAGCTCCCTCTGTCCCCAGCTGGACACAGGCATGACGGCAAAGACAAGGCTGAGGTGTGAGTAGCCTAACAAGACAGGATGTGTTTAAGTGCCCAGTCCACTTTATATTTTACTAGAAAGTGTTTAATACTTTAAATAGACTTTGGAGGTCAGCTTCCAGGAGCCCCAAAGATCAGATCGACTGTTCCCAAATAGCTATAGCCTGCCCTTGAGGAATGGATCTGGGACGCAGGGAGGTAAGCCAAGCATCCTCTGTCATTTTGACACCTTTATTAATGTACTGTGGTAAGGAATGAAGTAATCTATTCAGACATGTTTTAGCTAAGCCTGGAATATACATTTTTAAGGCAGGAGTAGGGGGGGGGGGTTGAGTGGAGAAAAAACAAAAAGCTAAGGGGAACTAAAAAAAAAATCTGGATGGACTTTGCAACCATAAATGGTAAAACTAACCCTGTTCCACTGCCAGCTACAAGAACAGCCGAGTAAGGTTTTGATTTACAGGAACAGCTCAGCAAGGGCCTTGTAGAGAGCTTCATGCCTGCTATAAAAATGTGATTAGCTATAAAACAGAGAGACTTAACAAGAAATTTAAGCATAGGCAACAGACCTACTCAAAAATAAACAAAAACAGAAATTACTGCCTTCTTGTCTAACCCAACTCGATAAAGACCAGGATTGGGAGAATTCCTTTTTTAGACTTGTGGTATAATTAATGACTTAACTTTTAGATTCAAAGGAAAGAAAAAGGAAAGATGACCTTGAACTTTGCAAATGACTTCAATCTGCCTTTTGTCTGCATTTCTGGCATTTGAGGTGTGCATAGTCCTAAGGCATGAATAGGAGTCCTCTCGAAGAACAACTCCCCATTTTAGACCCTCTCTGGATGCCCAGGCTGGGAGGAAATAGAAGTCGGTGGGAGCACTCAGGGCCTCAGGAGGGGAGAGTGTTTAAATCTGCAAGCCTCTCAGCCCCTGTGCTCATTGTAGCCTGTCTGCATTTGCTCTGTAGCAAGTCTGCAATGCAGCCCTACACTGCTGTGAAGGTCGTTGGCCAGCGGCCAAATTGGTTCCAAATGATGGTCCCTTTGAGAACGAGAGGCCCTCCTAAGTTAGTCTGAAGAGGTCCACTGACTGAATATGAGTATGAATATTTAGTTAAAATATTTGCACGTCTAGTTCAAGCACCAGGGTGATTTCTTAGGTCACAACAACGGTGACCTATGGATTTCTCACTGTGTGTTAGCATGCAGAGTACTTTACGTGGATAATCTCTGTATCTCCCAACAAACGCTCTGAAGTAGGTTTTATTATCTCCATTTTACAGATGGGGAAGTCATATTCAGAGAGATTATTACACAGCCTATAAACGTTGGAGTTGGGATCAGCCCAGCCTGTCTGAATCCGGAAATCAAGCTCCTAACCTGTGTTCCAAAAAAGTGATGGTGCTAATGACTGGCCCAGGGTTGGAGAGTAGAACTCCAGCTGCAGTTGCTTTCTCTGTCCTGCAAATACCAGGTCTGCTTCCATTCTTTGCTTAAGTCTGATGCAATTTCAGGGCAGAAACCTTTGAAAGATTTGTTTCGTTGCACGAGAGGCATGCCTACCGCATCCCCAGGCCAAACGCGAGGTTCCCTTTGCTTCTTTTTGCCACCCCTTGTCCTTCATGCCTCTTGCTAATCCTCGTTCTCCTGAGTGTATTTGGCCCCAAGCTCTTGCTGTCTGGGAGTGAAACACTGCTTTATTGGAATACGTATGCTGTGGTGTGGTTAACTGTAATTTCAGGTTCTTCCATCATTCCAAAAAGCACTAGTACATTTTACTGCCCTAGAATACATAATTTAATACTTTTTAAATGTGAAATGATCATTGTCATGCTTTAAAGTTGTAGTTGTCTTTCTAAATGTCAGTTTTCTCTCCATAGCCTTATACATTGGGCTCGAAAGGGAGGAAAGGGATTATTTCAAATTAGAAGGGTTTACAGACACATTCTAGAATTTAAAATAGATAAAACCATGATATGACCTGGTTTCGTTTTCAGTTACTCCTTGTCTTATAAGTTGAGTCTCCACCTAAATCACTGATCAGGACTTAATCCTGTGTGTGCCATGCTTTACAAACTTAATTTTATATTATCACCACTCCATGCAGCCGGCTCCGGCTTCGTCAGGATACTGCCTGTGGTCAGGTTTTACCACTATTGGAGTTTTAAAGGGGGCCTTCTACTAAACGAATGCCCAATCTACCTTTTTAACATGGTTGTATAACTAGAGCAGACTTTCCCTTTTCAAAATGGCTTCAGTGCTGATTTCTATCAGAATAAGATCAATCTGAATTCTAATGTGGGCCTTGAGAACCTGTGGAACCATCCTGTCTTCCTGGAATCTCATCCTCTCCCACAGTTATTCATGGGACGAATGCCAATTTTAGTTAGGGGTCCCTTCTCTGGAGGTCGTTTCTCACATCCTACGTGGCTTCAGTGCCTCACCTTCCCCTTTTCCATAGCACCTGTGTGCCTTTATCATGACAGTTTTGCCTTTACATGGAAAGTGTTGCTTAAGTTTTATATCCCCATTGTCTAGCACATAGTAGGTTATGAATAAATATGTGTTGAGTGAGTGAATGAATGCATATGCTTTTACAAAAAAAGCAGGACCTTTAAGAGAAGTTTGCTTGTAACTCAACACCAGACACCTTATAGGAAGGTCTGAGTTGTAGGTACATGTTAGCAAGGTCCATGTAAGTGTGAGATACTGTCCTCATGGGGACCTGAGTGACTTCTAGAGCAATTGGTATTTTTGTTGGGCCATAAGGAATAGATCCTCTCTGGTTGTGAAGACTGGCAGAGAAATCATGCCAGGGGCAAGGAATGACAAAATTGAAAGGTCTAGAAAGTCTAAAAGCACAATTCAAAGTCAAGAATAGAATGTGAGTAGAAGAGAAAAACTCATCTAGGAAGAGCAAGAGAATGATATATTTTGGTGACACATTTAAAGTGTCTTAAATGTCTGAACCAAGGAGTTATATTTAATTTTGAAGGCAATCGGAGAGCAAATATAAGTTTTTGAGCCAACCCATGGTAAGATTCGAAAAGTGCTATGAGATTAATATGGCAATAGCATGTAGTATATCCAGGGATAATAAGAAGTTGAATGGGTAGAGAAGTCTCCTAACAGTCTATTTCTACATTCTAGGTTTGAGGTAAGGAGACATAGATTGGGAGTGGGGGGAGTGGGGAGAGATGCTGGAGGTGACAAAGACATTTTTCTTAGAGTTGGCACACCGTGTGTACGTACAAGGCTTAATTAAGCTAGCAAAGGAACTCATTTTCCTCTCTCTCATATGTCTTAAAAACTTGCCTGAAAAACAGAATTGTGAAATTCTTTTTCTTTTCCCTATAGTGTGTTTAAAAATGAGCAAAGAAATCAACTTTCTATTTTAAAGCCAATGTGGTTTTGGATTTTATTAAAACTAACCAGCACCCTAAAGCAAAGAACTAATGAAGAAATGCTATTTCCCCAAATTAACCAATTACTTCAAACTTGTTTTTCGGGTAAAATAGCACTATTCTCTTGAGACCTACCTTCTCATTTATATTTTAGATGGAAATTTGGTGATGATTCAGAACCCTTATAATAACATGGGAAGTTGCAATGTGAAATCAAAATGTTTCTTCCTGATTTTTAATATGTCTTCCAGAAGTTGAGACACAGGGAGTGTAAGTAGAAGCCAAACAGAAAGCACTAGAAGGGGGAGTGTTTTAATAAAAAACACCGAGAAACAGATCATCTATAATCTCTTAAAAAATAACTGATGGCTATTCTTCAAATGGTTATCAAGGAGTATTATAAAACATGATGACTTCTAGAACATGGCAGAGTCAATTCACGTTCCAACCCAGTAGCCACCTAAATTTAAGTCCTGTCTTCAACCTTGATTTCCAGGTTGCATGCAAATTTTGCATATGCACATGTGCATTCGGGGAGCATGTTGACATTTTATGAGTTTATCCAAGGAGTCATAATGGCTAGTTAAGAACTTCAGAGCTTGAGTAGTGATTCTCAAGAAAATCTCTTTTATCCTTACTTGTCAAAAGTGAAATGAGCAAAATAAAGATGGTGTGCTGTATTTTTTTGTAAATATAGAAGACTATTTTACTCCTGATTTTATGTGAAATCGTGATGATAAATTCTAGTCGACAGTATTAAGTTGTCTTTAATTAAGAAAGGATTCTCTTTTTCTCTTAGTCTCCCTCTAAGATCCACGGGGCCCAAATGTGTTTGCTCTACAGTGACTCACAATGAGCATTACTGAGTTCAGTTACTTAAGAAAGAATTTGGACTGAAAGTGTACAACACTTTTCCAAAACAAATGTTGACGTCAAAGGATTGCTGAATAATGCTCAATTAACTCTAAATCAAGTTAATCAGGAAACTCTATTCTTTTAGACAGGGTAGGAAGACTAATTATAATTGCTGGAGTAGCCTAGACTTCTCTTTGAAGTATTCAGATTCTTTTTTTTTTTTAATTGAAGTATAGTTAATTTACAATGTTTAGTTCCCAGCGTATAGCAAAGTGATTCAGTGACACACACACACACACACACACACACACACATTTTCTTTTTCAGACCTTTTTCCATTATAGGGTATTACAAGATATGGAGTATAGTTCCCTGTGCTATACAGTAGGTCTTTGTTGTTGACCTAGTTTATATATATAGTAGGGTGTATATGTTAATCTCAAACTCCTAATTTGTGTCTCCCCCCCATCCCCTTTGGTAACCATAGTTTATTTTCTACATCTGTGAGTCTACTTCTATTTATTTATTTATTTGTGTTGAGTCTTTGTTGCTGTGCGCAGGCTTTCTTTATGCGGCGAGTGGGGTCTACTGTTTGTTGCGGTGCACAGGCTTCTCATTGCGGTGGCTTCTCTTGTTGCAGAGCACGGGCTCTAGGCGCACAGGCTTCAGTAGTTGTGTCTTGCAGGCTCTAGAGCGTGGGCTCTAGAGCGCAGTCTCAATAGTTGTGGTGCACGGGCTTAGTTGTTCCGTGGCATGTGGGATCTTCCCGGACCAGGGCTTGAACCCGTGTCCTCTGCTTTGGCAGGCAGATTCTTAACACTGTGCCACCAGGGAAATCCCTCTATTTCTGTTTTGTAAATAAGTTCATTTGTATCATTTTTTTTAGATTCCACATATAAGTGATATCATGATATTTGTCTTTCTCTGTCTGACTTACTTCACTAAATGTGATAATCTCTAGGTCCATTCATGTTGCTGCAAATGGCATTACTTCATTCATTTTTATGGCTGAGTAATATTCTATTGTGTGTATATATACACACACACACACACACACACACACACACACACACACCACATCTTCTTTAATCATTCATCTGCTATGGACTTTTAGGTTGCTTCCATGTCTTAGCTATTGTAAATAGTGCTGCTGTGAGCGTTGGGATGCATGTATCTTTTCAAATTAGTTTTCTCCATATATATGCCCCGGATTGTGATTGCAGGATCATATGGTAGCTATCTGTAGTTTTTTAAAGAATCTCTATACTGTTCTCTATGGTAGCTGCACCAATTTACATTCTCACCAACTGTATAGGAGGGTTCCTTTTTCTCCACACCCTCTCCAGCATTTATTATTTGTAGACTTTTAATGATGGCCATTCTGACTGGTGTGAGGTGATACCTCATGGTAGCTTTGATTTGCATTTGTCTAATAATTAACCATATTGAGCATCTTTTCATGTGCCTACTGGCCATCTGTATGTCTTCTTTGGAGAAATGTCTATTAAGGTCTTCTGCCCATTTTTTGATTAGGTTTTTTTTTTGTTTTTTGATATTAAGCTTTATGAGCTGTTTGTATATTTTGGAAATTAATCCCTTGTTGCTAGCATCATTTGCAAATATTTTCTCCCAGTCCACAGGTTGTCTTTTAGTTTTGTTTATGGTTTCCTTTGCTGTGCGAAAGCTTTTAAATTTATTAGGTCCCATTTGTTTATTTTTGTTTTTATTTCCTTTACTCCAGGAGACAAAACCAAAAAATATTGTGACAATTTATGTCAAAGGGTCTTCTCCCTATGTTTTCCTCTGGGAGTTTTGTAGTATCCAGTTTTACATTTAGGTCTTTAATCCATTTTGAGTTTATTTTTGTCTATGGTGTCAGAGAATGCTCTAATTTTATTCTTTTACATGTAGCTGTCAGTTTTCCCAGCACCACTTATTGAAGAGACTGTCTTTTCTCCATTGTATATTCTTGCTTGCTTTGTTGTAGATTAGTTGACCATAAGGGCATGTGCTTATTTTGAGGCTTTCTATCTATTCCATTGATCTATAGGTCTGTTTTTGTGCCAGCACCATACTGTTTTGATGACTGTATCTTTGCAGTATAGTCTGAAGTCAGGGAGAGTGATTCTTCCAGCTCCATTCTTCTTTCTCAAGATTGTTTTGTCTAGTTGGGGTCATAAAAATTAAAAATTTTTTTTGTTCTAGTTCTGTGAAAAATGTCATTGGTAGTTTGATAGTGATTTCATTGGATCTGTAGATTGCCTTGGGTAGTATGGTCATTTTAACAATATTGATTCTTCCAATCCAAAAACACAGTATATCTTTCTATCTGCTTGTGTTGTCTTCAATTTCTTTCATCAGCATTTGATAGTTTTCAGAGTACAGGTCTGTTGCCTCCTTAGGTAGGTTTATTCCTAGGTATTTTATTCTTTTTGATGCAATGGTAAATGGGATTGTTTCCTTAATTTCTCTTTCTGATATTTTGTTGTCAGTGTATAGAAATGCAACAGATTTCTGTATATTAATTTCATATCCAGCGACTTTACCAAATTCATTGATGAGCTCTAGTAGTTTTCTGGTAGTCTTCAGGATTTTCTATGTATAGTATCATGTCACCTGTAAACAGTGACAGTTTTACTTCTTCTTTTCCAATTTGGATTCCTTTTATTTATTTTTTTCTTCTCTAATTGCTGTGTCTAGTACTTCCAAAACTATATTGAATAAAAGTGGTGAGAGTGGGCATCCTTGTGTTGTTCCTGATCTTAGAGGAAATGCTTTCAGCTTTTAACCATTGAGTATGATGTTAGCTGTGGGTCTGTCATATATGGCCTTTATTATGTTGAGGTAGCTTCCCTCTATGCCCACTTTCTGAAGAGTTTTTATCATAAATGGATGTTGAATTTTATCAAAAGATATTTCTGCATCTTTTGAGATGATCATGTGGTTTTTATTCTTCAGTTTGTTCTTGTGGTATGTGACATCGATTGATTTGCAGATATTGAAAAATCTTTGCATCCCTGGGATAACCCATTTGATCATGGTGTATGATCATTTTAATGTATTGTTGCATTCGGTTTGGTAGTATTTTGTTGAGGAGTTTTGCATCTGTGTTCATCAGTGATATTGGACTATAATTTTCTTTTTTTGTGATATCCTTGTCTAGTTTTGGTATCAGCGTGATGGTAATCTCATAGAATGACATTGGAAGTGTTCCTTCCTCTGCAAGTTTTTGAAATATTTTCAGAGGTTTGGTGTTAACTCTTCTCTAAATGTTTGGTAGAATTGACCAGTGAAGCCATCTGGGCGTGGACTTTTGCTTTTGGGGAGTTTTTAAACTACTGATTCAATTTCAGTACTTGTAATTGGTTCGCTCATATTTTCTATTTCTTCCTGGTTCAGTCAGGAGATTTTACCTTTCTAAGAATTTGTCCATTTCTTCTAAGTTGTCTATTTTATTGGTGTATAGCTGTTCATAGTAGTCTCTTATGATCCTTTGCGTTTCTGTGGTGTTGGTTTTAACTTCTCTTTTTTCATTTCTGTTTTTATTGATTTGGGCCCTCTTCCTTTTTTTTCTTGATGAGTTTGGCTAAAGGTTTGTCAATTTCATTTGTCTTTTCAAAGAACCAGCTTTTAGTTTCATTGATCTTTTGTATTATTTTTATAGTCTCTATTTCATTTTTTTCTGCTCTGATCTTTATGATTTCTTTCCTTTTACTAACTTTGGGTTTTGTTTGTTCTTTTCTCCAGTTGCTTTAGGTGTAAGGTTAGGTTGTTTATTTGAGATTTTTTTTCTTGTTTCCTGAGGTAAGATTGAATCACTATAAACGTCCCTCTTAGAATTGCTTTTGCTGCATCCCTTAGGTTTTGGATCATTGTGTTTTCACTTTCATTCATCTCTAGGTACTTTTTGATTTCCTCTTTGATTTCTTCAGTGATCCATGGTTATTTAGTAGCTTATTGTTTAGGTTTCATGTGTTTGTGTTTTTTGCAGTTTTTTTCTTGTAGTTGATTTCTAGCCTTATAGCATTGTGGTCTGAAAAGATGCTTGATATGATTTCAGTTTTCTTAAATTTACAGAGGCTTGCTTTGTGGTCCAGCATGTGATCTCTCCTGGAGAATGTAGCGTGTGTACTTGAAGACAATGTGTATTCTTGTACTCTGCCTTCAGGAGGCTCTGAGACTCTAGGTCAGAGGAACTCAGGAACATGGGTTTTTTTCTTTCATAAAGCACTCCCAAGTTGGTTCTAAGGTAGGTGTCCTCAAAGCACACTCTGATCATCGTTGGATGAAAAGGTAACTGTAGTAGTCCACCCGGGAGAGAATAAACATCCTTGTCCCTTCCTGGCTTCTGGTGGTGGCCATCAATCCTTGGTGTTCCTTGGATTGTAGCTGCGGTCACCCCATTCTTTGCTTCTGTCACCCATGACACTGCCCCTGTGCATCTCTTTCCTCTTGCTAATAGACACCAGTCATATTAGATTAAGGAACCTTTCTACTCCAGTATGACCTCATCTTTACTAAACTAATTACCTCTGCAAAAATCCTATTTCCAAATACAGGTCACATTCTAAGGTGCTGGAAGTTAGGACTTCAGTATATCTTTTTGGAAGACTCAGTTTAACCCACAACAGAGGGGGGAAAGGGGATGTAGCTAGAATAGGTCAGGGATTCTGAAATCAGAGTCAGTAACTGGTCCAGCATGACTCTCTAAAGGTCTCTTGAGAAACAAGCTAAAATTACAGGTTTCTTTAACCTGACCTCCAGAGTCTGACTTTGGGAGTATGAGATTGTGCCTTAGAATCTGTATTAATTACCCCTCTGCAGGAAATACCCACGTGGAGGAGCCCTACCAGAAGCATTCACTAAATTGACGTTTTACGAATGCACTGGGTAAATGATAAGTTATGACCACATAAAGCTTATGCAATAAGCACATGTAGCCACGTGTAATATCTTCACAGTGCACGGCCACCATGTGTTCCTCTATTCCAGCAGAGGCAGGTAAGTGGTGTTCACAGATTATGCTTGTTGAACTGATCACCCCATGCTTTTAAAGAAAATTAAGACTCCTCTTAACAGCAATTGTTTATAAAATTAAGCACAGTTTCGATGTTTTTGTTTTTCCACTATTTTAACTATCAAAGGAATGAGGAAAATTGGGTCATTCACTCTCATGATGACTGTTTTCTTTTCATTAATAGTGGCAAAAGCTCTTCTTGAAGTGGAACCAAAATGCAAATATGAGCTCCCCCAGGCCTTTTAAGGATTTCAGGAGGCCATGCATTTGATCAAAATTGCATGTTTAAAAATCCTCCTTTCAGGATAGAATACAGATAGAATATAGATGGACTGAAGGTAAAAGCGCTCTTTGCTGCAGACACACTCAATAATATATACATTGTTAATCCCTGATCATTTCCAAGTAATTGTAGGCTTCTTCATGGAACCAATTTTCTGTTTTGGAGACTAAGATAATTCAAATTGCATGTCTTTAAGTATGATAATACGTGGAGTCTGCCAGTGGTTGCTTGTATAACCAATTGGATGTGAATGTGTGTGTCTTGCAATCTAGAGTTTTGTATTTAGTCCTTTCTTTGGCAAGTGAAGTCACACCAATTTAAGTATTAACAAGTGTGTCTCAGGATCACTGAGTTGCATGTTGAGTGGAATTTATAATTTTTATTATGTCGGCTGTTTCAAATAACACATTTTGAAAAAGCAAATGTGGTTGATATGTGAATCATTTGTACTCAGTTCATAGTTTCCTTTCATTTTTTTTTACTTATACTTGTGGTCCAAAGGGACTTTTTTCAGTAACAGTGTTATTGTTGCTGATCTGTATTTAGTTTGCAAAATTCCATCCAGTATGTCTATTTGCCTCTCTGGTGACGTGGCATATGAAGTGAGGTACAGATTTTTGATGATTCTTGGCATGTCTGGTGCATAAAGTATTTTGCCTAAATCATTATCTCATAGAAAGCATGTTTAGTATGAATTAGCAAATTTTAAACAGGTTTGTATACGGTATGCATAGATCTAGATTTAGGAAGAGCGCGAGAGGATGCAGATGAGTCTGTGAACTTTCCTCAGGGTCAGGTTGGCGATAGAATGGGAAAACTATTCCTATTCGTAGTATCTTTTTGGTTCTATCCTCCACTGAGGCTGAAACCTTGATTTCCAGAGTCTTAGAGAAGGGTTGCATATTTTCTAGAAAGACCCACTATTCTTCGTGTCTCTGCATCAATAGTCCTCAAAGAGAAGCAGGAGAATCTAAGCTGAATAACACGCGCACGCCAAATAGTCCAAAGACCAGCTATGGTATTCCACGTAAATATTTAGACCTTCACTGGAAAACAGCAGCTTCAGGCAAAGAGTAGCATATATATTATAGTTCAGTCTCAGAATTAACCGGCTGTTCATCATCGAGTCATTGGGTTTTCTCACTTTGTTGTAATGGTTTCCTTTTGGCTGCAGCTCATCTTTTTTTTTTAACTTTAGAAACTGTATTTTAAAAAATTAATTTATTTTTTAAATTGAAGTATATTTGATATACAATGTTGTGTTGGTTTCCTCTTCATCGTCATGCTTCAGTTCTTTCACTGGTGTACTAATTAATTAACGTAAAAATATTTTTCAAATATGATAAATAGTATAATGCAATAAAAGAGCAAAATGCAAAAATTAATGCATAAGGAAGAAAATAAGAAATCCATGGGCTGTAAGACACTCCTCGTGAAATGGACGATTACAATGAAGATAATCTTGGTCTTTAGAATATTTATTCGTTCACCATGTATTTACTGAAGATTTCTATGTATCGGACATTGTTCTGACGATGAATGGAATGTGGTTTTCGCTTTAAAGACTCACAGGTTGGAAGGAAGTTAGTGAAGTAGATTAAGAATCACAGCATTGTGAAAATATGACCTTAGAGAAAGGAGGGCTGTGCCGTGGAGCACAGAGGCAGTCGTTCTTGAGAAGTAAAGAAAGTCAGGTCTTTGGTTTGCAAAGACCAGGTCCACTCAGATGAGCTCAAATAAAAATGGGGTCATTGAATGACATGAGGGATTTTCAGAGAAACAAAATGCAGAGGGTGTCTGGTCTCAAGAGTAGCCACTCCACATCTGGCTCTCTCCATCTCTAAGTGGTCTCATTCTGCTTCTTTCTACATGTACTTTCTCCAATACCAAGTCACTGGTATTTTATAGAACAACATACTTTTCTCAATAGGGTCTTTTTTCTTCTTTTGTTTTAAATAAAGTTGCCTGCAGTCATCTTCAAGGTTGCATTTTATGCTTAACAAATTAAGAAATTGGAAATTATTGACATTTCCAGTTCAGTCTTCTCTGTAGATCAAAATATTTATAAACAAGAAAATACTCTTTACAGTTTCTTAGGTACCTGCTAAGTTTGGAGCAAATTCTGCTAAATAGAGTTTATTCTTAATTCTAATGTTTAGTATTTAAATACATAACTATTTCAGACTGAATGTTTTCACATTTTATTTACAATGTTAATTTTTTCATAGACTTTTTTTTTTTTTTTTTTGCGGTACGCGGGCCCCTCACCACTGCGGCCTCTCCCGCCGCAGAGCATAGGCTCCGGATGCGCAGGCCCAGTGGCCATGGCTCAGGGGTCCAGCCGCTCTGCGGCATGCGGGATCCTCCCGGACCGGGGCACAAACCCTCGTCCCCCGCATCGGCAGGCGGACTCCCGACCATTGCGCCACCAGGGAAACCCCATAGACATTTTTTTATTAAAATTTTTTAATTGCAGTGTAGCCGACATACAATACTATATTAGTTTCAGGTGTCCATCATAGTGGTTTGACATTTACATACATTATGATCACCACAGTAAGTCCAGTAACCATCTGTCACCATACAAAGGTATTACAGTATTATTGATCATATTCCCTATGCTGAAATTATATCTCCGAGATTTACGTATTTTATAACTGGAAGTTTCTACCTCTTAATTCCCTTCACCAATTTCACCCAGCCCCCTCCCCCTCCCCCTTCCCCTCACCTACAGTGTTGAATTTTTAAATTGAGTTTACAGGGGTCATTCACAGTAATGTCAGATGTTTCACCTTTAACAGAATGAATTTCCAAAAATTTACTTCTGATTCTATGAACTGGATGAAGAAAACAAAGTTATTATTGGAATTAACTGTATTTTGCATTTGAAGTATCAAATGATATTGACAAAATTTGCATTGTTTAACTTTTGAGAAGTTCTCCTCTGCTCATGGATCCAACATATGGACAGTTATTGCTTCACTTTTTGTATATGCATGAAACAACTTGGAACTGAAAATAAGCAAAAGTAATTCAACAAAGCATTGAATGGTCTAAATGAAAAGTCAGGGTTCATGGACGAATGTGATACACCTTGCACAGCCACACATGTTAACTTGTCAATTTTAGGCACAGTCTTCCTAAAATAACTTCTAACTTTTCATAGCAGTTATAATGCTTCTTCAATGGATCGTGTGTCTTATGGATTTCATAAGGTCAAAAAAGTTTTGGTAGAGTGCTGAGGCCAGAAACTAGATGATAAAAATAGGTGCTGATTTTGAAGGATGTGACCCATTTGATTCAAAAGTGGAGTGTTGGAATTTTATTTTTAATAATATTTTATTTCTTTAAAAAAATTTATTTCTTTTATTTATTTATTTTTGGCTATGTTGGGTCTTCACTGCTGCATGTGGGCTTTTCTCTAGTTGCAGCGAGTGGGGGGCTACTCTTTGTTGTGGTACGCAGGCTTCTCTTTGCGGTGGCTTCTCTTTGTTGTGGAGCATGGGCTCTAGAGCGCAGGCTCAGTAGTTGTGGCGCACGGGGTTAGTTGCTCTGCGGCATGTGGGATCTTCCTGGACCAGGGGTCGAACCTGTGTCCCCTGCGTTGGCAGGCAGATTCTTAACCACTGTGCCACCAGGGAAGTCCCAATAATATAATTTTTTAAATAATAAAATTTAATGTGCATTTCAGTCTCCTAAGTGTCAGTGACCTCACTGTAACTCAAAAAGTATATAGCATTCATAGACTAAAGATACACAGGAACAAATGCAATTATATTTTCCCCCAGAACACAAGGATACAACCAGCTAATATTGAGCAGAGCAGATAAACAAGGTCACACTCAGGCCGTGGCAGGTCCTAAGTGTCAGCCCTGAGGAGTAGGCTGGCATCTCAGTGCCACTTGACTCCTCTGTGTTCTTCGTCCTTCGGTGGCCTGGGTTCCTGCTCTTTCTGCTGCTCCTGCTGCTTCAGGGTGGAGGGGCAAAATGTGCTGGGAGTCCACTGAGAAGGGTTAACCTAGAGGAGGAAGAGGAGGAAGATAGCCGCTCTTTCTGGAAGGGTGAAGAGTTTACCCTTCAGGTCATCCGACTTAAATCTTGCTTGTGCTGTTCATGAACTTGGTGACTTAGGGAAATCCTTCAGTCTCTCGGGATCTCAGTTCCCTTATTTATAAAATGAGGAATTGGCATGATGACTTCTCTAACTTTAATATGAAAAGACTCCAAGTTCTGGGACTTCTCCGGTGGTGCAGTGGTTAAGACTCCACCTTTCAGGGCTTCCCTGGTGGCGCAGTGGTTGAGAGTCCACCTGCCGATGCAGGGGACTCGGGTTCGTACCCCGGTCCGGGAGGATCCCACATGCCGCGGAGCGGCCGGGCCCGTGAGCCATGGCCGCTGAGCCTGCGCATCTGGAGCCTGTGCTCCGCAACGGGAGAGGCCACAACAGTGAGAGGCCCGCGTGCCGAAAAAAAAAAAAAAAAGACTCCACCTTTCAAAGCAGGGGTCGAGGGTTGGATCCCTGGTTGGGGAACTAAGAGCCCACGTGCCTTGGGGTATGGCCGAAAATTTTAAAATAAATAAATTTTTAAAAAATAAATAAATAAGTTGCACATCTCTTTAAAAATAAAAACAACAAAGATTCTAAGTTCTGTAATTCAATGGCAGAACTCTTTTTTCCTTCCTCCCTTCCTTCTTTCTTTCTTTCTTCCTTCCTTTCTCTCTCTCTCTCTCTCTCTCTCTCTCTCTTTCTTTCTTTCTTTCTCTGTATGTTAGTTACAGAAACTATAAAACAGTAACATTTATTTTGACCTTTGAATGTAAGACAATTCTTTGAGGTAAAAAAGTTTTCTTCTGAGATTATTCAGGTAGAATCTTTGCATTCAACATAGGGATTCTGAAAGACAATTACAGAAAACAGCTATAATGCAGAACTCCTTGTGGGGATGTCAAATACAAGAATTAGATTCAAATCCTCTGACAGTTTTCCATCTCCATCAGTCATGTCCAAGTCAAGACATAACAGCATTTCTTCTGTTTCATCCCTTACGTTGGAGTTAAATTCTGCTGGAGACTACACTGCATGTTTTTATTTATTTTTTAAATCCAGAATGCTCTTTGTCATCTGACAGTGCACCATATTAAACTACTTAAAATGCTTTGTGAATGAAATCACATGTCTGAAATGTGGTGTCCGTTACCAGAGCTCTTGAAGGGCAGGCTTGGGTTTAGTCCGTCTCCTTTGTCTTACCTAGTTTCTCAGCCCCGGACATTCTTTCTCTCTCTCTTAAGGCAGATTTCTATGCATAGACAGTTCATTCAGATTGGTAGGGTGGATTGGGTTAAAAAAAAAAAATGATGTGGGCAATTTTTACCTGGTTTAAATGGGTTAAAAAGAATCATGGTAATCAGAGCTTCAGGGCTGCCCCACCTCTGATTTTGTATTTTCTTTTAATTATTTATTTATTTAATATTTATTTATTTATTTATTTATTTGGCTGCCTTCTCTGTGATTGAAGAAGTGCATTGAATTTTCATAAACACGTAATTATCTAACTCCTTCCCAACTTAACATGTTTTGACATGAAATCCTTAAATACATATTAACAATCTCAGCGTTAGAGGCTAAGTACTGTAATGTACACATTTAAGCTCATGTACACAAGAATGTGAACTCAGGAGGGCAGGAATTCCTGTTTGTTTATTGTTATCTACCTTTTGTCGTCAACAGAGCTTGGTGCTCTGTTTAATAGATTAAATTAACGAATTTAATCGATTTAATTTAATTTAATAGATTAAATTAACGAATATGAGGATAGCCCATGTCCACTGGAGGGTGAGAACCATGCCTGTTTTGTACAGCTCTGTAGCTACAGCCCCTAGAACGGTGTCTGTGTCTCATTTGTTGAGTGAATGAATGGACTTAGGGATTTGGTCCTTGTCATTCAAGTCTTGTTTGGGAGGCAGCTTGGCAAAATATTAAAGAGCAGGTACTAATTAGGTACCACAATGGTAAATAATCACTGGACACTCATATTTTAATTGTCCAAATGGTAACATAAAAATTGTTCTAGAGATTCAAAGTCGGAAAATAATATATAACATGCATTACCCCCAAAAGACTTTGACATTGTTGGATTATTTTTATTTCTTTATGTACTGAATAAATCTTTGAGTGCCTCTATGTTCCAGGCAGTATATCCGGTGCTGGTGAGTCAATAGTGAAGAAAAGAGTTGTAGGTCTTGCCCAAATTGAACTCATAATCTAATGGGGAAAAAAGTAATAAATAAAATGTTAATTTTTGAAGGGAAAAATGGGACGTTGTGATAGAGAATAACAGAGAATAGCTGCTCCAGAAAGGATAAACTATAAGAATGGAACCTTTAAGCTGAACTTAAAGGGTGAGAAGGAGTCAGTTCTGTGAAAACATCCCAGGCAGAAGTATGTGTGCAAAGGCACTGAGGCAGCATGGAATTCAGTCACCAAGAGAGCTGTTCTCTATGGGAATAAAGAAAGAGGCAGGTACTGAATGATTTTGAACAGGAGGACATGGTAAATGAATGTACCACGATGAACATGATACAATGACATTTTAAGACATTCACCCTTGCTCAAAAGTGGAGAATGGATTCTGGTGCAGAAGATTGGAAGTGGGTGTTTAATAGTTCATCCAAGGAATGATGGTGAACTTGATTAAGGTATGTTGACTAAACAGTATATGCACAACCTAAAAGTTGAGAGTTATGTTTTATTTGGTGAGAATTTTTAGGACTTCAAGCCAGGGAGGCAGCATCTCAGGTAACCCTGGGAGAACTGCTCCAAGGAGGTGAGGGGGAGAGCCAGGATATATAGTTTTGCAGCAAAGGGCAGTTAGTCTGAACATCAAAGGATTATTGTTAATTAAGGAAAACTAGGTATCTCAAGTTAAGGAACTTGGCGCTTTTCTCTGTAGGGGAAGATGCAAGAGTCTGGGCTCCCTGAAATTGTTCCTTTGATATGCACCTTAGCTCTCTGGGGCCAGTGTTCTGTTTTCACATCCTGCGTTTCCTCAGGGCTCTCTGTGGGGAGTGGCTGCAGTCTGGTGGCTGCTAGATGGCAGGTGTTCTTTTCTTTCCTGAGTCCCCACAGAGCTCACCAGCTCACTGTTGGCAGTGGCTGTGCTGTGATGACTGTGACATTTTTTGTTTACTGATATGACAGGCAGTATTCCATTCATCAGGTAGCAGCAGTGATGAACACGAGGTACGGAAAGGTTTGAGGTAGGATTAAAGAATTTACTGTTGGAAGAAAGTAGAAGAGGGTTAAGGGAGAACTAAGGAAGGAGGAATTCTCCCGGGCTCCTGGTTGAATTCATGGGAGATAATAGTGCTCTTTACTGAGGTGGAAAATACTGGCGCAAGGAGACAGATCTGGGGTGCGGAAGCATGGATTCAGTGGTGGACAAGTTAAGCTGGAGACGTCTGCCAGATAAACTCAGAGATGTCAGGGCAGAGCATGGAACTAGATTGTGAGTGAGGATCTCAGAGGAGGCCTCTGAGCTGATGATATAGACGTGGGAATCTCTGACATGTTGAGGGCACAGCGATGGAGGACCAGCTGGGCATATTAAAATTCAAACCTTCAGTTTACAGAACATCTACCTGGGGCAGTGAACCCAGGAAAGCGCTTTTCTCATGCCCCGTTACTTTACCCAGTCTTTCACTCTTCACCTGGGCTTATACTTTCTCTACTTGCCCTAGGACCCCTGTCCACATGCATTCACTCTTCCTGACCTTGACTCAATTCTTTAGTTATCTCTCTCACCTGCCCTAGTTTATCCTGCCATCTCCCACCTTTCTGCTCCAGCCCACCCTCCTTTCCGTCTCCTAACCTGGTCGCTCTCATCAGCTGCTTTTCAACCTTTAGGCTCTCACTGTCTGCTACATACCATATTCTAAGTCCTACAAATCTCTGAAGGTGTGGCGTCCTTTCCAATATTATTATATATCTGTCAGTACATCAGTAAAAATGAGTCTGCATTCCTACAAGAAGGAGGAGGAAGAAGAAAGGAATGGGGGGCGATTATTGGTTATAGGGCATTTGTAGATCAGGTTCCAATCTCCACGTGAATCAGGCAATAGAATTTGTTTTCATGAGACATCTGCCTCAAATTTTCAAGTAATGTCATGAGATAGAAACATTTTTTTTTTACTAGGAAGATAAGATGCTAGATGATCAGGATTCCTATTACTACCGAGCAGGACCCTGTAGGGCTCCTGGGCACAAAAACCTTTGTGTCCCCCATTTCTTGATTATAGGAAATAGGCTTAATTCAGCCTCCGTGACCTTCCCTGAGTTCCTATGGGCAGGTTCAGACAGTTGCTAATTAGGGAATGGAGGGGATGCAGGAGACAAGGGAGGAACAGTCAAAAGAAACAATAGTACAGCCTTGGGCCAGGGTCCTGGTTCCCCAACAAGGGATATACGTATCTTTGAGCTGTTTTGCAGATACTGAAACCCCTGCCAGGTGGAAGAAGTTGAAAAGGTATGGTACTCACAAGCAGATACACCCCAGAGGGGTTGGAACCAGAAGGTTGATGACGCCGACTCCCACTTACCTCCCCACCAATCAGAAGATTGTCCATGAGCTGATCACGCCCTCTTTGATAGTTTTTTAGTTTATAGTTTATAGATCACGCCCTCCTTTATAGTTTTACTATAAAACTCCTCACTACCCCCTCCAAGTTGGGACACACAGTCTTGAGGGCATTCGCCCGCTGTGGCCCCCTTTGCTTCTCCTTCACCCAAAACTCTGTCTCCAAGAATTAATTCGGTGTTGGGGTACAGAGACCGGATCTGGCTTCACTATTACCATTTGAATTCCCTCTCAACACCATGAATATCCATAGTAGTACAGTATTTGATATATTTTAAGTTCTTAATAGTTACTGATTAAATGAAATTTGTTCTGTAAATATATCCAAAGGTTTTGAGAAGTATCACTCTGCGATACCTTATGCCACCACTCACTTTAACTGTTTACACCCTCAATCCTATATCTCTGTTGCCCATTTATCTGCATCCCCCCCTTTACTGGGCCTTGACGTCAGAGGTTCCAAGATTGTAACTTTTCCCCAAAATTACCATGCCAATCTGATGAGCAGTTGTTTTAACTAGGAGTAGAATTGACCTACAACACTATGTTAGTTCCAGGTGTACAACATAGTGATTCAATACTTCTATCCATTACAAAATGATCCCTGTGATAAGTCTAGTTACCATGTGTCACTATACAAAGTTGATGAGCAGTTTTTTAAAGAAGAACTCACTTTATAGTAATAATTTGCATCTCCTGGAGGCATGTTGAATTATTGATTACAGATCTTCTGGTGTTCATTCCTGAAAGTAAAACCAGCGAATCATCTTATTCAAATATTTTCCATACTCTCAGGTCCAGAAAAGACCAGTGTATGCAAATTGTACAAGTAGTTTCAATATTCTTTACTACACGTAAAATTTCAGAGTGAATTCCACTTTAAGGTATCCATTTAGCATGGGGACAGGGATTTCATCTGTTAACATTTTGCTAGATTAAAAAAAAAGTAATACCACGATAGTCTTTCTAGACTACCTGGATAACAACGTTTCTCTGTGCACATATTTCACTGTAAGTAGCTTTCATTTTTAGTAAAGAATCTATACAGTTTGAAAAAAATCTAAAGAATAAAAATCTAATGTTTTTAAACTGTATGTACTCGGGATGAACACACTACATGCTTGTTCGTGACACGTACTCTGTGCAGGGATGTTGTCATTTGGCTCTATTTCTGTACAAAGGGATCCAAGGTAAAAGAAGGTTGACCAGCTCTTTGCATTTGCCAGGTTGAAGCCAGGAGCTTCCTGAGGAATTAGGAAGGCTCTTTGTGATTCCCCAAACACTTTGGAATCAGAAGAGCCACAGAGCCCCAGAAGGCTGCTGTGTGACAATGGAGTTCCAAGAATGTTGTCACAAAGAAGGACTAAGCAGTTGTGAGAAGGAAGGGTTGACCTGTGACTTTCTAGAACCTTCAACGTTAAAATCTACTGGTTGGATCTGTTAGGAAATTTTCCCCAGGAATATAATGCAGTAGGAGTCAGAAGGTTAGACAGAAACCAGTTACAGAAATGGGTTTTATTGTTTGTTTGCTAGATCCGTCTATAAACCATATAAAGTGTGTTTGTGGAAGGGGTGTAGAATATGTCAACCTATCCACCATCCAGTGCTGTGGTCATGCAGCCTTTCTTGGCCCAAATATTTTTCCTGACCACTCCCACCATTGGATATTGACTTCTTCTCATGCTATTTTCACCTCAGTGTGTTGCCCTTCCTCAAAGGGCTATACTACTTTTCCCGCTAGTACAGAATTTCCAAAGGAGAAACCAGGGGTCTGTCTTGCTCTTGAAGTACTGTGTTGGAATATTTACTGTTCAATCACCTTCAACAAATAATTGTTGAGCACCTACTTTGAAAGTTCTACAGAGGACAAAAGTGTAAATTACAGACCACAGGGATGTTTTTGCGTCTGAGCTGGATGAGTCAGGCGAGTTCCTGTGCCCAAAATAACTTCATGGTTTCTTGAAGCACCTACATGCCCTTCCGTCTTCATGGGAGAGCTTGCTTTAGTCGCTGTGGGATTGTGTAAGTAGCCAGGAGTGGTGTCAGGAAATTCTTCTCTACGTGTCTCCAGCCTGCCCTCTCTCCACCCTGTGTCTTTCCTCTTCTTTCAGCTCTCTCCCTTTACCTTTATTTCCTGTCCCACCTCTGTATCAACACCTCCTCTCTTTTTGTTTTTCTGCTGTATCTTGCTGTCTTCCTAAACTGGCCGACAACTATTTTTATTTCTCTGCCAAGCTTTGGATATGTATTTCCCGAAAGACCTAAAATGCTTTTCTACTTGCAGTTTCTCTCTCCATTCTAAATTTCTTCATGCCCAGGGGCTGAGTAGGTGTCTGATTAGGAATGATACCTGTCTGCCCTGGTTTCGAATCAGAACATCAGTTTGACATCTGAAGACAAATCACAGAGCTATACCCATCCTTTCCCAGTGTCGTCTGCTCACCGAGGTGCTTATACAAGTAGCCCCATCTCTAGAGATGGGGAAGGGTTCAGCCTATCACCTGGTTCCCATTTCTCAGCTAATGGGACGGAGGCACAAACCTGTAAAACAAGTAGGTTTGTTTCCAAATGAAAACCAGATGTGCTGAATCCCACCGGAGTACTGGGTCCACTCTCTGTCACGTGTCTTAGCAGGTGCGGAAGGGTGCCCTTACCTAATTTTCACTACTAATCAACCCCAGCATTCCTTTACCTGAAAAAGTAGCAATCCAAATAAACTTTCAGTTACTGTAGCTAGAAATTACAACCGCTCTCTGCAAGGAGCTGAACGGGAGTGCCACACTTAGCTTCTGATGCCAAATATCACATGGCCTGACATCTCGATGCTGAAGAGTTCTCTTTACCAGTTAATTTTTGCTTTAGGGAATGAACCACCAGTTATCAGATCCCCTGAAACTTGTATAAATCTCTGAGACAATATCTTCAGAAGGAAATAGTCCTTTTTTTTCCTCTTTCGCTTCAAGAAACTTGTGCCAATAATCAAATGTGCTTTTATTCTCAGTTCTATTCACATGAATCCTCCAACTTATATCTTTTTCTTTCGGGTTTTCTTTGTTTTCAGACCAGAAGAGCACTTTAAGTAAAATTTATGGAATTTAAAAATGCCCAAGGCTTAATAACACACTGTTGGAATATTTGAATATAGCTGAATTTACAGCAGTAAAGTTATGTGTTGGAGGGTTGTTGGCAAAGGACAAAGGTTGGAGTTGTCCCAGGAAACATTTTCTCACATAGTTGGTCATTGACTCAAATGGCAAGTGTTCTGGAATCATACTCACGTGACATTGGTGGGTCTCTGGAAGTAAGAAGTTAGTTCCTTCTTATTGAAAGATCAAGAATGTGTGTTAAATGCAGCACCTGCTGTCTGTAAGATGCCAGGGCCAAGACTGGAGAAGTCCCTGGAGACACATAAGACCTGGCTCCTGCCCACAATGAACTTAACAATCTAGTTGGGAAGTTAAGACATTACATCGTGGTCCCAAAGACATCATTAAAGATGCAAACATTCTCGCGTCTACCTTCAAAATATACAGAGTCAGGGCATTTCTTAACATGTCCATTGCTGCCACCCTGCTCTAAGCCACCATCATCTCTCATCCCGATTATTGCTGTAATCTCCCAAGTGGTATCTCTGTGCTTCCACTGTGGCCCCGTTTAACCTACACTCAACAAAACAATCAAGGTGATCCAGTTAAAGAGTGAGTTGGATCATGTCAGTCCTCTGTCGAAAGCCCTTCGAAGCTCCTGGACCCACTCAGAGTAGAGCCAGTGTTCTTGCAGTATACAAGTGTTCTTGCAGTATACAAGGGTCTACACACAGTCCAGCCACCCACACCTTCTTTGACTCTCTGCTCTCAACTTTTACCAGTTTTCCTCTTGCATGTTCTGCTCCATCCATGCTCTCACCCCCTTGCTTTTCCTGGACTACACCAGGAATGTTGCGACCTCAGGGCCTTTGCACTTGCTGACCCCTCTGCCAGCAATCCTCTATACCCTGATGACTATTCACCCCTCACATGCTCAGGTGTTCATTCACAGTGAGGACTTTTTAGACCCCGTTATCTTAAACTGGGCTCTCATATGCACCCATTTGCGCACGTGCCCACACACACACTTTTTTTTTTTTAATTGGAGTATAGTTGCTTTACACTGCTGTGTCAGTTTCTGCTGTACAGCAAAGTGAATCAGCCATTCGTATACATATGTTCCCTCTTTTTTTGGATTTCCTTCCCATTTAGGTCACCACGGAGCACCAAGTAGAGTTCCCTGTGCTATATAGTAGGTTCTCATTAGTTACCTGTTTTATACATAGTAGTGTATATATGCCAATCCCAATCTCCCAATTCATCCCACCACCATCCCTTTCCCCCTTGGTATCCGTACGTTTCTTCCCTATGTCTGTGTCTCTGTTTCTGCTTTGCAAATAAGATCACCTATACCATTTTTCTAGATTCCATATATATGGGTTCATATACTATAAAAAATACGGAACGCTTCCTGAATTGGCGCATCATCCTTGCGCAGAGGCCATGCTAATTGTCTGTGTTCCCATTTTAGTATATGTGCTGCCAACGTGAGCACCACACACGCTCTCTTGCTTGCTCTAACTTTTTTCCATATAGATACCACCATATGAAACCCTAATAGTTTGTGTGTTATCTGTCTTTTCCCCAGTAGGAGCTAAGCTAGTTTTTTTTTTTTTTTTTCCAGTTTTGTTTGCCGTATCTTTAGCACCTAGAATGGTGCCTGACACACAGTAGGTGGCCAATAAATATTTATTGAATGATTATTGTTATTTTGAGCATGAGGTGTTGTATTAGTTTCTTTGGGCTGCTGTAACAAAGTATCACGAACTAGGTTGCTTAAAGCACAGACATTTATTGTCTCACAGCTCTGGAGGATAGAAATCTGAAATCAAGGTGTCTGCAGAGCCATGCTTCCTCTAAAATCTGTAGAGGAGAATCTTGACTTGCCTCCGCCAGCTTCTGGCAGCCTCAGGTGTCAACTTCAGCTGCAGCACTTCAATCCCTACCCCCGTTGTCACATGACATTCTCTCCTCATTTGGGGTGGAAGGAAAACTATTCCCTTTTATGTCATCTCACCTCCCTTTTTCCTCTAAAATTTGACCAGACTAATATCCCATCAATACAGCTCTGGTCCAGCATCTACTCAGACCAGAAACCTTCAGCATCTATAAGTTGTCTGAATTCTCTAGTCTAGAATTTGAGGTTTTCCACATTCTGTTTGCCATCCACTATCACATAACCTGTGACCTATCTAACTTGTAGGATTTGCTTCTCCCCATAGGTACCCTTTGGTGCATCCCCACACATGTCTCGTCTTATGCTTTTCTTTCAACCCTTCTCTAGTGAAACCATTACATAAAGACTTTCCTGCCATCTTCCTTCCTAAGTCCAACATCTCCATCTTCAAAGCATGCATGCAAGATTACCCCTACCTTTTTTGAGGGCATTCCTTATTTCCTATCCTGTCTTTTAGGTATATGTGAATGAAGCTTTTGTCTCCTCTAAATTAGGATGATAAACATACCGGTAGCGTGATTTTTTGGTTGATAAAACTTGTGAGAAGATTGTACATTTAAATTTTAATAAAGCTTTTGTTGTTCTGAATCAAAGAATGCGAGGTTTCAGATGTAAGAACATGTCTTTCCTCAGTTGTTTTCTGAGATAGCAATACACAGTGATGAAATGAGGTCAAGATTCAGAGGGAAGGGTTTGAGAAAGAAGAATTAAGAAATGTGGAGGAAGTTGGGTGGATGTTAAGAAGTCTGTGTTAGGGACTTCCCTGTCGGTGCAGTGGTTGAGACTTTGCCTTCCAAGGCAGAGGGTGCGGGTTTGATCCCTGGTGGGGGAGCTAGGATCCCACATGCCTTGCAACCAAAAACATAAAACAAAAGCAATATTGTAACAAATTCAATAAAAGACTAAAAATGGTCCACATCAAAAAAATCTTAAAAAAAGTCTATATTAAATTGCATGTAGCCACCTTTGGGTCTCTTTTCAAGCACCTACACTCTCTTTGGAAAATAAATTATTTTACATATTGTGGTATGCCAAATAATGTCCTCTGGAAGATGGCCCCGTCATAATTCCTGGAACCTATGATATGCTAAGTTACGCGGCAAAAGGGACTTTGCGGGTATGATTAAGTTCAGGATCTTAAGATGGGGAGATTATTCTGGATTAGTCTGGCTGGATCCAGTGTAATAACAAGGATCTTTATAAGACAGAAGCAAGACAGTCAGTCTCTAAGAAGAAGATGTAATGGCAAAAGCAGAGAAGAAAAGAAGGCTTCATGACAACAGAAGCAGAGAGAGACTGAAATGCTGGCTTTGAAGGTGGAGGATGGGGCCATAAGCCAAAGAATGCAGTTGGCCTCTAGATGCTAGGAATGGAATTCTCCCTTAGAACTTCCAGATCTGCTGACACCTTGATTTTAGGACTTCTGTCCTCCAGAATTATAAGATAATAAATTTGTGTTGTTTTGAGTGACTTAGTTTTGCAGTAATTTATTACAGTGGCAATAGAAAACTAACACATATTTTAAGGCGCTGACAATTAAAAGCAGAGACCAGGGTTTGGCAATCTTTGCTGTAAAGGACCAGATAGTAAATATTTTAGGCTTTGTGGGCCATCTGGTCTCTGTTACAATTACTCAGCTCTGCCATATAGCATGAAAGCAGCCAGAGACAAGATGTAAATAAATGGCTGTGGCTGTGTTCCAATAAAACTTTATTTACAAAAATAGGCAATAGACTGGATTTCGCCCATGGGCTGTAGCTTGCTGATACATGGTGTAAACCAATGCCTCATAATTGTTTATTGTTTTAATTTATACTTCATCTTATTCTGGAATCTCAGTCCTATTTATGTATGCCACATGACCCACTGAACAGAACATTCAACAATGGTCTGAAATTGGTTCTCCAACCAGAAACATTAAGATTTTTAAGTGAAGATGCAGCTTATTATTAACATTCTACAGTCATCTTTAATTCCTCGGTACTTGCATATTGCAAGGATTGTATCCTAGAGGTGTAAATAGCAGTGCTAAATGATTCTGGCTTGATTTGCTCAAGTGAGAAGACCATACTGTATTTTCACAAAGCCTCTAGAATTTCTAATGCTAAGAATATGCACATCTCATGAAAATGTATTTCATCAAGCACTGTCTACAGAGGATTAAACTAAACTGTAAAACCATGTTTTTTGTGTACAGACGTCACGATTGCTAATGCTCTTTTGTTTATAATTTCTCTCTGGGACATCTCTCCTGAGGCAAATGTTCCCTCAGCAGAGGAGGTACTGTACAGACAGTGTGATTTTTAGCCAAAAAAATTGCTGCACGCGGGGATTCTTATTAGACTTGTGTTGTACTTCTCTTTGCTTTGTGAACCTGACCCCAAACATCTGTGTAAATGTGGCAAGTTAAAACAGCTTGCTTATACCTGGCTTGCCAAATACAGTTCTGTTTTCATCATGTTTATATCAGGATTACATGACATTGGCCCACCTCCCGTGCCTGCTGGCTTCCTTCTCCTTTCTTCCTTGTTCATCGTGTTGACCTCCAACCTTAACGGCTCATACTCCATCCTACCCCCTCCACGGTCAGGCCTGCATCATCACTACTTCCTCTGCAACTTCTCCTAACATTCTTCTGGTCTATATGTGGATTAGTTAATTCATGTCACATGAAGCTTTACTGTTGGCATGATTTTTGCATGCACGCTACTAAATTACAGATGCTCATATTCAGAAACTAACTTATAATTTTTTATAGTTCATAATACTTCGTATAATATTAAATAAATATTATCTGGCTTATTGATTGCTAGATTTTTTACTTAATTTGATTCTTTGGGTTTTTAAAAAATATTTTTTAGAATACTTTTAGGTTCACAACAAAATTGAAAGGAAAGATAATTCCCATACACCTCCTACCCCTACACATGCATAGCCTCCTCTGTTATCAACACCACTCACCAAAATGGTACCTTTTTTACCAAGGATGAACCTACATTGACACATCATAATCCCCCAAGGTCCATAGTTCACTTTAGGGCTCACTCTGGGTATGTGCATTCTGTGGGTGGACAAATGTATAATGACATATATCCATCATTATAATATCATACAGAGTATTTTCATTGCCCTAAAAATTCTTTGTGCTCTGTCTATTCATCTCCACCCATGCACTAACACACATACACTCCTGGAAGCCACTGTTTTCTTTTTTTTTTTTTTAATTGTCTCTATAGTTTTGCTTTTTCTAGAATGTCATATAGTTAGAATCATAACAGGTAACTTGTTAGATTGACTTCTTTCACTTAGTAATATGCATTTAAGATTCCTTCATGTCTTTTCATGGCTTGATAGCTCATTTCTTTTTAGCATGGAATAATATTCCATTGTCTGGGTGTACCACAGTTTATCCATTCACCTATTGAAGGACATCTTGGTTGCTTCCAAGTTTGGGCAATTATAGATAAAGCTGCTATAAACATCCGTGTGGACATAAGTTTTCAGCTCCTTTGGGGAAATAACCAAGGAGCACAATTACTGGATCATATGAAAAAAGTAGGTTTAGTTTTTGCAGAAACTGCCGAATTGTTTTCCAAAGTGGCTGTACCATTTTGCATTCCACCAGCAGTGTGTGAGAGTTCCTGTTGCTCCTCATCCTTGTCAGCATTTGGTGTTGTCAGTTTACTGGATTTTAGCCATCCTAATTGGCATGTAGTGCTATCTCTTTATTTTAATTTGTGTTTCCCTGATGACATATAATGGGGAGCATCTTTTCATAAGCTTTTTAACCATCTGTATATCTTTTTGGTGAGGTGTCTGTTAAGGTCTTTGGTCTATTTTTAATTGGGTTGTTTATTTTCTTATTACTGAGTTTTAAGTGTGCTTTGTATATTTTGGATAACAGCTCTTTGTCAGATGTGCCTTTTGCAAATATTTTCTCTAAGTCAGTGGCTTGTCTTCTCATTTTCTTGATGTCTTTTTCAGAGCAGAAGTTTAAAATTTTAACAACGTCTAGTTATCAATTATTTCTTTCTTGGATTGTGTCTTTGCTGTTGTATTTAAAGTCACTGTCATATATAACAGCGGCCCCCAATCTTTTTGGCACCAGGGACCGGTTTCGTGGAAGACAATTTTTCCACGAACATGGGGTGGGGGGATGGTTCAGGCAGTAATGCGAGTGATGGGAAGTGGGAGATGAAGCTTTGCTTGCCCATTGCTCACCTCCTGCTGTGCAGCCAGTTCCTAAAAGGGGGTTGGGGACCCCTGATATACAAGGTCATCTAGGTTTTCTCCAGTGTTACCATCTAGGAGTTTTATACTTTTGTGTTTAGATTTAGGTCTGTGATCCATTTAGAGTTAATTTTTGTGAGGCATGTAAGGTCTGTATCTAGATTCATTTCTTTTTTTTTGCATGTAGATGTCCAGTTGTTCCTGCACCTTCTGTTGAGGAGACTTATCTTTGCTCCATTGTATTGCCTTTTCTCCTTTGTCAAAGATCAGTTGACTCTATTTATGGGGGCCTGTTCCTGGGCTCTTTATTCTGTTCCATTGATCTATTTGTCTATTCTTTCAACAATACCACAGTGTCTTGATTACTGTAGCTTTATGTTAAGTCTTGAAGTTAGGTAGCATCATTGTTCCAACTTTGTTCTTCTTCAGTATTGTGTTGGCTGGTCTGTATCTTTTGCCTTTCATATAAACTCTAGAATCAGTTTGTTGATATCATACAATAGCTTGTTGGATTTTTTTATCGTGATTGCATTGAATCTGCAGATCAAGTTGGGAAGAACTGACATCTCGGCAATATTGAATTTCTCTATCTGTGAATACAGAATATCTTTCCATTTATTTAGTTCTCCTTTAATTTTGTTGATCAGAGTTTTGTAGTTTTCCTTACACAGAGCTTGTACATTTTGTAGACTTAGGCTTAAGTATTTCATTTTGGGGGGGTGCTAATGTAAATAACATTGCATTATTAATTTTAACTTCCCTTTGAACATTGTTGGTGTATAAGAAAGCAATTGACTTTGTTATACCTTGTATCCTTCAACCTTGCTATAATTACTTATTAATTCCAGGAGTTTTTTGTTTATTATTTCAAATTTTCTACGTAGAGGATCATGTCATCTGCAAAGACAGTTTTAAACCTTCCTTCCCAATCTGTATACCTTTTATTTCTTTTTCTTACGTTATTGCATTAGCAAGTACTTCCACCATGATGTTGAAAAGGACTGGTGAGAAAGGACATCCCTGCTTTGTACTTGATCTTAATGGGAAAGCTTTGAGTTTCTCACCAGTAAGTATGATGATAGCTATAGGTTTCCTGTAGATAGTCTTTATCAAGTTGAGAAAACTCCGCTTTATTCTTAATTTACTGAGAGTTTTTATTATGAATGGGTGTTGGATTTTGTCAGATACTTTTTCTGCATCTATTGCTGTGACTTGTTTTTCCTTTTTTAGTCTGTGATAGATTACATCAATTGATTTTCAAATGCTGAACCAGCCTTGCATACCTGGGATAAATTCCACCTTGTCATGGTGTATACTTCTTTTTAATGCATTTTTGGGTATGATTTGCTAATATTTTGTTGAGGATGTTTGCATAAATGTTCATGAGAGATATTCGTCTGTAGTTTCCTTTTCTACTAATATCTTTGTTTAGTTTGGGTATTGGGATAATACTGGCTTCACAGAAAATATTCCCTTTGTTTCTATCCTTTGATAGAGATTGTAGAATTGATGTAATTTCTTCTTTAAATATTTGGTAGAATTCATCAGTGAACCCATGTGGGTCCAATCCTTTCTTCTTTGGAAGGTTATTAATTATTGATTCAATTTCTTTTATATTGGGTTGGCCAAAAAGTTTGTTCACGTTTTTGCTTAACATCTTATGGTATAGGCCTATTCAGATTATTTATTTCTTCTTGTGTGAGTTTTGGCAGATTGTGTCTTTGAAGAAATTGGTCCATTTCATCTACTTTATCAAATTGTGGGCATAGAGTTGTTCTTAGTATTCTTTTATTATTCATTTAATTTTCAATAAGATCTGTAGTGAGGTCCCTTCTTTCATTTCCAGTGTTACTAATTTATGTCCTCCCTCTCTCTCTCTCTTTTTTTTTTTTTTTTTTTTGGTTACCTTGGGTAGAGACTTATTTTATTTATTTATTTATTTATTTATTTATTTATTTATTTATTTATTGGCTGTGTTGGGTCTTCATTGCTGTGTGTGGGCTTTCTCTAGTTGCGGCAAATGGGCTACTCTTCATTGTGGTGCATAGGCTTCTCATTGTGGTGCCTTCTCTTGTTGTGGAGCATGGGCTCTAGGCATGTGGGCTTCAGTAGTTGTGGCACACAGGCTCAGTATTTACGACTCATGAGCTCTAGAGCACAGGCTCAGTAGTTGTGGTGCACAGGCTTAGTTGTTCCGCGCCATGTGGGATCTTCCCAGACCAGGGCTCGAACCCGTGTCCCCTGAATTGACAGGCGGATTCTTAACCACTGAGCCACCAGGGAAGTCCCAAGCCTTATTGATTTTATTGATCTTTTTGAAGAACCAGTTTTTAGCTTCATTGATTTTCTCTATTGATTTCCTCTTTTTTGTTTCATTGATTTCTACCCTAATTCTTAATATTTCTTCTGCTTACTTTGGATTTACTTTGCTTTTCTTTTTCTAGTTTCCTAAGGTGGTAACTTAAATTGTTGATTTTAGATCTTTATTCTTTTCTAATCTATGCATTCCATACCATAATTTTCCCTCTAAACACTGTTTTTGCTACATTCCACAGATTTGATATGTTGTGTTTTCATTTTCAGGTAGTTCAAAATATTTTTAAACTCACCTTGAGATTTCTTCCTTGACCCATGTATTTTTCAGAAGTTTGCTGTTTAATCTCCATGTATTTTGTGGTTTTCCAGTTAACTTCTGTTTTTGAATCCTAGTTTAATCCCATGTGGTCTGAGAGCAGGCATTGTATAATTTCTATTCTTTTACATTTGTTAGGGTGTGTTTTATGGCCCAGAATGTGGTCTATCATGGTGAGTGTTCCCTGTGAGCTTGAGAAAAATGTGTATTCTGCTACTGTTGAATGAAGTAGCCTGTAGATGTTAACTATATCTAGTTGAGTGATGGTGTTATTGAGTTCAGCTATGTCTTTACTGATTTTCTGCCTACTATATTTGCTCATTTCTGAGAAAGGGGTTTTCTTTGGATTATATTGAGAAATATGCTAGTGATTTACAACAGAATTTTTATTTTTATTTTACCTTTTCAGTTACAGCTAGTGTTCACTTAATATTTTAGAGAAAGCAGTCTACTCTGATTTCCAGATTTGCTTAGTGGCTGTCATTTATATTAAAAATCATATTGGATGATAACATTTAATTAATATCTTGGAAGCAAAGAATAATGAGGAACATTTTTGATTTGCATATGACTTTACCTAAACTATTCCAGAAAATTAAGAAATTTTATTATCTTCAAAAACTTACAGAGAGGGCTTCCCTGGTGGTGCAGTGGTTGAGAGTCCACCTGCCGATGCAGGGGACACGGGTTCGTGCCCCGGTCCGGGAAGATCCCACATGCCGCGGAGCGGTTGGGCCCGTGAGCCATGGCCGCTGGGCCTGTGCGTCCGGAGCCTGTGCTCCGCAACGGGAGAGGCCACAACAGTGAGAGGCCCACATACCACAAAAAAAAAAAAAAAAAAAAAAAAGGTAAAAACTTACAGAGAGAAAAGTCCAGAGTCTCCTGACATGGACTGATTTTAGTTTAAATATTCTGCCATGTAAGGCCCTATACATTTGCTAGGCCTCAGTGAATATGCCACTTGGTATGGAGAGCTATGTTTGGCAGTGCATTTCTATTTTCTTTCCAGTTCCCAGCAACACCTGGTCTTTGTATTCTGCTGTCTCATAGGGATGATGACCATGTTGTTGGTCTAGTTTCCTAGTGTATACTTTAAGCCACCCAGCAGATATAAAAAGTAGAATTCTACTGAGATTCCTTTACAGACTGTTCTAAGGATGTTCATTTAAAATGCGTAAGTGCTGAGCACTGAAACCATCCTTTTTTTTAAAAAAATTCTCTCATCACCTACTCCACTGAAAAAAGTTATCATGATTTGTTAGTGAAGTAGACATTCTGATGCCCAGAGGTATTGCAGACCAGTGGTCAGGACATAATAAGAAACTACACTAAAAGTGCTTGCTTGCCATCTTTCATATTGTACTCTTGGAATGAGTGAGAAAAGGTGAGTGAAAAGTTGACTGCAAATAATTACATAAAAATAGATATGAGACATTGCTCCACAATATCACTTCTGATATACACCTGTCCAGGATATGAAACCTTAATCTAAGTGTGAGAAAACAGACATTTCCAAATGGAGGAATGTTATGCAAAATAATTGATCTGGGCTCTAAAAAATGCCAATGTCATGTAAGTCAAAAGAGTCTGGGGGTTATACTACAAAGCTACAGTAATCAAGACAGTATGATACTGGCATAAAAACAGAAATATAGATCAAGGAACAGGATAGAAAGCCCAGAGATAAACCCACGCACATATGGTCACTTTATCATTGATAAAGGAGGCAAGAGTATACAATGGAGAAAAGACAGACTCTTCAATAAGTGGTGCTGGGAAAACTGGGCAGCTACATGTAAAAGAATGAAATTAGAACACTCCCTAATACCGTACACAAAAATAAACTCAAAATGGGTTAAAGACCTAAATGTAAGGCCAGACACTATCAAACTCTTAGAGGAAAACATAGGCAGAACACTGTATGACATAAATCACAGCAAGATGCTTTTTGACCCACCTCTTAGAAAAATGGAAATAAAAACAAAGATAAACACATGGGACCTAATGAAACTTCAAAGCTTTTGCACAGCAAAGGAAACCATAAACAAGACGAAAAGACAGCCCTCAGAATGGGAGAAAATATTTGCAAATGAAGCAACTGACAAAGGATTCATCTCCAAAATTTACAAGCACATGCAGCTCAATATCAAAAAAACGAACAACCCAATCCAAAAATGGGCAGAAGACCTAATAGACATTTCTCCAAAGAAGATACACAGATTGCCAACAAATACATGAAAGGATGCTCAACATCACTAATCATAAGAGAAATGCAAATCAAAACTACAACGGGGCTTCCTGGGTGGCGCAGTGGTTAAGAGTCTGCCTGCCGATGGCAGGGGACACGGGCTCAAGCCCTGGTCTGGGAGGATCCCACATGCCGTGGAGCAACTGAGCCCGTGCACCACAGCTACTGAGCCTGTGCTCTGGAGCCCGCGGGCCACAACTGCTGAAGCCCACACACCTAGAGCCTGTGCTCCGCAGTGGGGGAGGCCATGCAATGAGAAGCCTTTGTGCCACAGCAAAGAGTGGCCCCCGCTCACTGTAACTGGAGAGGGCCTGTGTGCAGCAGCAAAGACCCAATGCAGCCAAAAATAAATACAATTAAATTAAAAAAAAAAACCTACAATGAGGTATCACCTCACACCAGTCAGAATGGACATCATCAAAAAAAGCTACAAACAGTAAATGCTGGAGAGGGTGTGGAGAAAAGGGAACCCTTTTGCACTGTTGGTGGGAATGTATATTGATGCAGCCATTATGGAGAACAGTATGGAGGTTCCTTAAAAAACTAAAAATAGAACTACCGTATGATCCAGCAATCCCACTACTGGGCATATACCCTAAGAAAACCATAATTGAAAAAGAGTCATGTACCACAATGTTCATTGCAGCTCTGTTTACAGTAGCCAGGACATGGAAGCAACCTAAGTGTCCATCAACAGATGAATGGATAAAGAAGATGTGGCACATATATACAATGGAATATTACTCAGCCATAAAAGGAAATGAAATTGAGTTATTTGTAGTGAGGTAGATGGACCTAGAGTCTGTCATACAGAGTGAAGGAAGTCAGAAAGAGAAAAACAAATACCGTATGCTAACACATATATATGCAATCTAAAAAAAAAAAAAGGTTCTGAAGAACCTAGGGGCAGGACAGGAATAAAGATGCAGACATAGAAAATGGACTTGAGGACACGGGGAGGGGAAAGGGGAAGCTACGATGAAGTGAGAGAGTGGCATGGACATATATACACTACCAGATGTAAAACATATCTAGTGGGAAGCAGCTGCATAGCACAGGGAGATCAGCTCGGTGCTTTGTGACCACCTAGAGGGGTGGGATAGGGAGGGTGGGAGTGAGAGGCAACAGGAAGGAGATATGGGGATATATGTACATGTATAACTGATTCACTTTGTTATAGAGCAGAAACTAACACACCATTGTAAAGCAATTATACTCCAATAAAGATGTTAAAAAAGAAAAGTCTGCGGGAATGTTCTAGATTAAAGGATCCTTGATCAGATCCTAGATTCAAATATAAAATAAAATAAAATTTCCCAGCTTTACAGGACATTATTGAGCCAATGGAAAAAATTTAAATATAGAGTTTCTATTGATAAGGGTATATGAATCATTGTTAAATTTTCTGTGTATGATGATTGTATTGATGTGATGTGGGATATTTCATAAGAGGGTATATGCCGAAGTATTTTTGAGATTTAGAGTCACAAGATTTGCAACTAACTCTCAAGTAATTCTGAGAAAGAGAGTGTTTATATGTGTGTACACCTATACGTACATACACACATATGTACACATATACTTGTGTATTATTCATATCTGTAAATATAAGAGAGAGAGAGAATGTGTAAACGTTAACAATTGGTAAATCTTGGCATATAGGTGTTTGTTGTACTATTCTTCCAAGTTTTTCCATAAGTTTGACATTTTTCAAAATAAAAATTGGGGGATAAGTAGACAACGAATCCCAAAGGGTCTTTTCCCCAGGCTTTTGTTTGCACATTAGTTAAGGTTCAGGTAAACGAAAGTGGAAAATCCTGAAGCTACCCAAATAAATAATCCGTTCTTATCTTTTGCAATATTTGGATATTTTAGTACTTACAGACAAGGCCAGTTGAAGACTAGCTAAATAAATATCTTTATATATTTGACCCTTTAAGGGATGACTTTAAATAAACAAACAAATAAAATAACAGCCAAGCATCCAGGCACTGTGATAATCACAAGTTTTTGATTTGGAAATGTTTCCCAGTTTGAGAGTTATTGCTTTCAGCTGTAATAATAACGGGCTTTTCCTCTAAGGGAAAAATATGTGATGTTTAAAATAAATATCATCAGTACAGTTTTGCACTGTTGAGAAAACATAAATGACCTTTTTTTCTTTAAACATTCAGATCACCCAAAAAAGTCTCATGAATGTGTATTGGGGGAGACAGAATTTCAACTGACTAAGAGGTGATAAAAAGACTAGTTACAAGAGGGCTTCACCATCATTTTGAACAGCTCCAAAGCCCTTTTGTTTGTGGCCTTCACACAAGGAGAAGCTGAGTTTTGTCCAAGCAAGTTGGCTTTATGTTCCTACTGAAATCTGCATTTTGACCATTGAATACAATTCAGGATGGAACTGTAAGCTCAGACGATGCCATTACTTACTTCCTAGGAGTTGACTCAAACCAGTGTTGTTCTGAACAGTGTGGTATCCTAAAAGGGTTTACACATATCTCCAGGGAACAGCCAAAGACTTGAACACATCTTTTTGGTGAGATTTCACATCCTCACTTTTTGTCTTATGAGAAAATAGTAACAAGTTTCATCTTTGTTCCCTCAATCTGACATGATAAATCTTTCAGCAAGAAGATGTTTTTCTTTAACTGAAAAAATATCCAGAACTATAGTGAATATCATTATTTGAGTAGCCATGATTTTTCTGACACCATACTAGTTGAATTACCTACAGTTATGAGATACCGACACCACAAGAGCCCTGTAGGACAGGTACTATTATTTTACAGAGAAGGAAAATTTTATGGCTAAGTTAGTAGGTAGTGATTGGTCTGGTAATAATCTTGCTGTTACCACTACAATATACTGCTTCCTGCAAATGGAGGATATTTATTTTCTTTTATTCCATTATCCACTTAGAAATTGTGACAGCACGCAGAAACACAATCAAATGAATGGAAACAAATCCTTTTAAGGTGGCAATTTTATTTCTTTTCTCCACCAGCTGGTCAGTTAGGTCTTTTATGAGCGTGATTATCTTTCTAGAGTCTTAACACGGATAGACATTTATTTGTCGATTAAAATCTGTAGCACGAACTAAAGGAAATAACAGACATTCTGCAGGAATGATTAATGTCAAGGTAGCTTGCCTTGATTGAGGCCAGAGATCATGGGAGAATTCAGCTGAGTTCTCCAGAATCCTCCTTGGAAAAGAGAGAGAACAGCAGTGAGAGAATCTGAAGTAATAGGCTTATCAACTGATATCCACTCACTGACTCAGAAGTACTTGGCAGGTGAGAAGTTGAGTGCGTATTCAAAATCAGTAGCTACTGCTTCTTGTTTGTTCAACAAACATTATCACCAGTTCTGTGCCAGGCATCGGGCTGTGTACTGAACTCATTCAAGAGTCACCCAGTTGTCTACAAGTCTAAATTTCAATCTCTGTTGAATTGCCATGCATAAAGTGAGATGTTAGCAATAAAGCATAATACCTGGACTAAACCAGTCATTTATTAGCAATTATGACTATTAATTAGCATCATCTTCCAAGTAATGCTAGTAATGAAGAGCCCACATTGTGGATGCCCCCAGGACATTTTCCTTGAAGACTTCCTTTGGAAGTTTTCCTGAAAACATTCAAGAATCATATGGAAGACATCCAGGTAGAAACTTTCATGTTGTAAACTTTAAGCTTTGATTATATTTACCTTGGGTGGCTGAGTAAATTACTTGACTTTTCTCCAGACTTAAAATGGTGTTATAAAACCACATTGTGCCTGATTACATGGTCCATCTCTGTTGTGAACCCTGTCAAGCATGCATGTAGGTTGTTAATATTGGGAAAACATTTAATAATTCATTAAAAATTCATGTTTTAAATTGTAAGTCTGATTTTGCTTTCGTACCTAGCTTATTTTTTCTCTCCCATTTAGTAAATTCAGCAATCCTCACTATCTGAAATGTCGGTCAACAATTACTTTTTCTAATATGCCAAATCATTTTGTACATTAAGCCACCAGCTTTGGCAACAGTGGCATCATCAGCTATCATCTGTTTTTAGCTGTTTCCTTTCAAACTGATTTATTGGAAAGAGTATAATATTATATAATTATGCAGTGCTCATCACAGCTTAATGTGAGATTTTCCACCTAAATTGGTAGTTACCCCTGCTTCTCTGAAACACACACACACACACACAGACACACACACACAGACACACACACACACACACACACACACACACACACACACACACACACCCGGGAGAAAAATGCCAAAATTCTAAAACCTTACATAATAGCCTCAGAGAATGAGCTTATTCTGGGACAAGCTGGATGTTTTTACAGTGCAGAATGCTTGTTAAATAAAGGCAGTGATGACTCAAGTGAGAAATATGTTTGAAAGTAATAATTTTATATACAGTATTTTTTCTTCCTCTGTTAAATTTTATTCATGGTGCAACTTTCTCTGCAGAACAGTAATATCTGTTTTTAATTCTGGAGTATTTTATTGTTTAAAAAGATCCCCTCTTAAATTTCAGATGTATAATTTATTTTGCTTTTATGATAGAATACTTAGGAAAGTTGTAACTGTTTGGTAAAGGAGGTTTGTATAATGCTCAGGCACACACATCTTTGAAGCTCAGTATTTTATTTTATTATAAGGACTAGGTAAATTTTCATTTCATTTTCTGCTTGGAGACTAGGTATGTCTTGGATTTTCAAAGAAGGGTTTTGTAGTGTGAAATCTACACTGTTAAGCAGAACAATGTCTTTCTAAATTCCTTTAGGCATGTGACTTTAAGAGACCTGTGAATATTTAAAGTGATAAGAGTTACAAAGCTTGTGGAGCTGCAGGATCTGTAAGTAAAGGTCACTCACAAAATCTACAAATACTCTGCCTAAAATCATAGCAAACAAAGTTCAGAACATACGGGAAAAATTAGTCATTTTAGGTCCTACCTTTTTATTTGCATTTCAAATAAAATTATTTATATTCTCTTTTCCCTCTTTTTCTCCCTTCTCCTTTCTCCTCTGCACTATCTTCAGTTCTTCTCTCTCTGTTTATTTCCATGATAATACAAAAATAAATATTCCCCAATTTAAAAAAGAGAGAGAAAACGTTTTTTTTGACTCTCAGACCCAACTATGCCAATTCTCAGCTCTCCTTTGTAGTTAAACTTTTCAAAATATTTTCTTTTCATATTGCCTTTTTTCCCCACTTCCCGTTTTTTAAATCTTTTTTTTTTTTTTAGGTGTTAGCATTGTAGTGATATTTTCCCAGGCATATTTTCAGCCCAGATAAGGACGCTTTTTAAGTACGATTGTGTTAAACACTATTTTTTGGCTACCCAGATCATTTTTGCTATTATAAAAATTGCAAGTATTGCCTAAGAATGCGCATAATTGTGCACCTAGCATATTTCTTCATTCTTAAGAAATATTTTATTATGAAATATTTCAATACTTCCAATAGCAGGCTTTCAGAGCCAATTGAAAGAGTATAGTGGAGGCCTACCTACCATCTGATGAATATTTAACAGATACCTGTCAGGCTTATGTCGACTGTCCCCCAATCTTCATTCATTATTTCTTCATAACACCCTGGAAGGCCAGGTTTGAATTTGATCTTGGTGCCTTATTCATACTCATATCACCGCCCCACCACCCCTGCCCTGCTCCCTGCTTTATCCTCCCAACAGGAAGCTTGCACATATACACTTAGACAGCACAGCCTGCGTGTCTGGGCTCCATGCCCAACCCACACACAGAGTTGCCCTTGGCTAGCCATCAAGGTTAGGGGTACACACAGTAATGGCACAGTCTGCTACTGCAGGGATAGACCCAGGGAATAGATTGACACAGTCCCTGGAATTGGGCTGTGGCCACTTGGGCAGTGCATTCCAGAGTCCAGGATATCTGAGTGTGGCTAGAACAAGGTACAGGCATCAGGTGGACACATTCCCTTGGCTGACTGACTTCTCGGATATATGCCCTCAGAAGATTTCCATAGAAATGTTCATAATAGCATTGCTAAAAAAAATCTGAAAACAACTCAGTTACTGGTTGACAGGTCATTGGAAACTTTTGTTACATAATGGAATGCTATAATGCAGTGAAAATATGTATGCATATATTATAAATACTTTATACAATATCATTTATGGGTGAATTTTATATAACCAGCTCATTATCACAGAATGCTTTTACTGATTTTATTGTATCTGTAGCCAACCTACGGTTGCAATTGATGAATGATTATAGTACTGACTACTGGGTGATTTCTTTGCTTATGTTAACAAGTAATACAAAAGTGAAATAAAATGTGTTTTGGAAATTCACCATTTGTCAGTGACATTAGTGACTGCTTTGTTAAATCAAATAATAACATTTGAATACTAGAGGACTATTTCTTATTTTTTTTGTGCTATTCACAAAGTAATGACTATAGGCATGACACACTTTTAAGTCTAATCTGCATAATTAACAGTTTTTTCTATTATGCTCTTAAGGATAGACAATACACAAAACAATAAATGAAGCCCTGATCTGTAGTGTTGAAAATTTCCTTGGTATAAATACTTCCACAATTGCCCATTTCACGCTACTGACATGACATTGCTGAACACAGAACTGGGAAAGGGCATGCTGTGGTCCACGTTACATCGTGTTTCCACCACACAGATCAAAGGACATAAATGACCTCAGGAACATGGTGTTTAGTAAAATGTAGTAAGATCATTAAGAAGTGATGAATTTTGAGTATTTATTTCTTTTGTTGTTAATAAGATTTACTTAATTGTAAGTTTATGCAATTCACTTTTTAATGGTTATATTAACAAATAGCTTGCAAAAATTTTTTAAAACTTAACAATCAGCTATTGGTTCAAACCAGCTCCAGTACAGTATTGCCCAACACCATTGACTGAATAGGCTATGTCAGTCATTTCTGGGTTTATATTCTATTTTATTGTCCTGTTTGTTTATTTCTGCTCTGATAAAACACTGTATTAATTCATGTTTAAAATTCAACTTGGTATCTGGAAGGGCAGTCCTTTCACAGTTTTCTTCTTCAGGAATATCTTGGCTGTTTTTGTTGGGGGCTACCTTGGCACTTTCCTTGCTATGTATACTTTATAATTATTTTGTGAATTTCACAAAAATTTGGAATTTGGAGTGAAATTGCATTGAATCTTAGGTCAGTTTGGTAAGAACAGACATTTCTATGATGTTGAGTTTTTTATTCACTGATATTTTATAGCTCTCCATTGTCGGTCTCTTCATGTTTTTAAAATAATCTTAAAATGTTTAAAACTTTTTTTACAATTTATTCTTAAGTACCTTATATTTTTGGTTGGTGGTACAGAGATTTTTTTATCTTCCTTGTTTCCTTTAAAGTCAATTTAATTGAGGTATAATTTACATATGATGAAATGCACCAAGTATGTGAAACCATATGAAAAATCATATATACACAGTTTGATGAATTTTGACAAATGTATAACTCATGTAACCACCTCCACAATCAGGATGTAAAACATTCCTGTCATCCCACAATATTCCTTATTGCCTCATTTCAGTCAAATCCCCCTTTCCTTCCAAGCCCCAGGAAACCACTGATTCATTTTCTGTCACTATAGATTAGCTTTGCCTGTTCTTGAATTTCATATAAATGGAATCATACAGTATATATGTACATTTTTGGGGTCTGGCTCTTTTTGCTGGGTCTAATGTTCTTTTCCAAACGTTTATAAACTTGCTGATTTATGGAAATGAAATCTATGTTTTGTGAAAATTCATCTTACAGTTATTTTACTAAACCCTTTTGTTACACCCAATAATTTATCTGAGATTATTTTGGTTTTTTTTTAATATGAATAATAATAGAACTTGGAGATGATGACATTTTGATTTCTTCCTTTCCAGCCCTTATACTGTTTATTTATTTTTCTTGTCTTATTATGCTAGCCAGAGTATCCAATGTTAAACTGAAGTTATAATAGTAAGCCTCATCACGTTTTTCTTATTCTTAAATGGAATGCTTTTCCATATTTCACCATTAAGTTTAATGATTGCTGTGGGTGTAATATAAACAGGTTTTGTTAGGCTTACGAAACATCTTTCCATTCTAAGTTTGCCAAGGTTTTGAAAAATCATTATGGGTATTGGATTTTATTGAATGCTTTTTACTGTAACTATTAATAAACATTTTGTCTTTTAACGTCCTTTTTGCATCTATATTCATAAGTGAGCTTGACTTCAAAAAGCAGGGTATGGCAAACTTTTTCCTAAAGCGTCAGATGATAAACATTTTCAGCTTGTGGGCCATATAATTTCTATCACAACTACTCAACTCTGCTATTGTAGTATGAAAGCAGCCATAGATAATGTGTAAACAAATAGACATGGCTGTGTTTCAATAAAACTTTATTTACAAATATAGGCAGCCAGCCTGTTGACTGTAGTCTGCTGACTCCTGTCAGTAAAACAGATTCAAAAACTTTTATGATGCTAGGACTTTTTATACTTTCTGTGTCTTCTTGAGTCAGTTTTGTTGTTACATTTTTCTGGTATTTTTTCCATTTCATCTAAGTTTTAACATTTATTTTACACCTATTTTATTTGTAGTTCTCCTTTGTTTTATTTCATCACTCTTTTTCTTACGATATGTTTTTGTTTGAGACTTCTGCCTTTCATCTTGATCAGTTTTGGAATGTTTGTTTTTTTGATGACTTTTAACAAAACTTTAAGCACAGCCAAGGAAATGGTGACCTCATGCTTTTCTTCCACTTAACCTATAAATACGTTGACTGAGCTATAGATGGCAGATCATTCCTCCACCTGGTTTGTCCATCTCCACTCTATGTTGTGTCCTTTCTTAAACTGCATACTTAAATGAAGGTGTAGATATTTCTCACATGGAAGATCATTCTTCATTAAATAATACAGGATATTGGACCTCTGTTAATAGGTAATCGGAGCAAGTATTCTTTGAGCACTCAGTGTATGCCAGGCACTGCACTAAGTGCTTGACACATTATCTCACCTAACCTTCACAGCTATTCTACTGAATTTTACCATTACCTTCATCTTTGCATGTAAAGAAACAGGCTTGGAGAAACTAACGGGCATAAAGAAATAATGGTGGACCAGGATCCCAAACTTTTGCTGCATACTTTAGTATCTTAAGAAGACATGGCTGGGGGCTTCCCTGGTGGTGCAGTGGTTGAGAGTCCGCCTGCCGATGCAGGGGACACGGGTTCGTGCCCCGGTCCGGGAGGATCCCACATGCCGCAGAGCGGCTGGGACCGTGAGCCATGGCCGCTGAGCCTGCGCGTCTGGAGCCTGTGCTCTGCAACGGGAGAGGCTGCAACAGTGAGAGGCCCGCGTACCGCAAAAAAAAAAAAAAAAAGAAAAAAAAGACATGGCCGTTAGAAAGCAGTACTCTGCGAAGAAAGTCTAGACCAATTATGTCCTGCAATTTAAGTTTTAAAAATGAGATTCTAGCTTGTAATCACTCTCCTGTGAGTTCGATCCTGGTTTAAACCACTAGGATCATATATCTGAATGTAACTAAGTAAGGGTCAGATCATGAACTGTGGTTTTACTTCTGTATAATATTTTATAATTTTCAAAGGCTTTTACAAATATCTCATGTTATCCTCACAGTATATCTTTGAATTAGTGATAATTATTTTTCCTATTTTAGAGTTAAGTGCATTGAACCTAAGAGATTGAAGTATCTAGGTCAAAGTCACAAGCTCATGGGTGGTGAAGCTCAGATGTAAACAAAGGTTTTCTGACTTTCCATGTTGGAATCTTTTCCAATACAGCATGGATCAGGCATTCATGAATCCCTGTCTGAAACAGCCAAATGATTTGACTCTTACATCATCTGATTTGCTCAGTGTTGTAGAATTAAGGATTGGATGATGACTGATTTATTAGTGTCACAGAGGACTGCAATATATGATGTGTGTATGGATCTAATTTAGTGAAATGAACAAAGTAACCTCTGTAGAGTTAATGCATGATAGAAATGCACTTAAATGAGAACTAGAACATATATAATTAAAGAATCTTGTTTCTCCACTGGACATAACAAGCCAGGAAGGATGACAAAAATGTTTGCGTCAATTCCTTCAGTAGGCTATTTCCACATCAACCAGGGCTGTAGATACTTGGTGTCAATTTTTGAAAGTTTACTCTTAGGTTTCTGAATTCATTGTTCTGGATAATTTAGTGTTCCCTTTTTCTTTTAACACCAGCAGAGAACTTGTACATGGATAACTTCCAGGGGCCTTTCACTGGTGCTCTTTCCCAGAGGCCCATCCACTTGATGATGGCTTTTTGAAATGACTGATGTTCCAAATAATGATATGTAAAATATGTTATTAGCCTCTTTCCTTGAATATGACTACCTTATAAGGAAGAAAGAAAAAAATACCATGATTCCAAACCAGCACTAAATTGATTTAATAGAAGTTCACACACAAAATTTATTTGGGAAAAATACGTTGGCATAATCTATTAGTAATGATATGTATCTTTTCTTTAAGGCAGAATTGATATTATGATTGTACACTGGTGTATGTTATACATAAACATAAACATTAATAGTTAAGTAGTAATAAATAGTTACATGTGGCACACAGACTTAAATATTACTAAATACTAATGACAATTTTAGTCATAACTAACATTTTTAGTGCTTACTCTGCTCCAGGCAGTATCATAAGGGATTTAATTTGATTCCCACAACACACCTAAAAGGTTGGTACGAGTGTTATCACCATTTTACAAATGAGAAAAATGATGCCCAAAGAAGTGATGCAGTTCAGCCAGTTCACACTAATAAACAAACTGGCTCTAGATTCCACAATCTTAACCGTGTGCAGTGATGCCGTGTGATGCATGATGAGAGGGGATGGGAAGCAGAGTTTCCACGACAAACACATGCCTCACAAAACAACTGCAAAGCATCCCAACTGCTAATGTCCCATTATCATGTTAACAAGTTAAGAGGCCAGGAAGATATTTGTATTTAGAATTCTCTTGAAACATAAGATGTAGAAATAGAATAAATTTTAAAGACATTTTTCCTGTTTCACATAGTCTGCACTTTCTGACAACGGAGAAATTTGGAAGAAATTTCTCCTAAACTTTCGTCTGTTTTTCTTTTGCGTAGGTGCTGTGAATCTTCTAACCAGTTGTGTTTGCCTAGTTTCTTTGGCTACTAGGAAGTTCAGAACCAGATGTACAGCCCACTTGTAAAAATTGTATAGGATTAAAGGATTTCCCGGCATTAATCATATCTTGGCTTTTTATTATTTTCTGCCACATTTTTCATGGGTCCCGTTTTCTTGAGCTGTTTGCTTTTCATTTTGTTGAATTGCAAAAATTCCTTCAAGGCACCTCAAGATCTTATGGAGGTGTTTACTAAATACATCAAAAATATGTAAGATAAAAATTCAAAAAACATGTTGTTTTAGTTAAAGTCATAGAATTGTCATAAACAGGACCACTGAGATTTTCTAACTGTTAAATGACAAGAGACGGTTAGTTTGGTTTGGTTTGGTTTTAGGAACAGAGTGTAGATGTAGTCACATTATTACATGAAACCTTGTTCACGTTCCTACTGTGAAAATGTTTTGTTCTATTTTGGAAAAGCTATTTCTAGCGTTCATTTTTCCATTCACAGTTAGGTGTGTGACCCAACTAGATAGTATTCTGGTGCCTGATAATGAATGTTAAATTTGAATTTGTCCAGACTACTTCATTGCTTATAAAATAGTGTCATCTTGGATGACCTAGTAACAAACCTAACCCCAATAACTTTTTTTTTTTTAAATCCTATGTACAGCCTAGTTAGCATTTTTTTAAAAATAAATAAATTTATTTATTTATTTATTTTTGGCTTTGTTGGGTCTTCGTTTCTGTGCGAGGGCTTTCTCCAGTTGCGGCGAGTGGGGGCCACTCTTCATCGTGGTGCACGGGCGTGCTCTGTCGTGGCCTCTCCCCTTGCAGAGCACAGGCTCCAGATGTGCAGGCTCAGTAGTTGTGGCACACGGGCTTAGTTGCTCCGGGGCATGTGGGATCTTCCCAGACCAGGGCTCAAACCCGTGTCCTCTGCATTGGCAGGCAGATGCCGAACCACTGTGCCACCGGGGAAGCCCACCCCCATAACTTTTTACTGACATCAGAATTGAGTATTCTAACACTTTGGAGGTAGAAACCCCATGTTGATTGTTCAGATGAGGTTAAGAGGTTGTATTTTAAGCGAGGTTGCTCAGCTCTCTTGGTAGTCATGCCGGGGAGCATCTCTATCAGTGTGGCCAGGAGAGAACGGTTTTTCTAGGCACCACTGACCCTTGAGATACAACCTGGTAAGTCCATTCTTCTTTGCAAGAGGGAAAGTGGTTGAAAGAAAAAAAGAAAATTACACCACAGTATCCCAGGGAGGGGAGAAGAGGAAGGATTTTAAGCGGAAAAAAGGAAAAAGAAAATACTGCTTCTGGATGAAAAAATTAATGAGCATAGGACACAGATGACCGAGATAAGTCAATGCAGAGCATCAGCCTTCCCACAGCCCTCTTGAATCATCTCTGTGACGGGGGGTGGGTCACAGAACACACGGTCCCCCGTTCATTCTGAGAGTTTCCTGTTGGTGAGGCGAGATGATGAATTTGCTCGACAGACTGAACTCCTGCGTGTGCTTAGAGCTCAGAGGGAGAGGGAGGCTCATCCGGGGCTCTGATCCCCTCGCAGCCACTGGCAGCTGCCTTTCTCTTGGCCAGCTCCTCGCACTTCAAGGGTCCTGTGTGGTGCGTCGGGCGCCAGAAACAACAGTCACGTCAAGTCGCACTTCAGGACTGAACAAAGTTATCTCTGTCCAGCACGTTTCCAAATGCGATGCAAAAATAAGGTATGAACAGATGGACGGATTTGCTTCTTCCATGTCCCTCTGGTGAATCTTATGAGCTCTTTTGCCCGTGGTATGTTTGTTTTCCATACTTGAACATTTTTTCCCCGATATAAAATTCAATATTTGAAAGTTGGTTCTGGCAAAGTTGACCAAGTAATTCTTAGGTTAATTCCACAGATGTGTTTATTTATTCACGTCTGAAATCCTTTCTTTCCTCAAATTACAGGGCATATCAAGAGTTAGCATTTCTTTCAGGATTTAAGGGTCACTTTGTTTGTTAAAACCAACCAACCAACCAACAAAATAAAAGCAAGAGAAGGAGAAGCCAGATTCATACAAAAGGAGTATTGGGGTTTTATCATTTTTATTAATTGATGCACTAAATAACCCAATAGCAATGAAACTATTCGTAGTAATTAAAATGAAGCCTTTAATGTTTATTCTTATTTGTCTCCTTTATTTATATTTTCATTTACTGTACAGTGTTTTAATTTTTAGGTAAAATAAGAAATCCCCACATGTCAGATGCAGGACTTCTGTATTTATTAATTTGCAGAGGCACGTGTGAGGTCCCTTTGAAGCTCCATTTTAAAGGTAGTGGGGCTTAAGGTCAGAATTAAGGTGAGTGGTTTGTAAATTTTAAGATCACAATCTATGGAAACTCCACTCGGTCTAAACTGCAATACGTGCAAATTCTGAACCACAACTTAATGCCAAAAAAGGGATTCCCTCTCGGGTGCAATTTCCTCCTTCAACTTCCTAGTGTCAAATACAGAAGACAAAATGTCATCAAGAGTAATGATGTTAGTGTAGGGAGGGTGGGAGGGAGGCACAGGAGGGAGGGGATATGGGGATGTATGTATACATACAGCTGATTCACTTTGTTATACAGCAGAAACTAACACACCATTGTAAAGCAATTATACTCCAATAAAGATGTTAAAAAAATAGCAATAAAAAAAACAGAAGAGTAATGATGTTGCCCTTGGACTTTAACGCAGAAAGACCAAAGGAGCTTTGCACCTTCAGGAATTCCCTCTCTTTGGGGATTAAGTGATTTCAGATTGACTGTTCTATTTAGTATTATAAAATGGTTTCATACAGAACAATTACAGGCAGACCTAGGAGATACTGCCAGTTCGGTTTCAGACCACAGCAATAAAGCGAGTCAAATTCTTTTTATTTTCCAGTGTATATAAAAGTTATGTTTATACTATATTATAGTCCATTAAGAGTACAATAGCATTATGTCTGAAAAATGTACATACCTTAATTAAAAATACTTTATTGCTTAAAAAATGCTAACCGTCATAATAACGCAGTATGGTAATGCAAGTTTGCCACAAATTTTCAATTTGTAAAAAAAAAAAACCAAAACCCACACTATCTGCGAGGTACGATAAGGCACAGCACAGTAAAATGAGGTCTGCCTGTATACTTAAAAGAGGTAAAACTATCCAAACATTACAGAAATAATAATCACGTTGTGACAGGCACGATAGTGAGTGCTGAGATAGTGCTCATTGACTTGGACCAAGTGTAAACATTAGAACTTATATTTAACATGCATACAATTATAGGAAAGTGAAATTAGTGTATTATCATTTTTTTTTCTAAAATGATTAATGGAGGGCTTCCCTGGTGGCGCAGTGGTTGAGAGTCCGCCTGCCAATGCAGGGGACACGGGTTCGTGCCCTGGTCCGGGAAGATCCCACATGCCGCGGAGTGGCTGGGCCCGTGAGCCATGGCTGCTGAGCCTGCGCGTCCGGAGCCTGTGCTCCGCAGCGGGAGAGGCCACAGCAGTGAGAGGCCCCCGTACCGCAAAAAAAAAAAAAAAGATTAATGGATTCCAAATCACACTCATGAATCTAGCAAAACGTTTGATGAGTATTTGCTGCGTGAAGAGTATTGTACTGGGAAGAGTCAGTGCTGCAAAGATGATTCCAACGTAGCAGTCGTGACGTGACCTATCTGTCTATAGAAGGGGCAGAGGCTAGAAACTGGGGTTTGGTGTGAATCTGATGTAACTAAAATGTTTGCTGGGTAGCGAGGTGCAGTGGAGGCCACATGCCTCTCCAAGAGCAGACAATTACCAAATTAAGAAAAAAAGCTTTAACGATAAGTAGCAGGTTAGTGTTTTTCAAGCATATTGTTATTTTAATAAGGTTTTTTCCCCTATAAAGTAGTGTATGCATGTCCTTGCTGCTGCTCAGGCCCTCGTCCCGCTGCCCGCAGCGAGGCTGAGCACCCTTTTCTGCAGCCGCCTGCTACACGAGCCCCTTCCTCTTGCCACCCAAAAGGCTGCTGCCGCTTGGGCTGGGCTGACTGTCAGCTTCCCCCAACTACGCTGAACAGAGAGTGCGTGGCCGTGGCAGTTCATGTGTCCTCGTGGTTGTGGTCCCAAAGCTCGTGATGCTATGCGTTGTCTCCTCTCCCTGGGACCTCCGTGGGACATGCACTGACTCAGCCCCCTGTCATCACACACCGCCCCTCCTCTGGGGCTGGCAGTCACGTCATGGATTTAAATTCCCGCTCTAGATGTTACTGGCTGGCTAGACTTCAGGCGAGGCATTTAATTTCTCTGATCTGTGTCCTTTTCTGAAAACTACAAATTATTATAAGCTTTCATAGGACTGGTGTTGTCCATGTCAAGTGGGTAACAAGTGAGAAGGACCCTCGCAGAGCCTGTCCCAGAGCAGAACCCCAGTCTCAGTGAAGCCTAACCTCCGCAACCTTCCCTTCCTTCCTTCCAATTTTCTTCATCTGTTTGTTGTCTGCTGTCCTTCTTCTGCTCCACTTCTTTTTCTTCCTCCTTTCCTTTATTATTATCATTATTTTTGAGATATAAGAACCACAAAAGAGAGGGACCATGTTGTATTCTGAGAGTTCAGAAAAGAGATTTGACAGTTGGAGGCATGAGAGAAGTATTTGGGGAGAGCCTCTAATGTAGGTCTTGAAGTTAGTAGACCTTAATATGTAGAAAGGAAAGAAAGAACACCTAGACTTTGAATAGAAAGCCAGAACCCTCATGGAGACCTTGTATCCTAGTTAAAGTGTTTGTACTCTAGTAGGCAGTATGCAGCCTTTGAAAAATTCTTTTTTTTTTTTTTTTTTTCTTCTTCATCATGTCCTAGGTATACTTTAGCGGGGTTGATGTTGAAAATGGCATTCTTGATTCACTGAATGGGGTGTGGGTGAGGGAGACCGTTTCAGCGGGTCTGAATCAGGATGATGACAAGCGAAATAGAAAGGGCTGTTGAGGAATCAATTGCGTTCTCAGTAGGACTCACAGCTAATTGCATGTAAGGAGTAAAGCATATGGTGGAAGCAAAAATATTTGAGGTTTTAAGCTTAGTGACTAGAGGGATAAAAGTGACATGATCAGGGAGAGGAAATACATGGAGAGAAACATGTTTGCAAAGGAAGCTTGAGGTGTCCGCTAAAAATTTGGGATGTTGTCTTTAGAAAGTTGTGGGAAATAAAAGCCTTACATTCCACAGCTGTGTAAGAGCCACTTGCATGGCTTTTGGAATAAAGGTTAAATGACTGTCAGAAATGTCCAAGGTTAATAAATGTCAGAATCTTCTAGAAAGGGTCTGAGATGAGATGATCTTAGGGATAGTGAGGTCTATTTTTTGAAGGGTGAGAGATGACCCAGAGGCATCGGAACAGGAAACTGAGCTGTTCGGAAGGACGGGATCGTGCTCAAAGAAGAAAGATCACTGTGTTATAAAGCAGAAACTAACACACCATTGTAAAGCAATTATACTCCAATAAAGATTAAAAAAAAAAGAAGAAGAAGAAGGGTGTGCTTGGTTGTTTCCAATACGGTGATACACCGACTTTCAGGAAGGTGGGAGATTAAAAGCTGTTGGGTTTATTAACAAGAGGTCACTGGAGACTTTTAAGAAACAGTTTTATAGGGTAATATTTTGCAAACCCAGTGTAGAACAAAGTACAGCACAGTGGTTCATAGTCAGCCCTAGAATTTGATTTGATGGTTTGAAGCAAGACGTGTTTCCTACTAGTTGTTTTCACTGTAAGATTTGGTGTCTTTCTAGGTGTTTCATCCAAAGAAAAAATAATTCGTAACTATTCTTGTTTTCTCAAATTAACATTCAAACTATTAAAATTGCAAATTACAAAACGTAGTTTTTCTGAAGCTCTTAAAGTTAACTCAAACCATCATTATTCTGTATATAAATCTGGTACAGTTCAGCAGTCACTTTCAAGGGGACCTTCACAACTTAGTTAAGTTTCACTGAATATTTAAATAGCATTCATAAATTTAACATATTCATTTCTATTTTTTAAGCTTTTCAAAGGTCTAACATAGCAAAGAGTCCCAAGTTCTGGAGAAATTTACATAAATATAGTAAATTAAATTTATAAGCATGCTGACCCTTAAGTTCTCATAAACATTACAATATTATTTTATAAAGTAGTGACTTTTTCTTATACTTTTTTTTTTTTTTTTTTTTGGTGGTACGCGGGCCTCTCACTGTTGTGGCCTCTCCTGTTGCAGAGCACAGGCTCCGGACGCGCAAGCTCAGCGGCCATGGCTCACGGGCCCAGCCGCTCTGCGGCATGTGGGATCTTCCCGGACCGGGGCACGAACCCGCGTCCCCTGCATCGGCAGGCGGACTCTAAACCACTGTGCCACCGGGGAAGCCCTCTTATACGTTTTTTATAAGTTTATAATTAAAAGAGCAAACCTAAATAAATCACCCAGTCTTAAATTTGATAAGTACATAACACAGCACATGTACACAAATTATTCCTAAGCACAAATGTATTAATGCTTGTTTTTTGCTTGTTTTTTGTTTTTAATGATTGTTTTTGCTTTGTCATCTTTGTCCCTTACTCTAAACTTGACTGGTTTTAAGAAAATTTATACACTAAGGAGACAGTCCTGCAACCCAAGGTCTGGTCTTCTCAGCAACAATTCCCTTTGCCTTCCTCTAACTTAAGAGCTAGAAAGTGAAATATTCAAACTCTGAGTTTCTCTTACGGCCACAGGGGCCCGCTTGACACACTTCTGTCCAATGGAATACACACAAGAGTTCCTGTCTATTTATGGATAAAAAGGCACCAAATATTTGCTTGTTACCACAGATAATGGCACCTAGTAATTATCATATCTGAAACTTATATGACCCACACTGTGTTCCCAAAACCATTGTATCCGCTTTCTGTGGTTTAACTGTAATATCCATAACAACTCCACGAGGTAGATACAACGATCATTTCTTTTCATAGAGGAGGAAGTGGCAACACAGAGAGGTTACTAACGTGTCCAGAGTCACACAGCTAGTAATTGGGCAAAGTTCAGGTTTGAGCCCCAGCACCCTAGTTCCAGAGTCATCTTCACCCCTCCCCCATAGTCCTTCCTCTCCCTGGTCCTTCCTCTGCTGGGCACCTGACGCTCTTTGTTGGCTCTATTCTGCAACATTTATGACATACTGTGACTGCTAGTGGTTTTTAGTCATCTCCCCTATTGGTCTATATGTTCCTTGGCCATGTGCATCCTTTATACCCCACACCCAGCCACAGAACCTGTCTTCTCATAGATGTTCAACAAATACTTCAACGAGCAAATGACCTGAGATCTATAACATTTCAAATGTCACTTAAGTGGACTTACTTTAAGAGCCTCAGAGTGCCAACCTTAGAGGATATTCCTTGACATTTAAAAAGGAGTAAATAGAATAGGTAGAAAAGTGACTTTTTTACTCCGGAAAGAGGGTTGTCACTTTGCCTAATGACTATTTTGTGCAGTGTCATCATAGAGCTGAGAAACCCCTCGCCGGATCTGGTAAGGAAGGAGATTTTCCATTGTCCCTTTGTGTATTTCTCCATAAATGACATTGTCATTATCTAATACTTTGACAACTGTCTGAATCAAATAGTCTGTAGAGAAATAAGACAAATAACAAAGCCCTTTTCAGATCTGTGATTTCCCTCAAGGAAAGCTAATGTGTGACTGGGCGCCTGAGCCCCCATGTAGAGCTGATGTTTGTCTGCAGATGTTCGAAAACAGTATGACAGAGTCACCAGCACCTGGGATATGGTCCGTAGAAAAGGGGTGTCATTTACATGTTAGGACATGTTCAGCTTCACGATGTGGATGAAATGATAATGTATTAGAGTGCTCCAGAGAAACAGAACCAATGGGATATGAAGAGATTTATTATGAGGAATTGACTCAGTTATGGAGGCTGAGAAGTCCCACCATCTACCATCTGTAAGCTGGCGTCCAGGAAAGCTGGTGGTGCAAGTCAGTACAAGTCCAAAGCGCTGGGAACGAGTAGTGCAGCTGGCCGTATCCCAGCTCAAAAAATTAGGCAGGAAGGGCTGAATTCTGCTTTCTTCTGCCTTTTTGTTGTATTCAGGTCCTCAGTGGATGAAATGATGGCCCACCTGCATTGAGGAGGGCAAACTGCTTTACTGAATACACCAAAGCAAATGCTATTTTCATCCAGAAGCGTCTTCACAGATACCCCGAGATATAATGTTTAGCCAAATATCTGACCCCCTGAGATCCAGTCAGTTGACTCATAAAATTAACCATGACAAATAAATATGTAACCCTTGGCAAAATGTGTAAACGTTATGTCCAACAAGCATGGCTCATGGCATATACTTGTTAAGCAAAGTCCTTTTGTCTTCCATGGTCTCTTCGTTACTCAGTAGGGGCCAGCCTCTCTCTCCCTGGATGAGCAGTCACAGGGACCCAGACTTCTCAGTCGCTCTTAGATAAGATGCAAAGACAACCTTATCTCAGTAACTCAGTTGTCTGGGGCCCTTATAATAATGAAGGCTCCGACCTGATGGAAGCTGGGTTACTCCTTCCCCCACTGTGTGGCTACAGGTACAGGAAGCAGAAGTTCTTGGTTTCTTCTCCCATCAACCTCCCGTTTTCTAACCTGGGATTTTGAGACCTTCAGGATGGGCGTGGGGAGGGGGCAAAGGCAAGGGGACAGGAGGGTTCTCGCTGACGGGTGTTGGGGTGGCATCGCCGTCCCCATTGTCTGGACTCAGCAGATATTCAACACTGACTCTTCCTCTGGTTTCCCCCACTTCCTTTTCCACCAGTTCTGCACGGTGCAGTCCCTTCACCCTAACATGCTGGGTCCCCACTTCATCAGACCTCAGCTGAAATGTCCATTTAACATCATGTTACGAACGAATTTCTTCAGAAACACGGGTCTTCCATTTACTATCTAGCCAGAGCTCCCTATTTGGGCACAGACTTCCTCAGGCTTTACTTGAATGTGTTGCCATCTTCATTTCACCTTTAAAAGGACCTGTGTTTGATACAACTAGCTTCTGAAGATGCGGCAGGAGAAAAAAGACTATTGCAAATAGTCACAAGTGAGAGTGTTTATATATCTAATGAGAAATTATGTTTGCTGGCAAACGTTTGTATGTTTCCCTGTCTCCTTACATCCCTACTTTTTGGATAAGATGGACTCGAGATGGCTAACCCAGAGAAGGAAATAAAATCAACAGAGAGGAAATTGGGCAAAGGGAAAGCAAAGATAGAAGAATAAAACACAACTGGGGAATAGGTAATATTCACAAATGCTTGGCATTGCGCATTTTGTCAGAGGTGGTCACAAATTTTGGCTGAATTCCTTAGTTGTACAAAGAGGGAAAGGCAATCAATTTCACAATTCAATATATTTATAAGACGTAAAGAATGTAGTTGCTCAAGATAATCAGATATTTTTCCTAAGAGAGGAATGTCTCCTCTGTGTTCCCATGGTGGGGATACTATACAAGGGGGTGGACTAAAAGTCAGTATCACCCACAAAAGAGCACAACCCTCACGCTCGTTCTTGTAACATTCCTCAATGCAAACAGAAAGCCAAAGACTCTTAGTTATTTAGAAAATATTCTTATAGATAGAAACATGATGCCAAGTGGTAGTCTTCCTTTAGACAAGCCTAGTATTGGGCCTTCACAGTTACACAGACACACTTTGGGTCTCTTGATATATATTTTTAACTTCGGTGACAGTTCTGCCTAATGTCAAACGTAATAATACCCACTTTTGTTGGTGATTTACCCATTGGATAGATATGAGTGTTTGTGTGTATACTTGCAACTTCTTTCCCATATAGTTCTCACATGAATTTCCAACTTAAAGAAAGAATTTTTCTTTCCAAAAGTTGTGGATTGGCAGTCAGGGTGAAATTGTATATTTAGGAAGTCATTCTTTGGCATTGAATTCATTTTGTGGGAGATTTAATGCTCCTTCCTTGTTCTTTGTTTTTCTTCTTTTCCTGGAAAAGGCTACTCTTGGGTGTAAAAAAGAGTCAGAGATTACAAATTTTTAAAAAACATCTGGCTCTGTGCAGTGAATATTAATGTGTGTGTTCTCAGAGGCTGCCTTAATGAAAAAAGCAAGATGGGAGGCAAAGAAAGAAGGAAGATATCGTATAGTCCAATTAAGTTCTATAAAGAAAATGAAACCATTCTTAAGAGGTTGAAAAAAAGAACCTTTTTGCCCCTGAGCAAACCAACAGCCCAGCTGGAATAGGATGACCTCACAAATATAAAGCAAATCCATTGAGTGCACTAGGGCGCCACAGTCAGGGGACAGATACGCCAAGTCCCTGGTCTGGGCAGTTAGGATTGAATAAAAATCAGAGGTAGCGATTTTACTGAGGCCAAAATGAGCAGCATGCTGGCACGAACTCAAAGCTTAGAAAATGAGTGAATTATTAATTGTGCACATAGATTTCTTAAGTCCATTTCTGCTTCATGGACACTTGCTGTTTTCAGAGGTTTTTTCGTCCAAAACTACTTGATGAGATTACGTATAGGGGGTATATATATAAATACTCCCTGGTGAGAAATACAAGTGGTTTTGTCTTTAATAAATCAAAATCTGAAAAGCATTTCCTAAATGTTTTCCCCTGTGGTGGTGGAGGAGAGTAATATATCTTAATTTTGAAGCCATTCAGACATTTGAAAATACGGAGACTGGAGAAAAGAGCAAACCCATCTCTAAAAAGGAGGACTCTAAACTCATTCAAACCAATGAATTACAGAATTTGGCCGATGAAAAGTAGTTTCACTGTTGTCACAAACAGGTGTCGGAACTAATAAAACTGTCCTGGAAAGGCAGCTTGGTGAGGGAAAGTCTTCTGTGTGCTCTGTCGATGACTGTGTCCTTCCCTCCCCACCCTCTGGAACAGAGTCCAACACATAGTAGATATTTGATAAATATCTGTAACATGAGTGAATGAGTGATAAGCCTAAGTAGCAAAATGAATGAATGAATGAGGGCTGTCTAGTAGAGCCATGGGTAACCTGTGCTGATGAATGGATGAAACTACGTTGTAATTAGCATTGAAATCATTTGTACTTTTATGGCTTCTTCCGTGGTATTAGAGAGTTGGCGTTCCGAAAAATTTTAAAGCATTTTCCTTTCAATCTTATATACACAATTACATTGAACTTTCCATTATTTGCCGAACAAAACGCAAACTGTTATCACAAGATGAGAATCAAATGAGTCTGCATTGATGTATTTCTCTCCAGTTGACATTTCTGTGGCTCATTACTGAACAGTCTAAATATTAGTTATAGATATTTAATTATTTGGCAACCATGGCTGTGAGGGTGTATAGTTTTTCAACAAAAATGTCAAAGGAATAATATGAATGAATAATGAATAAGCCTAAGTAGCAAAACCCTTGTGTTAGCTAATCACTGTTTTTACTATTTTCTATATTCATAGACATGTTTCAAATAAAATAATTCATTCGAACACATTTTTGGGTCTCTGTTTTGTGTCAGGCATTCTCTAGACACAGGAGAGATATCAGTCAACAAGTCTAAACACTTGCCCTCCTGGAGCTTACATTTTGGGAGAAGGGAGAGGCATTTAACAAATTTTGAAATAATTAAATCATATTACAATATTTAGTTACGATGCATTGACGTAAGAGTGATCGTGATGAGGCATCGTAGTACTGCTACATAAAATGGGTTCTTGGGGAAGCACGGGAGTTAGACTTGCAAATGTCTAGGGAAAAAAGTGTTTTAGGCAGAGGGAAGCAAGATGCAAAAGCTCCTAAGATAGGAAGGTGCCTAAGGAGTTGCCAGCAGGACGATGGTCACAAGTGAGGTAAGGACGGTGGTGGGGCAGATTGCATAGGGTCTCCTAGACCATGGTAATACTCTGGACTTTGTTCTAAGTGTGATGGGAATCTACTGGAGAATTGGGGACATGGAGAACTGGATCAGGTTTATACTTTAAAACAAACAAGGTAACTGCCAGGGATAATACACTATATAATGGGCAAGTATAGAAGCAGGGAGAAATAGCAGAAGGTTGTTTCATTTTTCCAGATGAGAGAAGATGATGGTTTGAACTGATATCTTGGTGAGATGGTGAGAAGTGGTCCAATCTGAAATATCTGTTAGTGCCAGAGCCTCCAGGAATTACTACTGCATAGGATGTATGGGGTGGTAGAAAGATACTAGTGAACAATGATCCCTAAGTGTTTGGCCTGAAAAATTGGGTGGGTGATAGTGCCATTTAATGAGCTGAGGAAGACTTGGGCGGAGCACGATTGGCTAGCGTAAAACAAGACTTCATTTCTGATACGTCACTTTGAGACGGTTTTTAGACTTCCAGGTGGAGAGGTGAGTAGGCAGTTGGATGATGAATCTGGCTGGAGACGTAAAATTGAATGCCAGCGACACAGAGATGGTGATTTAAAACCACGGAATTAGATGAGATCATCTGAAGGTGGCTCTTCTCAAAGTATCTCTGATCTCCGCTAAAGAACCTTTGTTTTTTTTCTCAGTTACTGTGGATGAATACTTTGTCAAATACAGTAAAAATAAATTAAAGGGAAAATGAAATTAAAAGTGAAAGAAAGAAACACAAAATGCAAGTACCAACTTTTATTTTATTTTTGCTATTGCATTTAACGGACATGAAATTGTTTCGTCAAATTGCTGTCAAAGTTTCTAAACATTTACTCTGAGTGTTTTTACTTACCTTGCCATGCACTGATAACGAAGTGTCAAAACAAGACAGGAATGAGTGCAGAGAGAGAAGGAGCTTTGGGCCTCCCGTGTTAGCCCTCAGCAAGATGGGGAGGAAGGTGGGAAGTCACGAGACTATAGTTCCTAGAATTCAGATGAAGAAAGCGTTTCAAGAAAAATGAGGCAAATATACAGCGTATGCAAAGTAGACGTTCCCAGGCATCAACTAGAATGATCATATAGGCCAGAATGAATACAAAGATGTGCTTTTGCTTTCACCCGTTCCTTTCCCCATAAGCTTTCAAGAGGATGCAGTTCTACCAAGCTTCAGCCTTGTCTCTGCAGGGTTCTCAGATGCTTTGGGGACAAGCCCGAATGAAGAAGCTCAGAAAATGAGCAATAGGATCCGTCGCCCAGGTTAGGGTGAGATCAGAGTTTTCAACATCTTCCTCCCTAAAAGCACAAGCCAAGTGACCCAACTCTTAAATTGAAGTCCCTAGGGGTTCAACGCGGCCATTGAAGTCATCACCAAACCAACCATTTCTATTTATTTGGTTGTCCCTCTTTACTACTAGCCTTAGGTATTATTTCAGCCAACACATTCACTGAATCAGGCCAGCAGTGTAATGGTACTCTTGATTTCTCAGCAAAGATTGTTTTTTCAGGCAAAGGGGAAAAAAAAAAAATCTATGGACAATGGTTAGTTGGTTCAAATGCACACATGTGGATCCAACCTAAGATTACTACCTTATGTGGAGCCCAGAGGGAATTGCACAATCTAGATTTTCCATCTGTGACTTCATTCACTGACATAAAAATATTGCCCCATATTTTTTGCTTAGCCTGGTGCCTGTCTCTCTGCCCATCCCTCCACTCTCCTACCATCCTCTGTTCCCCAACTGGGGCAGCTGAACTTGGACCGTTTTCCAGCTTGATGTTAAGGCTTCGACCCGTTCTAGTACTTTGCGGTAATTCTTTTTAATTACCCATGAATATCTGAGTCTCTTCTGGCTCTACTTCAGTCCCAGTACGGCAGCTTCACCTATGTCATTGGTTCTCAACTGGGGGTGATTTTCCTCCCAAGGGAACATTTGGAAACATCTGGAGACATTTTGTTTGACTCATCTGGGGGGTGGAGTGCTACTGGCATTTAGTGGGTGGAGTCCAGAGACACTGCTAAACATCCTGCAATGCACAGGACAGCCCGTGACAACAAAGAATGATCTGGCTTCAAATACCAATAGAACCAAAGTGAAGGAACCTCAACCTGTACCTGGACATTGATTCATTCATTATTTACCCTCCGTGCTAATGTTTCTCTCCACTTAAATATCTTAGATACTTTCAGTGACTAATTATATTTAAGAAATAACAAAAGAAAAAGAAAAAATGGTGACCCAAATGCTCAGAGCATCATGTTGGCTAGTTAATAGCTACATAAGGAGTAGGGCTAACATGTCTTCGTAATTTCAAAACTTCCAGTTCTGCCTGTGAGTTAAATCTGTACGAACTTGGTGACAAATTTGGTAAAGGGGTGTCCTCAGTCGGTTTTTGCAGTTATGTTTCCTGCAAAGCCTTATTCACGGAGGAAAACCTCAGTAATGAAATGAACTGACAAAATGTCTGAATTGTAGAATGGTTTTGGTGAAATGCATTGCATTACATCTGAATGCCCCCAGCCTTGACCTTCCCAGCTCACCGAAGTAACCTCCCTGAGGAAGCTCGCCTTGGCAAAGCCCTGGGGACTCCTCTTCCTGTATGGATGGATGAATTGCAAAAAGGCACCCTTTTCTGAGCTTTGCACTCTCCAGCCAGGGTCAGGTTTTGATGGGTACACGCTGGCTGGCTTCCAGGCTCATTTTGCAGGGCGCCAGGTGCTTTTGTACAGGACACAACCTGCACAGACCTATACAACAGCCCTGCCGGAGCACTGTCTTTATGACGAGGATCCTTTCTGGTTTTTATTGACTGCGCAGATATGTGTGAAGTACCTGCTGTGTGTCCATTGTAGGCACTTGAGTGGGCTGGTAAATTAGGTAAAGATCCCCACTCTCGAGGAACTTACATTCTGGTGCGGTTTACAGTCGAATGGAGCTTGTGTTTTAAGTTTGTGGTGTAAAGTTAGTAATGACTGTATACTGTGGGTGAAAGATAATAAACTGCTGAAGATTTTCATCATTAGATGCAGAGAGTAGTGGCCTGGTTTCAATCTTACCAGCGCCCTGGACTGGGCTTTCTTCCTGCAGCAGGATGTTCAGCTGACCTCATCCTGAGGTCTAGCGCAGCTTCCTTCTTGCATTACTTGCTGTAACGCTATTCTCTGCCCTCAAGCCTGTGCTCTGGCCTGGCTTGGTGAGGAAGAAAGCATTTTACCCCCTGCCTGGCTCTTACCACTCGGAACAGCCCCACCTGCGGATCCTGGCAAGTCTCTGATTGAACATTTGACTTCAAAGCTCCAGTCTAAATTTATGAGCCGTTTCCTGCCTTTTTGGTTTTGTTTTGCGTCTTTTGCCCTTGGGTACCCAAAACCTGTCTTGGGCCATATTGGTCAGAAGCCTTCCTGTGTGTTTTTTCTGTTTGGGGGTTTGGGGGTTGCCGTTGGGCAATGTCATGAGTGCTGCTTTGCTCCAGGTTTTATATGTCGCTGTCACCATCCTTTTAACTGTAGTCTTAGAGCAAAGCATGCAAGGGACAGAAAAGCAAAAATACAGCTGATAAAGCAGGCAGCAGTGAGCAGCTCACGTGAGTGGAATGCAGCCCTGAAGTGTATTTGCTGGGGTGTGAGTTACCCTCAGTCTTTCCTTTAATATCTGGAAGGAAACCATGCCCAAACCGACATGATATAAATGACTAAGCTCGGTCATTCCTGTTCTAAAATTTGTCAAATTATGTCTATTATATTGAAAGAGAAAGATGAATTAATTTTTTCCAAAGGACAGAAGTCATTTGTCATCATTCAAACATATTCCTCTTTCTGTGTTTTGATTCTGAGATACTGTAACTTCTGGGGACTGTGTCCTTTCAGGGAGATATTGGCATGATATTCAGTCAAGCTCAACTGCTAGTTTCTTCATTGTTTTTGAAAACTTACCTTTTGTTTCCGTAAGGCTCTGGCCTTACGGTACAACTTTTCTTTTGACCTTTTCTTTGGTCAACTTTTCTTTTTACCTACAGTACAACTTTTCTTTTGACCTTTTCTTTGGTCCATTGGCAGGTGGTAGCTAGAATTTGGGTGGTGATAAAGGGGGCCATCAGGAGACGGAAAGATGTATGTAACGTGATAGTTTGAAAGGAGGGTTCTCACGTGAACTTTGATGTTCGGATTAGAACTCTGTTGACTTGGAAGCCAGGCCAGACTTCCTGTTGCACAGGGAGGCATGTCTAGGTATGGGTTGGTTCCGAAAACCCTATGATTATTTTGGAAACTACTAAGGATTTTTGATATCTTCTACATGAGTTCAGACTCATTTGTAAAGCTCGAGAGTATTTGAGACCATATGATTCCTATATAAATTGAATGGAATCGCATGCCCTTTCCTATCATTTTAGAGAGTCAGTATTACAATAAGTAGAAGTCGGTGAGATTCAGGGCTCAATGTCAGTTTTTAACAATATGTATCAAAGAGAGGAATGCAGTGGGCATGGCCTGCGACAATGGCTCATCTTAAAAATGCATTCTTGTCTAGTGTTTGGAGTATTTGCTCCCATTACTTTTGTAGTGGGTTTAGATATGAAGTAATATTTTTTTCTCAGATTAATATGTAAGTTAAGAATGTGTTCCCTGGATGCATAAAGATTACCCAGCAGCAGGAGGGCAACCCAGGAGTTAGCTGCTCAGCAGTTGGGAAACTGGATAATCCACAGAGTCAGTAAAAATAAGGCAGAGCTGCAAATCCCCAATGTCATTCTCATTCAATAGCACTTCACGGAATGGGGAAATAAAGTACTTTACCTTGCTAAGTAATGACAAGGTTTGTAGTAAAGGAGTAAACTCCTCTTGCAAAAATTTTAATATTTTATTTCTCATCCATCTTCAGAATGTAGCTTCTAGTGCTCACCGTTTGCACGTAACTCCACATGGAGAGTAAACCTAAAATAAAATCTTGTGAAAAAACTGAAAAGAAGCATGTGCCTCAGATGTGTTCTTCGGAGGCATGTGTTACAACAGAAGGAGCTCAGATGGATGAGTGCGCTGCTAGCCTGTGCTTTGTCAGCAAGTTTTCACGGACAGAAAATGTCAGGTAAAGGAGACCTCGTGTGAGAAATAATCAACAGAGCTGAGCTTCCCAAAGCATTTTATTTTAATCTCAAAATTTTGGATTGCTCCAACCCACCAGTACCAAGGCAAGTAACAGGATGTGAAAATTGAGAATTTCAAAATACTAAGATTTTTGGATGTAAAAAAAAAACCCTGGACACAATATGCATCTTAATATGCAACCAAAGACTTTGTAAACATCTCACTGAATCTGTAGGGGAAGATCTTAAAGAATATATGCAGTCAAAGAATGATAAATGGGATTCAGTAGGATTGTGTCATGGTTGCTAATTTATGATGTATCAAAATTCATAGCGTATTGTTTACTGACTGTACTTTTTATTGCTCCATTTTAGGAAATATATGTCTATTCATAGAGACGTGTATAAATTCAACCCCAACCTCAGTCCCCCAATCTTTCTTTTACGGTCACGTCTTAAATTCATCAACTATGAATTATCCTTCTAGAAAGTTCTGGGGGAACTGTACACTACTCCAGGGACGACTGTACTTTCACTACCGTCCTTCATTCTTGTTTCAGAGTGATGTGTCCAGGGATTTGTCCTCGGTTTAATCAATCTTTTTCTTCAGCAAAATGTTGGCTTTAGGGCAATGTTGTTTCTATTGTGATAAGCCTTTGTACATTTCTGTCACCTCAATTCAAGTAGGACTTGGCTGTTGAGCAGTGGACTCGGGGGCTGCGACGCTGCCGGCACAGAGGGCTGGAATCTCGGGAGCAGGCGTGGGCTGGACAGCCCGCCAGACACACGCTCCCTAGGACACACTCTTTTTTATTTCTTCTAGTGTTTGTGACTGATGAATTCACTAAGCACTGGAATATCTGCTACTTTATTCTTTCAGCAGACACTTTGCTATTGAGAGCTCATTTTGGCAAGTGAATAATCAGCTCTCTGAACAAGCTCAAGGACGATCAAGGGGAGTAATTGACCTCGGCTTTAGATGATCCACATTTTTAATGTTAGTATCTGTGACTTGGCAGAGCAGTTGATCCCAACCGGCTTGCTTTCTTCCCAGTCTGTGAGAGTACATCAAAAGCTCTAAAGTGCACTCAGAAATCAAGTTGTAAAAGCCCTCGTTACTGTCAAAATCCTATGTGATTTTTAAAAATCTGCAGATAAGGAGGTGTGGACAGGAGATTCTCATGGCCCTTTGTTCTAAAGACGGAACCCATAAATCTATGTTGTATTGCTTTTCCCCCTTCAGAACTTTAATTAGTACAAATTCATTACTTGTGTTGTTATTGACCACTGTTAATCAGACGTAGTCAAAGGATCTCGTTGTCCTAATAGATATGTTTATTGTTTCCTAGAATATTTAGATGTTTGCAGGGAGGGTGAAAAGAGTGGGATCAAGCAATGGCACGTGGCTTTAGAGCAACAGCCTTCCATTCTCACTGCCTCCAAGATTTATATTTATAAAAGCTTTATATTTACTGGCTTGGGTTTATTAGTCTGGGACAGGGTCAGCAAACTATGGCATAATGAATAATAATGCAGTTCTGGAACACGGAAAGCCCTGGATTATCAGACGTGGGTTTTAGCCTCGACTTCACCACGAACTTAAGTGGGAAGCCATGGAAAACTCACTTAACTTCTATAGTCTCAGCATTCTTATCGGAATGAATAGGTTGGGTGAGATCAGTGGTTCTCAAACTTGAGTGTGTAACAGGACCAACTAGGGGGCTTGTTACATTGAAATCACTGGACCTCACCTCCCGATTTGGTGGAGCGGGGGTGGCCTGAGAAGTTGCCTTTTTAACAAGGTCCCAGGTAGTGCTCTGACTACTTCTGATTTCTCTGACTACTTCCGGCGTTAACTTTGGGTGACGGCTTCATGCCCAGTGGCTGTAATAGCCTATTTGGAGCTTCTGAATGCATTGGCTGTGGAAGGTGCAGTTGGGGAAGTGTTACCAGTAGACCTTAATAAGAACAGAAATTTGGGTCTATTCAGTGGTGGGAAGGCCCCAGATATTAACAGTAACCCTGAACTAGTGGTGAAAAGATTCCAAAAAGTTGGTGTACAGGAGTTTCACAGCAGGAAGACCACAGTGGCGGTGGCTAGAGGGAACTGGGCATTTACTTGGGGTGATGAGTTTCGTATAAATGTTGTGACGTATTTCAGCCAGTTTAGGGACATTGGATACAGAAAAAAAGAATAATATGATTTCACAAGACAGGCACTGCCCTGCCAGTACTCTTCGTATTTCTAACATTAATGTAACTTTTACTATCAATGAGAAAAGTGTGCTATTCTGCAAATAAAATTAAATTAAGCAAGCTGTGGTCATATCTGTATCCCCACTATCCTTCAGCAACTGTGAAATAAATCCATGTGCACAAACATGAACAACAGTAACTAAGAATAGTATTGGCTTTTTTCTTTGTTGTCTAGACTCTAACTGGCTCTATTCGTGATTCTGGAAAGCATTAAATCCTTGGCTTTTTCGAACCTTGCCCACAATAGTATTAAGTTGTTTTCAAGTACATCTCACTTCCTGCTATTAGGAAAATTCTTGCTTACTCCAAGGACCAAAGTACTTGACTTTTAGATGCAGACTAGGAAATGAGAGAGGGACTGATTAACACAATTTATAGCTGTAATTTGTTTTGGGAAGATAAAGGGGCATGGCTGGAATTTATTTCTGAATATTTAGGAAATTTCATCTGCCCCAGTTGTTCAAGATTTCTGATTTGCTGAAACAGTTTCCAAAACCCCATAATGTTGCTCAGATTTTCATACCAGACTATTGGCTGAAAACAAGTTTGTAAATATAAACTCTGTACATCTTAGGGAAGCCTCAGCTTAGAAGAAAGTTTTGTAATTTAGTAGATAAAAGTGGTCCTGTGTGCACTGGCAAAAAGAATGTGATTGAGAAATATCAATAGATCCCATCCAAGAACATCTCTAAATGAAAAATAGGATGGAGGCATTGAAAATATGAATGATCAGGCAGGCATAAAAGATGGATATCCAAGGGGCTGGCTGGATCTACTGTGTAGAAAATACTTACATCATCTACCCATCACATGGGAGGGCAGTTTCTGCACACCAAGAAGCATAAAGCTTTCAGCAAATAGTTATACTTTGCCTGGGCAACCAGGCTTAGGAAACCTCAGTTTGTGACCTCAGTTTGTGACTTAACCAAAGACAATTTTTCAAAGGGCATCCAGGAGAAATCTCCTTGGCCCCTTGCCTTCCTTCCTCCATCAGGGTGAACACTCTCCATGATATCTGGAAATAACCAACAACAGTAGCCGACCCACACAGATTCCTAGCCAGTAAGAACTAGCCAGACATATGTTATCAACCAGTGGATAAAACATGGCGACTAGTTCACAGGTTGTTTTGAAGACAACAGCTGGAGTAAACTGAGAAAGGCTGGCACAGAAGAAATCTGTTGCATTCCAATGCCTGGGCCAGAAAATACTTGTTGCTTCTGTTGAATCAACTGCATTCTGGTTTTCCAGAATTTTCCATAATAGTGGAGGGGGGAGTCGGGGCAGGGGGAGAAGAGGTGATCGGCTTCCAGACTCCCCCGCTGACTGGTTGCATTCAAAGCATCTAGTTAATGAGAATTTGGCGTAGCATAAGTAAATTGGTATTTCCAGTATACTGAGAACTTTCACAGTTCCAGAGTTATTTGTGAAGCAGTCCAATCTAGTCACTGATTTGCATGTTTCTGAAATCTTAAAGGATTCTCCCAAGACCTGGCTCAGATTCTTTTCCATTAAATCTAGATGGTGTTTTCAAATATTTCACTCCCCTGTATTTCACTTGAAAAATGTAAGCTTCACACATACCATTTAATAATTTCTTACATCAAGAGGAAGCAAAAAAAAGAGAAATCATCTCCATGTTTCGATTTTCTGTATTTCTTTCTGCCTTCGTGTAAAGGGAAATACTTTATTTAGTTTTATGATAGCATACCTATACATTTTCAATCTTATTTCCTCCCCTCCTTGTAAGAATTTCAGTGTTAGCTGAAAGCAGATTACCTCCTTTCTATTTTTTTTTCTCAGTTTCATAATCTGTTACTATCCATTTGGAAACATTTGGTCTAATCAATAATGATGCTTCCAGGTGACAAAAATATCAATAGCAAAGAGTTAAAAATAATGAAAAGGGGCTTCCCTGGTGGCACAGTGGATGAGAGTCCGCCTGCCGATGCAGGGGACGCGGGTTCGTGCCCCGGTCCGGGAAGATGCCACGTGCCGCGGAGCGGCTGGGCCTGTGAGCCGTGGCCGCTGAGCCTGCGCGTCTGGAGCCTGTGCTCCGCAACGGGAGAGGCCACAACAATGAGAGGCCCGCGTACCGAAAAAATAAATAAATAAATAAGAAAAGGGCATCTTGATATTACTTCTTATATTCATTGAACCAAATTGTTCTCAGTCCATCCTCTCCCCAAGAAAAAGACGGATTTGAGTTGAAGTGTTCAATCCAAATAGCTCTGTCTTGCTCTGACTTATGCCAGGGACGTGCAGTGTAAATCACAAGAAAAGTCATGAAGTCACTAAGTGTTGAGACAAATGGATCATTCTTAGGGTATCAACGTTGGATGCAGATACTTTAAAGCCATATGACCCTAGTTTTACTAGCTATGCTGTCCTTAACCAGGAAAAAGAAGGGCTTCAAAGATCAAGTCCCCACAGCAATACAAGGGTGTCCATTTGTATGAGTGGGTCATTTTTAATGACTTGCCAACAGCCCCTTGTAAAATGTGCAGTTGAAGTCGTTAAGAGATCAGTTTCCAGTCTGATCTTTCCCTAATTCTCAAGTGTGTTAATGAACTCAGTGTATTCTTGAGCATTATCTAATATGAGAAATAGCTTTGATGGACAAATAATAAGAAAGGGAAAAAAATGTTTTTAAGATCTACCAAACTTAAAATATTTGCCAGCCTAATTTTTTATTTCTCTACAAAGAATTAGGGTCAGTAGTCTGAGCAGAAGAGTAAATACGAAGGTTTCTAGGTATCTTTTGCTGGGGGAGTGTTAGAGGTGGGAAGTGTTCCTTTATATGGCAGTAGTGCCTGCAGAGAATAGATTAAATGGTATTTCTGTGAACCTCACAAAGTAAATCGGGGTGAGGGTTCAGGAATCAGGAATAAATGAACAATAGCTGACTTGTCATTTCAAATTCTGAGTCTGACTCCTGCTTCAGAATCCTTTCCTAGAAGAGTGTGTGTTTTTTTCTTTAAAGGCAAGTTTTGTGGTTAAGAAAAGTTATCGAAGAGATGGTGAAATAACGCAAAACCAGAGAAGCCTTTGCCTTGGTTCAAGGAGGCCATTAGGAGGAAATTGACTAAAGCTGTGCAGCTCTGAGACCTGGCCGCTTACATTCCTTTACATTTTTTGCAGAATGCTTCAAATTCTTCCTATACTCCTAGGAGGCTCTCAGACTTCAGACGCTAATCCCAAGTAGAGTCACAGAGTCCGGAAGACATCAATTCACTGTGACAAACAGAAAGCTGAAGGGCATTCCTGGCAAAATCCTATGTAGATTTATTTTCTCAACAACAACAAACCTTCCTGACCAGAGGCTTTGTGTTGTTACATTATAATACATGTAGAGGTAATAGACAAAAGAATCAAGATTTTCTCCTTATTCCAGTAGCTGCATGATGGTGGTAAGCCCTTGAACTGCTGTTCTCTCATTAGTAAACTAAGAATGACTAGAATTTCTACTAAAGCTCTTTTGAGGATGTAAGGAGGTTACATATGTGGACGTGCCTCATGCACTTAAGGCATCCCATGAATCTCAAAGGGCTGAAGGACTGAGCTAAATGGGGACAACACTTCATTCAGCCAACATGAACTCATCTCAACCAACCCCTTTATAGTACATATTCATTTTCTACCCACAACTAGTTGATTCTTGTTTTCAAGTTAACAGATTAGTCAAAATGGTTTCCTTTTCTTCCTTTCTTTTCCCTTTACATTCTGTTTGGCTTTGTTGACACCTATTTCATGGTCAAATTATGATAATGATGGGAGAAATAGCAGGAAAGAATTAGGGGATCTAAGAGCCAAGTAAAGCTGGCAGAGTGAAACATATGATAAGCCAGGGTGGGGTTCCCATTCCTCCAGGTATCAGGGACCCCTCTCTTTAACATGAAAATATCTTGAAAATCACCTTATGTATTACTCCAAAATCAAATAAACGTCAACTGCTTAAAATATTTAAAAACTCCGGGGAAACAAAGATAAAAATACTATAAGAAAATATAGTTTAATATTTATATAGTTTTGGGGAGAGAAAGGACTTTGTAAACATGCTGCCAAGATCAGAGGTTACAAAAGCAACTATAATATACATAGTTTCATATCTATATAATACATAGCTATAGATATAACATTATGAAGCTTGCGCATAAAAGATAACTAAATGAAAATAAAGGTAGCTAAGAAAATGGAAAAAAGTATTTGCAACATAAGATAGTGGCAGTATCTTAATTTATAAAGAACGCTCAGAAAACCAAAGAAAGAAAATCCTTTAACAGGAGAGGTCAAAAAAAGACTATTCACCAAAGAAAGGGGAAATACAAATGTTGCAAAAACCTACTGTACAATGTTTCTCTTCACCAATTGTTTAAAAAAATGCATTTTAAACAGCAATGAGGTACTCTCAAATCGGTATTGATTTTTTAAAAAAAGAGAAGAAACAGGGTTCTGTGCAATGCTGGTGAGTAAAAGAGAAACACACTATCTCACAGTTGCACTCTTGGGGTGGCGAGTTGACAGGGACTCTCTTCAAGAGCAGCCATTTGGCCACACACGTTCAAACCTTCCATAGGTCACGCCCTTTGGTCCAGCAGTTCTACTTCAGGGAAAACATTCAGTGCAGATAACCCATTTTGTATGCAGTTATTTGTCTATGGGAGTGGTTCCAACTGGGAATGATTTTGTCCCCCAGGGAATATTTGGCTGTGTCTGGAGAAATTTTGGGTTGTCCCAACTTGGGACAGTTGCTGCTGCAGCCAGTGGGTAGAGGCACATCCTGCAATGAGCAGGACAGACCAGCACAAAACTAAGAATTATCCAGCCTAAAGTGTTCATAGGGTTGACGGTGAAAAATCCTGGTGTACATGGATGTTTAATAAAGTGAAAAACACCCCAAAACAAAGGGCTGGCTAAATATATCATGGTGTTTCTGTGTAACAGACTGTTTCACAACAATTAAAATGTTACAGAAATATATCTATTAATATAGAAACCTTTTCACAACATATTACATTTTTAAAGCCGGTCCCAAAGCAGCATGATCCCATCTTTGATTAAAAACATAGACTTAATTAAATATAATTAAATATACCCGTAGCCAAGTGTTTACAGGGGTTGGCTCCATGTAGTTGGGTTTGATCACAGGTGTTCTTTTTACTTATCTCTTTAGCCTGGTTAACTTGAATTGCCTTTATATTAAGAAAAGAATTAATAAAACAAACCCTGATAAATTTTAAAATAAAATCCTATGATGGATTTTTACATGAGTTAACATTTTAGTATATCGTGATTGAGAAGGCACACATGATAAGCAGCCACTATAATTTTATTAAATCTTTAAAATGTATGTTTATTATCAGAATAGACAGTACATGCATTTGAAATATGCTAATGTATTAGCCAACAAGTTACTATCGTTTCTTGCATTTGTTAAAATAATCGCAGCCCCCGTATAAGTTTGAGGTAGACATTATGAATCGTTGATCATCCCATAAGGTGTTTACAAAGGTGTTTACAGTTTATACACTAATAGTTACTTTCTTAGGCTTTCCCTACCTAGGGAATTGAAATAAGATTGTGTCAGAATGCTGAAGCTATTATTATCATCCTATGTTAGTATAATTGTATGAATGGCAGGCCATTTTTTTTTTTTTTTTTTTTTGCGGTATGTGGGCCTCTCACTGTTGTGGCCTCTCCCGTTGCAGAGCACAGGCTCTGGACACGCAGGCTCAGCGGCCATGGCTCACAGGCCCCGCCGCTCCGTGGCATGTGGGATCTTCCCGGACCAGGGCACGAACCCGTGTGCCCTGCATCGGCAGGCGGACTCTCAACCACTGCGCCACCAAGGAAGCCCTTTTTTTTTTAAACCTGTTAAAAATGAAAACATAAAGTGTAAACAGTATGGAATCCACAACTAACATGGAATCCAATCTTACCAAATGATTTCATAATAACTTTTCTCACTGATTTTATTAAAACTGAACCATGGACTTGAAAGGAAGCTGTGATAATGAAGTTACTTTTCATTTTTCTTAGATGTGATCTTTCCCAGACTTCCACTGACCATCTCTGAAATAACTTAGTACATGATGTTGACAAGCTTCTAAATTTGAAAGAACATTTTACATGTACTTATTAAAAAATAATTATGCTTTAAAAAACTAATAATAATTTTGCTTTGACATTATGCTTTGTGAAATCAATATATATATATATTTTTTTTTTTTTCATTCTGAGCTCAGTAGTATATGTCCTGGAAATGTAAATGGTTTGTTATGACCCTGATCATCTGTTGAATGTTTAATATGCTATTCTCTGGAGGTGCTAATGGCATTGATGTCAGTAGATATTAATTCATATATGCACTCATTCTCCTGTTCATTAAATATTTATTTAGCCACTAGTACATGCCATGGCATTGGAAATATGACAAGGAACAAAACAGACAATATCCCTGCCCTCATGGGGATTAAATCTATTGAAGAGTGGTGTCTGGTCATGAGGAGTTCCGTGTCTAGTTATGGAGGAGACAGGTATGAAAGAAAATATCTCAGTACAATTTAGTAACAGCTGTAACTGAGGTTTGTACAGGGTGCTGTCAGAGCTCAGCAGTGAGAGATCTAACCCAGCTAAAGGCAAGCAAACCTGAATGAAGACTGCCTAGTGGACATGATCACATAGATGGAAACGTAGGCATTTCCCATGGGGAAGATTATGGGAACAGGTGCCAAGGGTAGAGCTTGGCATCAACGGTGGCATGCACTGCCCAAGAAGAATAGACCTGTCTCTTGGAAATGGAATGTGAGTAAAGAAGGTCCTCAGCACATAACTAAGTAGTATCAGTAATGAGCCAATGACTGCCACAGACGTACATCACTGCAGAGGCAGAGAGATCTGTGCGATTATTTGCCTCGATCATTTGTTTTTTAAAGATGAAGAAAAAACTAGGATCAAGAAAGTCACAAAGCAGATGTAGGGCAGGAGTGGAATCACCTTTAGCCTCCTGCTGGGGCAGGGGTCACTGCTCTCCTTATTGTCTGGACAGTTGTACACCAAGTTACACACATTGTACCACACCTAATCATCGTTCTGTGATTATTCATATCGTGTAGAAATGATTAACTGTGGTGTTCCCATATATGAAATAAAGATATATTACTTGACAATACATTGATTATATATTCAGTTTCAGGCACATCTTTATTGTATATACACAAAGTACATTTGAATGGCCTGAGTATTGGAGAAGCAGAAAAATAAGTTAAGACGAGAGTCCTAGATGGAACTATTCAAGATCCGCCATGTTGTAGCTAGATATCCGCTGAGATTTCCCACAGGCTCATCATCACCTAATAGACTGGAATTTACGCAAGAATTAAGCTGTTTGACTTTTTGTTGCTGTTTCAAATAGTAGGTGACCAGGCACTCTGGACCCAGGACTAACTATTTTGGAGAGCAAAGATGTCATCCCCGTAACCAAGATTGAGCCAGGAAGGTGGGGACCAAGGCACTGTGCAGGAGTTCACTGCAAGATTTACTGTCTCCCTTGGAATCAAATGGCAGAGGTAATGGGATGGCAAAAGTGGTAGTAATGAGGATAAACTTAAAAAACTAAGGTACAGACAGTCACAAAGCAGATGTAGGGCAGAGCTGGGAACACCTTCAGCCTCCTGCTGGGGCAGGGGTCACTGCTCTCCTTATCGTCTGGACAGTTGTACACCAAGTTACATACATTGACAAGGCCTGCACCTACTTTTAAGTCATAGATTGTCTGGATCGATGAGTTTATTGAACAAAATAATTAACTCCTTGGGCTTCCCTGGTGGCGCAGTGGTTGAGAGTCCACCTGCCGAGGCAGGGGACACGGGTTTGTGCCCCGGTCCGGGAAGATCCCACATGCCGTGTAGTGGCTGGGCCTGTGAGCCATGGCCGCTGAGCCTGCGCGTCCAGAGCTTGTGCTCCGCAACGGGAGAGGCCACAACAGTGAGAGGCCTGCATACCGTAAAAAAAAAAAAAAAAAAATTAACTCCCACATAGCAAAGTGTCAAATGAGAAATATTTTAGCAACTAGAAACAGCTAGAGAAGAAAGCAGAAAAATAAGCAGACATTTGTGTTTCAAAGTGACCATGGACAGTTACAAGAATCTTGCATGAATGGAAAATGAAAGAGGTAAGAATTGTGAAAATCATTCATCTTTCTTCTGGACAACCACTTCCCTCTCCTGGCTGTTTTGTCCATTGTCTTGGTTAGGTACAGTGTTCGTGCATGCGAACAGAAGGAGTATTTGAGAAGTAGAATTATGTTGACATTGGAAGCAATTTGTTTCTTCCATTTCCTTTCCATTGCTTCAGTGTTACTTTCTGAGTAATTTACAGCATTAATTTTCTAAGTAGGTAATTTCCTTTTCCCTGTCTTTAAAAATAATTGTTTATGGCTGACTTGGTGCCAAAAATATCACAGTTAGCTTTCGGGTAGGAGAATGCCTTAAACAGGGACTGCGTGCTCCCAGAGGTGTTCATGTGCATCAGGAGGGCCTAGGGCTTCATGGCTGTACATCTCTGCTCTTCTGGGTCTGCAGAGAGATCTGCCTAAGGCACAGGGATTCCTGGTTCTTCACAACCTTGAACTTGGTGAAGTTTGTAAACAAAAGATTTATTCATTTATTTATTTATTCATTTATTCATCTCATTCCATTGAATTCATTTCTGCAACAGCACCATTATTTATTTCTTTTCCTAGAAATCATTTAAAAGCAAACCCTAGTTGGAAATTATCTTAAAATATGTTTGAATCACTTTTTAAAATAAAAGTTCTCCAACTTTCTTTAACAAATGTGGGCTCCCAACATGAATACGTCACTGTGTTATCACTTACCACATAACAAATTACCCCCAAACTTAATAGCTTAATGCAATGCACATTTACTATCTCACAGTTCCCGTGGATAAAGAATCCAGGCACAGTTTAATTGGGCTTTTAGCTTCAAGGTCTTGAGGTGTTGTCTGGGGCTGTGGTCACCTCAAGGATTGGCCAGGAAAGAGTCGCTTCTGAACTCATGTCATTGTCGGCAGGATTGAGTTTCTCGCAAGTTGTTGGGCTGAGTGTCTCAGTTCCTCTCTGCCTGTTAGTCAGATGTGGTCATGGGTTCATTGCCTGTGGGGGGCCTCTGCAGTATGGTAGCTTGCTTCCTCAAAGCCAGCAAGAGGGAGAGTCTGCTCACAAAACGGAAGTCACACTCTTTTATAACCTAACCACGGAAGTGATGTCGCTTCACCTTTGCCTGATTCTATTGGTTAGAAGCACACGGGGGCGGGGAGGGGGAGGATCCACAATAAAAGGTGTCCGTGGAGCCTTTTGTAAGTTGAAATGGCATAAAGCAAAGAAGAAGTGACCTTCATTGTAAAAGCAAAAATCCTCTTAGGATTTCTTTGGTTATCGAAAACAGGTACTAATGTTGGCCTTTGGTAAAAATGAAGTGGTGTAAAGTGAGCTTTTGAAAAGCAGGGGACACCTGTATTCCCAACAATCACTAAGGCAGTTCTAGGTACTTTTCCCGTAAGCATCTTTGCTGCAAACATTTTTGCCACATTGCTAATTGGCTGTAAAGGAATTTTGCTGTAAAAGACAAACTAATGAAAAATAAAAGAGGACCATTAAAAAGGACAGGGTGAAACACAAGAAATAAATAACAAAATTTGAAAGACTCTATTGTGAAATACAAAATATTTAAATACATAAAAACGCGTGTAGATTCATGGCAGTACTGCACAAATAATTGATTTTATTTTGTGGATTGTACCTGAGCACTTGTCTTCCAAGTCTTTCGTTCATAGTATTTTATACTTTTTTTTTCCTTGTTGATTTGTCCTCTCACTCAGCATCTCACCTTTTCTTTTTCACTAAAATTTCTTCCTTCATTAAGAGAGGTATCAGTTTCCAAACACCAGGCTGCATGTTTGTAACCGAGCTTTGTATTGCATCGTGGAAGCCTCTGCACCACTGTTCATATCCCATGGCTCTTGATAGACGTTACAAAGTTCTGTGGGAAACGTAGATTCAACTCCGCACCTTCGGGGCCCTCGGCCTCATTTTTCCTCCAGTGTGGTGTGTTTCAAAATAAGGAGCCACTCTTGGGGCACATCATCATCACCTGTCAGCTGGATAAAGCCATCATCACTAATGTTGCTAACTGGAAGAAATGCTAACACATTTCAACCAGTTCAGACAGACTGTCAAACCAAAAAACCGTCCATCGGTTATTTTATTTTTCATGGCGAAATTGTCTTACAGCCAATTAGTTATGCAGAAAAAATGTTTGCAGCAAACATGGTTATGGCAGAAGAAGCTTATGGCGAAAATTCCAGGCACAGTCTTAAACATGTGTGCACCCTTCTACACTGAATTATAATAGTCTTTTGATATGTCGGTCTCCCTCACTGCTCACAGAGGTGCTTGAGAACTACAACTATGTCTTCATTTTCATATCTCTGGACAGGAGTCTTATATGAAGTAGGCATTCCATGAACGTTTACCATTTAGTTAAGCTATATGGAACTGGCTTGTTGCCACTGGCTTTATCTTGTCTTCATCACCGCAGAGTGGAGGGCCAAATATAAGTGAGGAGGGCTTCCCTGGTGGCGCAGTGGTTGAGAGTCCGCCTGCCGATGCAGGGGACACGGGTTCGTGGCCCGGTCCGGGAGGATCCCACATGCCGTGGAGCGGCTGGGCCCGTGAGCCGTGGCCGCTGAGCCTGCACGTCCAGAGCCTGTGCCCCGCAACGGGAGAGGCCACAGCAGTGAGAGGCCCGCGTACCGCAAAAAAAACCACAAAAAACAAAAAACAAGAAACAAATATAAGTGAGGATTCAGGAACCTAATATTTAAAAGTCTGCCTTCAAGTTTCCACTTCCATTATTATGTATAAATCCATGATTGTGTTGGAATAAAACTGTTCTTATTTTAAAATTGACTCTCATTAGAGTATATTTCCTCTTCCCAAATAAAACAGGGATTAATAACTTTCCTATCAAGTTATTCTGTCTCATATTTGATTTTTGTGTTTTTCTCCACCTTCATCAAACCAAGTAAATGGGGGAAGAAAACTGAAGTTTTCTAATTGTTAGATATTAACGAAGAAACTCAGTCCACTGTAAATGCACCTGCTACAGTCTACCGTGTCGGACACGGCAACCTGAAAAGAGGACAGTTTTCCTCTAAGCATCCTTGCTTTTCTCTCTCACGCCAATGATAAATAATTCTGTTTTCAAAATCTACAGTTTTCATTTAAAAATGTCTTAAACTACTAGGAAACAGTTTAACACTGTTTTACTCTAAGGATGATATCCATGGCATGCCACAGGCCAAAATTAAGGCTGGGCTCTGATTTGCTAATGTGGGGTTTGTGTCTTCCCCAGGAATTGCAGCCTTCTCAGTGTGCAGAAGGCTACATGGAACTGTTTTTCTAAACCGCAGAACCACAGTGGATGTTTAGCATATGTTTCCCTACAACTTGGTTGTGAATGTGTAGAGCTACTCTAGGAATAAGCAAAAACTGGGACACCAAACCCGGCAAGCATATATATAAAGAACGTTTGCAGAAGGTTCATTACAATACAATAAATGCAACCAATTTCGCGGAGACCTATTCTCGTTTCTTTCTTTTTTTTTTTTTTTTTTTTGCGGTACGCGGGCCTCTCACTGTTGTGGCCTCTCTCGTTTCGTAGCAGAGGCTTCGGACACGCAGGCTCAGCGGCCATGGCTCACGGGCCCAGCCGCTCCGCGGCAGGTGGAATCTTCCCGGACCGGGACACAAACCCGCGTCAGGGAAGCCCTGTTCTCGTTTCTTACTGCTCGTCATTGCTAATTCACCATTATTTTCAACATTATTCTGTTAGTTAAATGTATACGATGAGGCATGAATATTATCTAGCACAAAGAGATAAATATTTGATGACAAAGGCAGATGCCACTAGGAAAGCATACACACAGATTGTACTTAAACTGTACGATCGTTCATAACATGACTATTTTTTAATCTAAGAAAGGAATAATATATGTACATAGGGCAAGAAATTGTCACATTCATACGTTTTTACTACTTTTTGTCAAGTTTCCTTAAGAACAATTATCCCCCTTTGACCTCTTCAACATCATAATAACAATATTCAAAGATGCAATACGTCCCTTTACTTTGGTTAACAAGTACACGGTTTAACCAGTATCAGAATTAGAAATCTGTTGTTATGTTTTTCTACTGGTGTAGAGGGAAATGACTACCTTTAAATTATGTTATCCTTTTTTCATGTGCTTTGATACCCTTTTATTCTAAGGATAGTGTGAACTCTAAAAGCAAGTACCCATCATTTGCTTAAGGAGTAACATTGTCACAGGTTTGCTCATTCTCAGTCCCCAGAAGAGAAACATAATGTGGAGCACCAGTGGAAAGCAAAGAAGAACACCTACATTTAGAATTTTGGACCTTGGTAAACTGTCCTCTTCTGAGATCGTGCCATCAGTAGTGATAGTACAGGCATCGTGCTGTACTCAGAGTGTGCGGAGTTTCTCCATTAGCGCTGTGCCAGGCAAGGCTCCACTCTGAGCTGCATCCTTGGGCACTGCGGCTGCAGTGGTGCATGAGACAGCAACTGGAGGACGCTGATCTGCGCTAGACATGGAGATGTAACCATACATCAAAGCCCAGAACTGTGGACATTTTGATGCATTCGACTCCCATCTCAGGGCAGTCAAGTCTCAGTTTATCAAAAGATCAGAGTCAAGATGCCTCGTTTAGGGAAACGCTCCCGGGTATTGATCCAAAAGATTGGCATAATATTTAAGTTCATTTGCCAAGATCATAAATCATTCTAATTCCATGACCAGGCAGGCAGCAGGGCATCCAGATGAGGAGGCTGCGTGGGGAGCCCCGGCCGCACTCTCTGCTGCTTTGCCACGTGACCTCTGGCGTGCGACTCCCTCTGCCGCCAGCTGCCTCCTGACAGGGAAATGTAAGGACGCTGCACTTCCTGAGACAGCCCAGCACTCCGTGTTGGAATTCTCTAATGAATGATACTGTCCCTATTTAGCTAATTGTCACCATTCGAGCATATATCTTTAATGTATCCATCTGGAACCTTCAAAGTCGACCCTCTGTGGATATGACGGATGCTTATGTCATGGGCAAGAAAATGGTCCAAAGGAGAAATTTAACATTACCCAGACGCGATGCAAAATTCCCTCATTAATCCATACTGTACTCATCTGTAGCTTGATCATCTGTACTTTTTGTTCTGAAATGTACATGTATTCTTGATGTAAAAGAATATTTAGCAAATCAACTTTTTAACCCTCCAGGCACCACATGGTAATGGAACTTTCCTATTCAATACAGCACATTCCAAAGACTTCAAAACAAATGGCTCTGTTGTTGTCACTACATCAAAATAGTAAAAATTTCTAGTTGTGAAAATATTCCACATCCAGATTGGAAGAGGCTAAGGAGACATGACAAATAAATGCAGTGGGATCCTGGATTGGATCCTGGACAGGGCAGTTGATGAAATGTGAATAAAGGCTTGCAGGTTAGTTTATAACACGGTATCAGTGTTATTGTCCTGGTTTTGATGATCTTCCTATGGTCATATAATATGTTAACATTTGGGGAAGTGGTGAGAAGGGTGTAGGAGACCCTACTGTGCTATTTTTGCAACTGTTTTGGTAAATCTAAAATCATCTCAAACTAAAGAGTCATGAATCAGGTTTGTCACTGTCCTATTCATCTTCAAATAAGTCAGTTTAGAGAATTTTTATACAGTACTGGTCTCTAATTGCAATTTAATAAGCCATATGGAATCACAGGCTATTAAACCTGGATGGATTGATTATTCAGTTTATTGGTGGGGGAAGGATGAAAAAAGCAGTATTTAACAATTAGTTACTAGGTGGTAGGTTGTCGCCAACTCAGTTAATTGTCTCCTAGTATTCTCTGACCTATTCTTTCTTGTCACCCAAACCCTGATTTTATTCAGAGCCACGTGTGCCCAGTCTGGGTGATAGGTCATCCTCGTCTCTGGGTTCCCAGTCTCCCTTGCAGCTAGGGTGACAGTGTGAGGCAGTTCTGACCAATAGGATAAAATGAGAGGAGGCAGGAAATGCTTTGAGGAAAACTGTTTTGCTGACAAAAGGAGCAAACACATCTGATTCCTCCCTTCCTCCTCGTTTTTACCTACCTTGAATACAACTATGATGTATGGAATTCTGGCAGCCAACTTGTGACCAAGAGGCAGAGCCCAAGAAAACTACAGATATGCCACCACCAAGGTGATAAACCAACCAGCAGCTACCTACCTACCTCTAGACTTTTTGATATGAGAAGAAAATAAACACTTACTAGTTTAAGCCAATATTGTGGGTTTTGTTATTTGAAATGAAAAATATGTCTAATTTATCCAAAAGTTTTACATGAACTATTTCATTTCATCTGTACAAACATTCCTTTGATATAGGCATTGTCATCCTACCCATTATACAGATTGAGAAACTGGGGCTTATGGAAGTAATTAGACTCTAAGTGTGCCTAGCCCTAAGCCTCCTTCCTTTTCTGCTGCAACACACTGCCTCTCCATGGTTATTTGTACACACTGTGGGGCAGTGAAAATTCTAGATTATGAAACTTTCCCAGAGATACCCAAGTAGTGAAGGTTGTATTAAGGCAAGTCTTCAGATCTTCTTAAAGCCTGGCTTTCTGTATAGCTCAGCAAAAGCAAGTAAGGCTTACAAAGGAATTTCCACATCTCTGATACAATTTTATCATCCCACACTCCTGTGGGACAGTTAGAACTAGCTTTCTTCCCTGTGATTTATAGTTGAGTCTTCTCTGCAACAAAAGTGGTGTGACCAGTCCAAGGTCACATAGAGGGTCATCAGTGGACCTGAGAAGGATATTGGCTTCTTGGCACCTTGCTAGTCTGTTCTAATGCATGACATTTGCTTTCACCTTTAATCACTGTGAGCTTTTCTCTAAACAATACATCTTATTGGCACTTTCATTCTTCACTGTGCTGCGAAATGTAGCCCTGCCTGCCCTGAAATGGAGATCAGGTGACTCAAAACAGTGGAGGAGGGCTTCCCTGGTGGCGCAGTGGTTGAGAGTCCGCCTGCCGATGCAGGGGACACGGGTTCGTGCCCCGGTCCGCGAAGATCCCACATGCCACGGAGCGGCTGGGCCGGTGAGCCATGGCCGCTGAGCCTGCGCGTCTGGAGCTTGTGCTCCGCGACGGGGGAGGCCACAACAGTGAGAGGCCTGCGTACCGCAAAAAAAAAAAAAAAAAAACAGTGGGGGAACACAGTTCTGAATATTTTTAGTTGGACTTTAGTGCATTTTCTTTTTAACTAGAAAATTAATGTCCAGCGCATCTTCCTGTATGATGTTACTTTCTTGGGTACATACTTACTGAGCGTGTGCTACACTGAGGATATGTATGGGAAATTCGAGAGGTGATCATCAAAATTAAATTAAGAAAAGAAACTATCCATAAATGAACTACAAGTCTCATAAATTGATGAATTATGCATGAAAATTACAGGAGTAATATTAGCACATATACTTTACTCCTATTTTTCTAGCAGCTTCCACTTCCTCTTCTGCTCCACTTAACGGTACAAGATAGTTAAACCTAAAGAACATGTTATGTACACAGGTTTACAGGTGGTAGCATCCTTCGTATTTCTGGAAACTGAGCTGAAGAATACTTGGTGTATCAGCGAGAAAGGGGGCTTCTGAATCACTGTTCAATTTCAATGAAAATTCTGTTCCCTTGGCAAGGGAACAAGCAAAACCGTATCCTTCCAGGACATGGAAGACAAACTAAAAACAATTAGTTAAACTAAAAAGTTTTCTGTACTGTCTCGAATCACTGAAAGGCGTGACTGAAAAAGCATGGCTTTGGCGTCAGATATTTTAAAATTAGGCCCCCTTCCTCAGACACTCAAGCTATGTCAACTTGGATCAGTTACTTAGACCTCTAAGTGTATTAAAATGAGAATAATAATACCCTCTTCTTGATGTGATTGTATGAATTTAAAAAATATTGGCATAGATTCTAGGACAGGACCTAGCCAGACAAAATAAATGATTGGAATTAGTGGAAGAAAGAGCTAGGTTGTATCAATCTTCTGTTCACCACTCCCCTCCCACCTCAAATACCCTTCATTATTCCCCTTCTTGTTTCCACATTGGTTCTTTCTATCTCTAGCTTGACATATAGTCTTTTAGCACTTCTTCAATTCTCTGAAGACCTCAGTAGCGACCAGGACCTATGAAAATCATGTGACCCTTTTTTTTCAAGGTCTAAAATGCCTGACATTTAAACAGAAAAGAAAGTCCAGATTAATGAAAAATGTTCCTTTATTTGCATTGCATTCACTTGGTTCCACCCAACTTTATTGAACTGGGCCTCAATTTAAATATTTTACTTTAAGCACATTGTTTTCCAAAACTTAGAGAATTTTTAAATAATGAAAGAAATTACCAGTGGTCTAGAGGACAGTCTGCTGAGTTCCATACTGATTGCCATTGCTTATTATACAGCAGAGTTAGGGCATTAAATGAAGTGTGTGGTTTATATGCTTCTATATAATCTATTCTACTTGGGAAAAGGGGATGAGTAATAGAAACATTTATTGGATGTTTCAGTCGTTGTAAGGAAATGGACAGAGGAAAGTGATGATATGGAAGTCCTTCCACTCATAAATACTCCCATGTTGCTTGATTCCCTTCATTTCTCTTTACACTTGGGTTCTTCTTGTGGATCTTGTATTAATTTTTTGTTGCCGCTGTAGCAAATTACCATGAACTTAATGGCTTTTAAAAATGCAAGTTTAGTCTCTTACAGATCTGGAGGTCAGAAGTCTAAATAAAGGTGTTGGCAGGGCTGCGTTCTTCCTGAGGCTTGGAGGGGAGAACGTGTTTCCTTGATTTTTTTTCAGCTTCTAGATACCACCTGCGTTTCTTGACTTATTCTTGCTTCCTTGCTCTTTCATCACGTCTCCTGCAACTAACGCCTTCCCTCCTGCCTCCCTCTTATAAGGACCCTTGTCATTATATTGGCTCATCCAGTTAATCCAGGAGAGTGTCCTCATTTCAATAGCCTTAATTTAACCTGGACATTCCATTTACCGTGTTCCGGATATTGGGACTTGGACATTTCTGTGTGCACCATCACTCAGCCTACCATATATATTGACCTAGATGAGGTTTTTATTTCAGATTTTACTGTTTCTCTGTGAGTTTCTCTTTCCCAATTTATCTAGCTACGGCCCTGGACTTAAAAATCTGTTCTCATCTTTGTAAGTTTGACCCCTGAGCTTGGCATGCCCCTGCCATAATAGGGAGTCCAGATTTCTGGCCTGTCCTGATACCTTTTTCCAGACCATTATTTTTCTAAGGGGACGACACTTTAATGAAACCATTAAATCTGGTCGTAGGAAGAATTTTGACAGCCTAAAAATTAAAAAATAACAATTTAACATAAATCCCTGACTAATTACCAAGTAATATAAGCAACAGTTTTTCCTTGCCTTCTCTGGTCTTGGCCATTGAGTTTGGAGGTGAAGGCAGGTGCCTCTGCGGTTGCTATCCATGGTCCTGAACCACCCCCCATGCTAGGGTTCAGTTCTTCCTCTTGACCCTTGGGACGTCCAGTTTCTCTCCTTCTCCCAGAAATTCCAAATAGGTGAGGATAGAAGTAGTTAGGGTTGTGAAGGGGGCTTAGAGAGAGAGTATAAGAGGGACAGAGCATACCCCTTGACAGGTTGCCAGGTAGAAAATAGAGAAACATTTTCTGAGATAATTTTCAAATAATTGCAACTAGAAAAGATATCACAACTAAACATTACATAAGTATCTAATAACTAAAGGGGAGTAGGACATTTGTGCTTTAAACAATGTAAAGGGTGCACGTGTCAACCTTTGGGCCAAAAAAAGAAAAAAAAGGTAAAAATGTAGTGATTATTTGCCAAAAAAAAGTTCAAAAAAATTTTTTGTTGTAATTTGGTGGAAAACAGTACCCTGTGTAATTTATAACCCATATTTTTTAGTGTAGTTGATTTACAGTGTTTCAGGTGTACAGCAAAGTGATTCAGTTACATATATATTTTTTGTCAGATTCTTTCCATTTTAGGTTATTACAAGATATTGAATATAGTTCTGTGTGCTATACAGTAGGTCTTTGTTGCTTATCTATTTCATATATAGTAATGCGTATCTATAATGTATTTTTTATGCCATGTATTTTGACAGCTCTATTATGTTTCTGGAATTTACTCTGCATCTCCCCCACTCATTATCACTCACCCTGGAGGGGACAGTGTCATTCCATGAATTTCTTTCACTCTCCACCCCTCCCCCATCAAACACAAACTATATCTTTGACCCCTTTACCTCATCTGTGATATTCATTATGAATTGGCTCCCCGTCTTTCAAACCTCCATTCTTTAAGGCTGGGATGGAATGGGAATCAGGAACAGATTTTGGGTGCTGAATGTCTGTGATTCACATTATTTTGTAGGAAAAAACTATGGATTTCACAAAACCAGTGCTTACACATTTGCTTCAGCTAATTCAGAACTTTGGTGAGGCACTGAAGGGAAATTGGCTCAGGCACCTCAGCTGCACACAATTTGTGGTGATTAAGAACAACAATAGCAGTCTTAAACATGTTGATAAGGCCAAAGCAACCCCATTGCAACTACATTATCAAAACATCCTGACTGTTCTTCCACACTCCATTCATCATAGACATTTACTTGGACATACCAGAGATTCTGGACATGCAGGTGGAACAATACTCTGATTATGTAACTTTCCACCTGAAACTACTAGGTTTTTAAAGAGTAAAGCTTAAAACAGATTTCAGTTTTTATTATTTCTCAGGATTAACATAGACACCTGCAACATATTGTGAGTTTCCTTAATGCAAAATGTGAGCCACCGTTTTTTGTTCTTGTATTTAATAATAATAGGAATGATAATAATAATACTAATGGCAATAAAAAAAATCTGATTCCAGAGTCTTTTTTTTTTTTTTTTTTTTTCGGTACGCGGGCCTCTCACTGTTGTGGCCTCTCCCGTTGCGGAACACAGGCTCGGGACACGCAGGCTCAGCGGCCACGGCTCACGGGCCCAGCCGCTCCTCGGCATGTGGGATCTTCGCGGACCGGGGCACGAACCCATGTCCCCTGCATCGGCAGGCGGACTCTCAACCACTGCGCCACCAGGGAAGCCCCTCCAGAGCCTTTTGTTAAGTGAAGCATTACAGGAAGAAATCAGGGTAGGTACCTGCCAACACTTGGGTTAATAAATTGTGCGTGTACGACTCTTGGTTGCATAATTAGCATCTTCCAGAAAAGTGTGGTAGGTTTTATCCTAATTGCTGTTACACCCCAAGTCACATTTTGCTTAGGGCATACCTCCATTTTATAGCTAGTTAATAAAGAAGACTGTGGTATGAAGTCCATGTCGCCATGGAAACAGCCAATTAGAAGTGCACCCTGAAGAGAAGGAAGACAGCTGCCAGTACTCTCAGGGAAAAAGTCATGTGGGTTGGCAACCTATGAGAAACATGGCAAAGCTTAAAGCTTTTGCCAGCTTCCCCTAGCGTTGGCCGGCAAGTTTCTATCTCAACAAACATCTTCCACCCATTCGCTAAGTACTGCATCTGTAATATATTCTAAAAGGTTAATTGTGTCTTGGGCTCAATATATGTGATGGCGAGGCAGGAAAAAATTCTCACATTTTTTAGTATAATTTCTCTCATATGTTTCTTATAACTTCATGGCACCGACATCAGCACGAGAGAAAGAAAAGACCTGTAAGTGGGCTAGCTCCTTTCCAAGTTCAGAAGTGTATTCATAAGTTCTATTTTAAATACTCCTACGTTATACAGAACATTATACCTTGTTACGTATAATGCTAATGTTTACGAAGGTAATCATTATAGAACTTAAATGAAATACGTAAGCCACCAATTTGAACGTTTGGCGTTTAACCCTCTTTGCCTATGGCACTCCATTTACATATGTATCTTAATTTCTGCTTCCTTATCACTCTGTAGAATATTGTGCTTTGTTTTCTGGAAGCTCAATATGTAAATATAACACATTCTCAAAATAGAGAATTAAAGCAAAGTTAATTCACATTAAAATATTTTTCACACACATTATTCCATTCATCCTATTAACAGCTTAGTGAGCGAGGATGTTTTCATTTCCATTTTGCATGGAAAGAAAGTGACACATAAAAGTTTCAGAGACTTACTTCAAATTACAGTTTGTAGTTAGTAGTGGACCTAGGGACAAATGCCAACCTTGTATCCCAAGACCTAGCATTATTTTCCCACTGCAGTGTGGCTCCCTGCTAACTTAAAATTAATGCACTTGGATATCAACCTTGAGTAAATCAAATAATGTAGTTCTTAAATCTTCCCTCCAAAAAGTGTTTATAGTTGAGACTCATCAATGAGTAACATACAGATAATGTATTCCCTGTATTCTACCTGTGTCTTTCTCTTATTGGTAGTTAATTGGAAGGCAAAAGAGTAAAATTAAGGATGATGGGAATCACATTCAGTTAGCCTGAAATAGTAAACAGCTGCTGGGTTCAAATCCTCTTATTATGAGATTGTGAGACTCACAAAATGACAATACACATGGCACAGTTCTGAACAGTGAAAGAAGTTGAATCCGAATTTAAAAGCTTGATACATAGAAAGTGTGGGTCCTAGGAGACACAAGAGAATTTCCCTTTTAAGGAAATGGGATATATATAGGGTACAAACCTCTATTCTCGTAAAAAAAAAAAAAAGAAAAAAAAAAAAGAAAAGAAAAAGAAAAAAGAAAGGAAAGAAAAAAAGTGAATTCCAAGGTTGAGTAACTTTTTTCTTATATCGGCCTAGTGCTCAACTGTGCAAGAAGCACTATTTAGTCTAGAACAACGCTAATTATCTTCTCTGCAGCCATGCTGGAGAAGTGTGGGAAATAAGTCACATAACTCACTCCCCCCTACACATACCAACAAGTAACCAAACAAAATCAACCTGCATTAAAAATATTTTGAGAAAGTTGTAGTATTTTGACTATATTCAAGATGAGTCAAAATTTGTAAGTGCAATCAACAATGAACTTAAATATTTCCTATATTTTCTACCTAATTAATATGAAGAAATCATGGGACAAATGTATGAGTATCTAAGATGCTTAGCAAATTTAGTTATCCTTTCTCAACAATAAGGGATCATTATATAACTTTCACACACTCTAATATATTTTAGGTCATTCAAAGGATATTTTTGGTTAAAGTCCTATTGCATTTTTACTCCCCTCCCTTCATATAACTCCCATTCTCTTCAAACCTCCAACCCAGTTCCTGTATCAAGAGATAACTCCATCTGTCACTTTACTGAGAGAATAGTCTCTGCCCTTTCCATCTCAGCTACTCTCCTTCTCAACACCTCGCTGTATTTTGGCCTTTCTTTCTCTTCAGTTTTCAGTGGTTCTCTACCCTGGGTGCACAGTAAAACCACCTGGAGAGCTTTTCTGTGTACCGACTCTAGACTGATTGAGTTAAGAATCTGGACTGAGAACCACTGACCTAATCTTTTCTACTGAGAAGAAACTTCTTTATTAAAATCAGGTCTCCACCTGTGGTGCCTTCTCAAGAGTGCTACTCCCTGAACCACCTCTCTTTCTCGTCTTCATCATTCTTCTTTTCCAGTGGTTCACTTTCCTGATCCTGCTAAGCAGTTCTGTTCTTTATGTCTCCCCAGATTAGTCCAAGAGTCTTTGTAGGTAGTGTGAATTCCTGAATCTCCATCCCCCTCCACAGAATGTAGGGATAGCTGCAGACGCTCCAGTCAGCTTTCTAATACAGTTGAAATAGCTTCAGAAAGTCATACTTCCAAAAGACCAAGAATCTAGAAGAGATTTTAGCTAGAAATAAACATTAATCATGCCCTAAGATAGAAAGGAAGGGATGATCTCACTAACGATAATGTCTTACAATTGCAGCGCTTTTCTTCTCAAGATCAAATGCTTGTTATTTCCTACTAAATATATGATATGAAGTTCACGCTGAGAGCTTACTTTCAATGGACTTTTTGTTTTTCTCTTAGCTAGTGGGTAAAATCCTTATTTATTCAGAATTGTCAATGCAGTTGACGACATGTACACTTATGGTGGGTCTTATTACTGCATCTAGAACAGAGTAGAAAAGCTGTGTCATTAAAAATGGAAAAGAGTGGTTTGAGAGCAATTATCTTCTTGTCTGTCACAATAAGTGCCTTTTCAGGAAATGTGGTTTCCAATTGTTGGTTTTCTGCCATTCTGAGTTCTAAGGAAAATTATCCATGGCCCATTAAAAAACTGCTTTATAGCACTGAGAGAAAATTTTACATGGATTAAAATGATTTTGAGTATTTTCATAATAATTCATACAAAATAAATTTGAGTATGTATTTTTGAGTATTTTGAAGTCTTTTAGGTACAGTCAGCAAATTAATAGCAATATAGTAAATTACACAATAGACATCTGCATGGCCTTTTTCAAAAGTGCTTAAGACTTGATTTATGGCTTTTACGTAAGCATCATCATGAAAAATTGATTTATTCTGTAGCAGAACTCAGTAAGCATTTTTCTTATTTCAAAAAGCCATTTTATTTTAAAGACAGAACCACTTACTTTTGGAATATTTGTTTCTTCAGTACAGATTTCTGAAATTTCCATTTATTAGTCTTCTCTCCCCAAACCTAATCATCCCTACCTCATTCCAGATGTCCTACTTGTGTTTGTCAAAAATGTATTTGAAAACTAATTGTCACATCACGTGGGTATCAAATTAAATAAATGATTTCTCTCTGGCTAGTTGTCTTTTGGAACATGAGGGGCAAAGGAAGCCTGGATTTGCCAAGGAGCTTGGGGTTGGGGGGTAACTGGCTTCCACTCTCCATTGCTGTGTCTATATTTCTTTGTTGAAAATAAATCAAATTATCGTTGATTTCACTAAATAAGCAGCAAGATTAATGGTTACTATTCAATGTATAATCACTCATCCAAAGTAAAAAGCTAAAGATTAGCTGTGGTAACCTGTTTACATTGACTGAACTGAAGGAAGCCATATTTGTGTTACTGGAAAGAATCTTAGGTAGAATCCAGGGGTGAAGGGAAAAAATATATATAGATAGATATAAAATATGTTTATATTTTTAATTTATTTTATTTTATATATTTTAACATTTCAAATCATTTGAACTCCACTAATTCAGAATGTGCCATAATTTGAATTGGAATTGCCCAAAGATTACCTGCTTTCTTTTCTTTTTTTTTTTTTTTTTTTAAAGAAGATGTTGGGGGTAGGAGTTTATTAATTTATTTTTGCTGTGTTGGGTCTTCATTTCTGTGCGAGGGCTTTCTCTAGTTGTGGCAAGGAGTGTCACTCGTCATCGCTGTGCGTGGGCCTCTCACTATCGCCGCCTCTCTTGTTGTGGAGCACAGGCTCCAGACACACAGGCTCAGTAGTTGTGGCTCATGGGCCTAGTTGCTCCGCGGCATGTGGGATCCTCCCGGACCAGGACTCGAACCCGTGTCCCCTGCATTATCAGGCAGCTTCTCAACCACGGTGCCACCAGGGAAGCCCTACCTGCTTTATTTTCTAGGAAAAAAAATTAAGTCCGTTAGCCCCATAAACCAATTTCAGAGTTACTAAGAAATAGGAATGGGTTTTAGAAGGTTGACATGGCCATATTGTTTCTTCAATAAGCACCTCCAAGATAGGAGGTCAGTGAGTTCTATGCGTTTTATTAAAGCAGACGGAGTAGAGATTTGGGGAATTGTGATTGGAATTATTACACGAAAGATGAAAATGATTTTTCATAAAACTTTGCCCTTCAATGAATCTATATTAATATAGTTTTAATATTCTGAAGAATTTAGTGTAGGAATGGATGAACTGGAAATTTAGTATACAAATGAATGAACGAGAGCAGTCAATTAGTCAGATTTCTGAGCACCACCAGAAGCTGAGTTTGCCTCTGCCGTGCTGCACCAAAAAGTTCGGAAAATTCTTGACTTTCTGTCTGGTGCAAAAGCTCCTTTTGGCTGTAAAAAGTAGTGCTCTGATTCTATTTATCCTGAAACTGTTGCTATTCATGATCTCATTATCCCCTCCTTAAACTTCTTGGCCAGGCTCTATTTCTAAAACATGCTGCATATGCAGTTATAACAATGACTCCCAAGGGTCTCTTTTATTATATCTCTCCCCCTTTGTCACCATGGTCTAATTTGAGTCAGAGGATAGGGGACTTCAGGAAGGATTTGTCCAATAGAAATGGAACTGATAGTATGCCTGTTATGTTTGAATATATTAAGACAAATTCTGCAGCCCTAGTGGAGATTGAGTTTGTGATAAATAGAAGAATAATCAGAAAATTGAAGCAACTGATAACTTTAGAAAAATTTAAAAGTTGTTCAAAAAATAAAATACAATCATAGTACACCACAATCATGTTTATGAATGGTATTTCCATACCACTGAATACTGATTTAACCAAAAAGCATGACATAACTACATTGGGAGGATAGGGAAAGGAGAAGAGTGTGTGTGTGTGTGTGTGTGTGTGTGTGTGTGTGTAGGGTGTTGTGTAAAAGAATAAACTGCCATATTCAATAATAGGGAGCCAATATAAGTGTCCACAATTGAGAAATAGAGAAGTGCTTTGTGAACGTGTTCTTTAAGTGAATCACAGGAGATTCACTTAAGAGAGTTTTAAGTGACTGCCTAAGGGGAGAAAATTTTAAATATATAAGTATATTTTTAAACTATATATATATATTTTTTGATTTTTAAAAATAAAATTTTTAAAATGTAAATGAGAAACCAGGAAGTGGAGACCATATATGTAGACATCTCCTGACAAGTGTTTCTGAAAAGGAGAACATAAAGATGGGGCAGATGCTAAAGACATCTGAAGAGTTGAGGGATGACCTTTTCTTTAAGGGGAAAGATTGGAGTGTGCATTTCTTTTTTTGTTGTTTGTTTTTGTTTTTGCGGTACGCGGGCCTCTCACTGTTGTGGCCTCTCCCGTTGCGGAGCACAGGCTCCGGACGCGCAGGCTCAGTGGCCATGGCTCATGGGCCCAGCTGCTCTGCAGCATGTGGGATCTTCGCAGACCGGGGCACAAATCCGTGTCCCCTGCATCGGCAGGCGGACTCTCAACCACTGCGCCACCAGGGAAGCCCTGGAGTGTGCATTTCTTGTTGATAGGATTGAAGAGTAGGAATGGAGAGATTGATAACACGGGAGAAACAAAGAAAGATCAAAGAAGTATAACTCAGACCTACAGCCAAAATGAAGACATTGGCCTATGAAAAGATAAGGGATGTTTCCTCCATTCTAAGACAGAGGTTGGGGATGTGGCCAAGGGTTGGGAGATATTTGAGAAAAAAAGGATACTTAAAGCAGAAAAGTGAATTTAGGAAGGAAATGTAGTAGGGTTACCAGGCAATACTGAGACTTTATTTGACATTTGCAGTCATAAATTTAAAGTGAAACCAAACAGCTGTATGATATTCCTCAGCAACGTAAATCAGCTAATGTGCAGGCAGAGAGAGGGTGGAAAGTTAGAGCAATTAGATTTGGGATTTTGACAGGGGATTACAACAGCAGAGAAGCAAGAGAGTGACAGTTTTTACATGAGTGTGACAATGGTGGTGGGCCAGGGAATCCAAGCTGGGCAAAGGAGGAAGTGAAAACAAAAGATGGCTGAGGAATAGTGAGGAACAGTGGTAGGGTTAGTAAATTCGAGGGTCAGTAAGGATGAGAAATTGGAGTCATGGACTGTCATCATTTCCAGTAAGTGAGCTGGAAGGTTATGAGGGGCGGTAGAGAACTACGAGGTGACAGAGCTCCCAGAGATGAGCAGGTCCTGGATATGATGTTGGGAGTAGGTGACTAAGGTGGCTGCAAGAAGAGGCCATTGGAGGAGAGGTCAAGGAACTGAAAAGGCAGGATCCTGGATGCTGAAGTGTCCAAGAACGATCATTGTGAGTCACCCAAGAACGAGATAAGCAACATGAAAGCAATGAGGTCCAAGGGTGGTGTGACTGGTTGGTACGAGTCTCAGAGGGGCATGACATCGTGAGAACAAGAATGATAACTGGTTGAAAGGAGTAGCAAGGAGAATAGGAGGGTACCTACCCCAGCTCTAAGCCCTGAGGTTCAGGGGATACTGGAGAAAAGACATCATTCACTGGACAGAGATGCAGAGGAAGGAGTCGTCCGAGTATCAGTTAACATACAGAGGTGTAGGGAGCATTCAGAGTAGTTAAGGAGGTAAGTTAGGAAGTTAAGGATGTGTGCTGGATTTTTTGTTTTCTTCGGTACGTGGGCCTCTCACTGCTGTGGCCTCTCCCGTTGCGGAGCACAGGCTCCGGACGCGCAGGCTCAGCGGCCATGTGGGATCTTCCAGGACCGGGACACGAACCCGTGTCCCCTGCATTGGCAGGCGGACTCTCAACCACTGCACCACCAGGGAAGCCCTGTGCTGGATTATTGATTGAGAGCACCAGCAGTCACAATGGGAAGGCTTAGCCAGGAAAAGAAGAGTGAAGTTTGAGGTCATGTGACCGGATGTGTGTGAATGGGAATGAGAGTTATCAGATTTCACAGGAAGCTTGAACTTTGGACAGGGGCGAAGGTAAACAGGGATGTGGGCCACAGTGAATCAGTTTGGAGAATTTCTTCTCAGCAAGTGGGCGCTCAGTTCTAACATGGTGACCCAAACTCTTACCTTGGTAGCACAGTAGTGACTGTCCCTCCCACAGCCTACGTTGTTACAGCAGTTCTGGGTGGCTGAATTCGCCACCTCCCATAATCGTCATTGTCATTGCTTTGGGGAAGCTTCCTTTAAAGAATGTAACGGTGTGATGCTATGTGGACATGAGAGGAAGAACCGAGAGCGGCAGTCGTGACTTTGTTACCACTTCCCCTGGTAACCTGGGCAAATCATGTAACTTCTGTGAGTCTCAGATTCCCTGTTAAAGAAGAAAATGAGTTTAGCCCCTCCTCAGGCTAAACTTTTGTGATTATAGCATGAAATATATTAAGATATGTTTGTAGCGCTTTATTTTTTTAAAATATTTATTTTTTTTATTTGGCTGCACTGGGTCTTAGTTGCGGCATGCGGGATCTTTAGTTGCGGCCTGTCGGATCTAGTTCCCTGACCAGGGATCAAACCTGGGCCCCCTACCTTGGGAGCGTGGAGTCTTAACCGCCGGACCGCCAGGGAAGTCCCTGTAGCACTTCAAAATTGAAGATTTGGGCCCATATCATCAAACAGAAATGCTCAAGGATATTAGACTTAGAAAGAAGCACCCTTGGTGGGCTACCATGTTTAACATATGTACTCTGCTGCCGTTTGTGACTGAGAGATTGACAGGATATATAAGAATATATATTTACATATATATGTGTATGATACATGCGTGTGTGTGTCATCACTGTAATTTTGTTTTTGTTTTTTTATATTCCTTTTTGTTTCTTCTTTCATTCATCTGAGGGTGGGTATACCTATTTCCATGTCTGCAACACAGCCTTGGATGTGATGAAGGAAGCTTCTGTCTCACCAGCACGAGATCGATGCAATTACCGGCATTTCAGAAAAACAGCTTATAATTATGAGGTTAAAAAGAATCACTGCTTGGACTTCTTAACCTCCCATCCCCACGTGTATGTAGACATTTGGGTGCTCTGTGCTGCTGTCACCAGAACACCATGGGAAGAAGGGGTAGAGGCCAGCTGTGGAGCCTTCTTCTGCAGCAGAGGTGAATTCCACCACGGTCCTCATTTACACATACAGCACACACACAGCCCACTATAAATGTCTCAGAGTGTGAGGCAGGCTCCCTGGTCACCTTTGCATCCAGTTGGTTATAAACTTAGACAAGTTGCTTTGAAGTGTGTCATACACAGAGGAAGAGAAGTAGTAGATGGGAATGGTGAAGGTGACTTCATGCCTCTAGGAGTCTAAGCCAGTCACCGCTTCCCTACCCCAATTAAAGGAAAACAAACGAGCCTCATACATGGACTCTAGAGCCCTCCTAATATTAAAAGTCACATGACTGATGGAAAGAAGATGAAGAGCAGTGTGGAATACCATGTTGGAAGCAGATGAACTAGCAGCTTGTTGTATTATCATATCAAAGAGCACACTGTCCCACTGATAATTCTTGGGCAAAGTAGATTCAGGACATTTTCAATTAAACCTTTTTAAGTGGCATTGCATTTCAGCTGCATCTGGTGTATATCGTGGCCTGTTTGCTCTAACTTTGCAACAGTGCGAAGTCCCCAGCTTTGTCTGTGGCAGCATGTGGCTCTGGGTGGCATCTGTAAAGCAATGACACTTCTATATTTTTACAGTAAACAGAAAATACTTGATAAAAACAATATTCAATATTGGAATGACTCCATTTATCTAACTAATTGGGCTAGACTGCCTTCATGAAATGAGTCCTGGAACAGAAAAAAGCAACACGCAGAAATAGCTTCTGTTGTGTCCTGATTTTCTAAAACTTGTCTTCTCCTAGTGCAAGTGCTACTAAATAAAGTCCTCACAAGTTCTAGACTTTTCCATAGGTGAATCCTCACAGGAGAATTCTCAATAACTATAGCAATACTGAAATTAATGGTAGATAGTACTAGAGGGTTTTGGGGTTTCTTGTTTCCTCTCTCTCCTTCTCTTCCTTACCTTTAGAATAAAACAGAAGTGTAATATTATAGAATTCGCCATGACTGGACAACCAGTAAGCAGAACTGGAATTCAAAGTAGGTCTATCACTGCCTAGATTTCACTTACAAAGTTTTTAAGTATAATTGTTGGTTATATTTTTTGATATTTCCTATTTTCTTAAATTGCCCTCTGTTTCCTGTCAGATTATTATGTTCTTTAAATGTCCTGACAGTATTCAAAACTCTGTCAGTGCATAATATATAGACAGTGACGACTCCCACTGTCTCTTTCGCACTGGGAGGGTCATTCAATATCTAATAACGTCAGCTGGCAGCCCTGTAACCTTACACCAGAATGGAATTTGTGGCTTGGCATGAGTTTAATATGTTTGGTAAAATGTGAATTAGGATAGTTTGTAGATTCAAAAGTTTAATTTGATTCCGTTTAATCAAACAATTGATTATTAAATGCATATTATGCATAAAGAACTTAAGGTACGAGTGGATGCGAAGTATAGTGGTAGCCCCCCAAAAGGTACATCCATGTGCTAACCACCAGATCCTATAAAAATGACCTTATTTGGAAAAAGGATTGTGGCAAATGTGATTAAGTAAAGAATCTCAAGATGAGATCATCCTGGATTATTTGGGCGGGCCGTCAACCCAATGATATCTATCCTTATAAGAAACCCACAGAGGAGAAAGATACAGAGCAGAAGTCCATGTGAAAGTGGAGGCAGAGACTGGAGTGATGCAGCCACAAGCCACGGAACACCTGGAGCCACCAGGAACTGGAAGGGGCAGAAGGATTCTCCCCTAGAGCTTTCCAACAGCGTGCAGCCCTGCCGACCCCCTGATTTCAGACTTCTGGTCTCTAGAACTGTGAGAGAATACATTTCTGTTGTTTTAAGGCACGAAGGTTGTGGTAATTTGTTAGGGCAGCCCTAGAAGGCTAATAAAACAAGCAGAAATCAATCCCCAATGAAGAGTTTATAATATGTAATATATGATACCTGTGCAATGTTAAAGGCATTACAATATAGGAGAGAAGGGAACTTATTTCAAATAAAGACAGCTGGAAAGGCCTTTTGAAAGAGGTGTGCCTCGATCAGGGGACAGGAAATTTCAGGACATAAGCAGAGCTAAGACAGAGGGGGATTCAGAAGATAAAATATCTGAGTAAACGTGGTACCGTAGTTGGGTCCTGAGAAAGGAAATGATGTAGTCCAAACTTCTAATGCCATGAGAATTTGTGTTCAGAAATGCAGAAAGCCTCAATTTGGTCAAACAGAGAGGTCCTTTGTTGCCTGGCTTAGATTATAGAGAAACCTACACGTCCCACCTTCTACCGAAAATTAAATTGACTTTAAAACATAGATTTCTGAAGAAGCATGGTAAAAATAAAAATTAAATTCAGAGAGGAAAGAAATAATTTCAGGGATGTTCTGAAAGCTCTATAATGCCTTGGATGTGCACTTATTATAGTATTTTAACTTACACTGATTTCTTTTTACACCATTGCTTCATACCCTGTGGCCTATCTGAGTAGGGAGATGCATGCTGTATTAGCTCCCTAGGCTGCTGCAACAAATTACCACAAACTGTGTAGCTTACAACAGTGGGGTGTATCGGCTCACAGCTCTAGAGGCAGAAGTCTGAAATCAAGGTGTCAGCAGGGCCACGCTCTCTCTGAAGGCTCTAGGAGAGAATCCGTCCATGCCTCTTCCAGCCGCAGGAGATCCCTGGCACTCCCTTGGAGTTCCTTGACTATTCGACACATCACTCCAATCTTTGCCTCGCTCTGCACGTGGCCACCTTTGTGCCTCTGAGTTCTCTCCTCTTCTTATAAAGGCCCAGCCTAATCCAGTATTACATCTTAACTAATTACACTTACAAAAGCCCCTATGTCCAAATAAGGTCACGTCCTGAGGTTCTAAGTAGATGTAAATTTTGGGGGGAACATACTTCAACCCAGTACACATCCTATTTACGTTTTAAGCCATAGGGCCTAGTCCAGTGTTGAATGTAAAATTGGTAACCATTAATATTTTGCTGACAAAGGAAGTAGACCTGTAATGTCCATTAATTATGGGAAATTGCGAGAAAATAAAACATAGACTATAAAACAAGAGAAGAGAAGGGGAATTGGAAGGGAGAAGAGAAGCTTTCCAAGTGTTGCCTGGAAGTGTAAATCCAAAATCTGTACAGGGTCTACGAGGTCTCTTAAGATCTGACCCTGGCCTTCCTCCTCCGTGCTGGACCACCCTTCTTCCGGATTCTTCAGGTCCTGTACCCTTCACCCAAAACATCCCTCTCTCCACTCTCCACTCAACTAACTCCTTATCCTTAGCTCTTCAGCTTAAATGACGCTTCTTCAAAAAGGTGGCGTCTCCCCAGATCCTCTGTACGACTTGGTATCTTTCCTTTATTGGCAGCTATCAGAGTTTGGAACAACTTTTTTAACAATTTTTAATAATACAATCATTTGTTTAATGTCTCCGTCTCCATCAGACCAGGAGCTCCATGGAGACAAGAGCTTACCTAACACGCTCAGGGACGTATCCCCAGCATCTCAGGTGTGTTTCAGGTCCTTCTATATGACAGCTCTTCAGATATTGTCAGACTATCACCATGACTACCCTAAGGCTTCTTCCACCTGAGTGGACCACCTGTGTCCTTAAGTGAACATACCCTGTCCTTGAAGGCAACCTGATGCTCACCTCTGCCCTGTACCTGCTGAGCACAAAGGTGAAGCACAACAGAGTGATGTTCAAGGCCGTTAGCCACCACTGCCCTGGCAGGTATGCAGGCTGTCTGTGCTGATTCCGTCACCAATGAGCTTTGGCATCACAGCCTACCTGGTGCCCTGCTGTGTGTTCTATACAAAAGGGTTGGCTGTGTGGGTCTCTCCCACCCTCTCTGGACCCCAGCATCACCCAGCTCTGTGGCTCCTGCCTCTCTTCACTTCAGCTTGAAGCCAGCTCCCTGGCTCTGGTTCCGTGGCTCGTGGCCAGCTCTGGGGAAGATGGGATAGCAGGCAGGGTAGACCAGGGCTGCTATAGGAAGACCATCAGACCAGGCTGTGAATCGTTTCACTGTGCTGATGACTTGCCTCTGAACCTGCCAAAGGGTAGCACTCAAAATAAAATAATGCTTTTGTTGTGCACGTGGCAGGCCTGGGAGTATTCGTGAGGGGCCTTGAACTTGCTCTGATGCTGCATAAGACCCCATTTTCAGCCCTCTAACACTGCTTGTTCCTATTTAGGTTACCATTAACTAAAATCTCCAGATCGTCTCCCCACTGAGGCTAAATTACAATTCTCCTTGAACTCGTGAAACTATTTTTTTAATATCAGACTTGATTTTAAAAATTATTCCTACCACATTTCATGTGTGGAAGTCGATTCATCCTTGCATTTAGTGGAGATCACTGTACAGGATTTTTTTTTTTATTAAAATCTGGCTGGTCCATAACAGGAGGAAGCTGGCATCTCTTAAGCAGAAAAGCCCTTCCTCTGAGCAGATTCTGGAATCCGACTACCTAGAGCTCAATGCCACTTCCTCTACACTGGCTGTCTGACACTGAAACTTCTTCAACCTCTTCGACCTGTCTGTGCCTCAGTTTCTCAACTGTAAAATTAGAGACTACTAACATCTACCTCAAAGGGGTACCATGAGCTTGAAATGAGGTAACTCTTGTCAAGAGCTGAAGAGTCGTGGCTGGCGCATTCTTAGTGTTAAGTACATGTTAGCTATTATTCAAATCAGCCACACCGGCATTTTCCTTAGCAAATCATTTTATCAGATGACTGCTAGCCTGGTCTCTGCCCAAATCATTAAGTGCTGAAGAAAACTTCCTGTTACGAAGATTCCTCTTCCCTCTTCCTTATCATGATCAAATTGTGACATGCTTTGAAAGTCTCACAAATACGCGACATCCTTTTGATAACAACGTAGTGTTTGAGAAACTCCAGTACCTCTGATGTTTTAGAGCAGGCTTTCCTAAATGTAATCACTGGTCCCAGAAGAAGTAAGAGGCATCAGACTCAGCTCTAAGAGAGGAAAATCAGGAAATAGAGGTACAGCCCCCATTTTCCAAACTGTGATCCATGGACACATGATGTTAATGAGTTTTCTCTGATAATGGTTCTGTGAGGACATCTGTTGGGAAGATTAGATTAAGTAAAATGAAACAGGCTTATGTTAAGGCTCTGGACTCCTTCAAGTCCTTTTAGCCGTGTGGAGTCCATGAGGTCCCAGTGTCCCTCTGGACGGGGTGGTCTGTCCAGTAGACAGAGTGCGGCTGTGTTTGGATTCCTTGCTAGTCCGTAACTAGCCATGTATGTGAGGGTCGGTTACTGCACTTATCTGAGTCTCATTACCCTCAACTCTAAAATGGGGATAATACCTGCCTTGCAAGTTTATCAGACCGATGACAGATGACTTATGTTAAAATGCTGAGCGCAGTGTCGAGCTGTTAGTAGGCTCTCAATAAACAGTCGCTAAACTTAATACTATAACTTGGAATCAGGATTTAAAATAAACCTATGATTGGGTCTAACAAGTTTAGTTCTGTGGTTCTTTGTTTCAAATATTCTCTGGTCTTTATACATTTTCTTCTCTCCATGAATTTCTCTCCAAAACTTGGTTTGGGTAAGTCCAATAAAAACTATTTTATTCTCAAATTAAGACACCTACAAGGGATGTATGCCTAGTCATGTATCTAAATAGTAGACAGTACACATTCCACTAAAGCTTATTTCATGCTTCACGTGCCAGCCAGGATCCAGAAATGATGTGTGTAAGTAGAACACTCAAACAAGGCAACTGGAGAGATTTTCCTAGAGAGGACTTTGCAAAGTTGAGGGCAGGGTTAAAAGGGACCAGCAAAAGGTGGGTAGTACCCTGGGCTAGCTCTTGGGCCTTGGAGGGCAAAGGCAGGCAAACCCCTGGGGGTTTTGCCAGGACTGGGAGAGAACTGTAGGTATGTTTCAAGGAGAAGGCTTTGGTAGAGAAGAAAAGGCTGAGTGGGGAGGACGTTGCATAATGAATGCTATGACCTCTCCCTTCCTTTGCCCTCTCTGTTTTTGCTGGGCTTCCCACTGGTCAATTCCAGCTAGGAGCCGGACAGCAGAGGATCCTTGTTGTGTAGATGTAACCCTCAGAAGCCTGGCTCCTGGTCACTGAGGAGGGTACGGAAGGTTCCAGAGTGAATCTGGTGGAGCAAATGCAGAACATTGACTCCAAAGAGCGTCCCATGAAAAAACTCCAGTTAGTACCTACTTTGCAAGAACAATTGGTAATTTTGGTTAATGCCTAAAGAGAGAATCATTTTGTCATCTGGAGCTTTATCAATCGCTAACTATAATATTATAATAATAAGTGGCAAGATCCTACCTGATATATTCATAAAGTTAGGTAAAATAACAGAGAAATGCAATTATAGCGTATGCTGGCTTAGCTCTCAGGCATTTTATGTTCAAGCAAGCTGTCCTTAACCCCACGAATAAATGATGCTCATAAAGCACCTTGGAGGGGAAGTGGGGGATGAGAGAAAGCAGTAATTATGGCATTTTCACTGTACTTTTTCCATTCAGTTTGATTTAGCGTGTATTCATTCTTCTGCACGTGGATATTCAGTTTTCCCAATGCCATTTATTGGAGAGACTATCCTTTCCCCACTGAGTATACCTTTACTCTTGTCAAATATTAGTTGATCATACATACAAGGGTTTATTGCTGGACTCTTTATTCTGTTCCATTGGTCTGTGTGTCTGTATTTATGCCAGTACCATACTGTTTTGGTTACTATAGCTGTGTAGTATAGTTTAAAATCAGGAAGTCTGTTGCCTCTAGCTTTGTGCTTCTTTCTTAGAATTGCTTTGGCTATTAGAGTCTTCAGTGGTTCTATACAAATTTTAGGATTGTTTTTTCTGTTTCTATGAAAAGTGGAAACAAAACTCCCTCATGCTTATGTCCACTAAAACCTTTACTCACCCAGATGGATAAATCACTAAGTTTATGATGCTATCTTATTCTAGTATATTTGACTTTTAGCAAGGTGGGAGGGAATAAGCATTTCCTTTTAATCTGGAGCATAACATAAATGTATCTTTTGGCTAAAAGCAGAGTTGGGTACACAGAGTCCACTTTTATTACAGAATGCCTCTCTATACATTCGTGACAGTCCCACGGAAAGTTTTTAACACTCAGACTGTTTCCAGCATATCTCAAATTGCTCTGTAAATTATTTAATCCAACTACAGCGACATCTCCTGGCCAAGATGAGAGCTAACTGATAAACTTCTTCCGAGGTGATAGAAAATGACAAGATCTAAACAAAATAAAAGATTTTTACCAAATGTTTTGTTTTAAAGCCATCAGCAGTTTATATGTTCATATTCTCATTACCCCCATGTTCAGCACCATGAATAACAAACTTGGAAAGCTCAGAACTAATAATATCTCCCTTGACTAAAGATGGGTAAATAACGCAAGAAAAAGTGCTTTAAAATTGGCAAGCCCTGTGGGAAATATTGCCAGGGCCCTATAAATGCATAGTGAGGATTTTTGCTCACAGATTCCAGGGCCTTCCCTTATCTTTTGGTGTGAGTAGGGTGACTGGCTTTGTGAATACTCTTTTTTTTTTTTTTTTCCTTAACAATTTTGGGATACAAGGCTAACCAGTGATCACACAATTGTGTGCTGATTTTAGGCTCCTTTATTCCTGCTTTGCAACAAAAAAGCTATTGTTTGCAACCTAATAATATTGTAAGAGGAGAGAGGGGGGGAAAGAAACAAAGGTCCTTCCTCTAGAGAGAAATTTGGCTTCAATACAGGCCGGAGAGAGCAAGCAGGGTGCATTTCCTGTGGGAAATACTTTCCAACTTTTTTTTAGCTTCGTTTCTTAGTATGATGCCTTAGCATGAATTGCTCTTGAAACTTTAAAAGACATTTTAAGACTGAGGCTGGTGGATAACAGCTTTGCCAGAGGAAGCCTTGTGTTTGATTCTGTGGCACTTCATCTCTCGTTATACCCCATGCCCAGTCTGGTTTGTGTTTGTGTGTTTTGTTTCCCTACAGCCTTCTCTTCCTCCAGGGATCCATCCATCTCCAGTTCAGGGACTGGAGAATCCGTGGCTCTGACAAGAGTGGATAAAAAAACCTCTGAGAAATGATGGGAGTGGGGACTGTGGGTGAAGAGGTAGTAACACAGAATTAGAAAGCCTTTCTTCTTATATGATAATTTGACTAACATTTTTCTAAATATGTAACTGTTTGCAGTTCAGAGGGATATAGTCAAAAGATGATTAAGTTTTTCATACCAGGGTTTTAAATGTGTATCGATTTTGGAAGCCTAAGGTAATTATCAAGATTTGGTGCAGTTTGCAAGCCTTAAACTGTATAGAATTCTAATGAAGATGTGCCTAAGAGCCAGACATTAACATTATCATTGCAGTACCTTTTCTGTGGTGGAAACTTTAAAATCCATGCCCTTTTAAGTGTTGCTAATTTGAACAAAACGTACTTTCCTTGAGGACTCAGTCACAAAAATTATCTGCAAACAAATGGTGTGTTTGATCATTAAAATCAGCTCAAGTTTTTGCTCCATGAGTTTTTTCAAGAGATGAATATGGATAACTCCATTGTTCTTTATTTTGGAGGCTAAGTGGAGAGGATGGGTGAATATAATATTTTTATTTTAAGTTAGAAGGAAGTAAGCACACATCTTAATGTTTTTACCTATGCAGAGATCCAAGTAAGCGTGAGCATCTCATTGATTTCAAAGGCATACTCATCAAATTACTACCGTAAGTGTAACAGAGGAGAAGAAAAGAGAGGCACATTTTAAAACTAGAATAACAGCAGGCCCCAAACTATCAAATTTCTTATTCTCAAAAGCTTTTGTCATAATTTATAATCTAATTTTCTAGTTTATGACATTACAGGTATTTTTCCTATTCAGTGGGCATATTTTCTTACTAAAGTGATATCCCATTTGAAGCCAAGCCATTGTATGTATCCATTGTATCCATTGTAATGTTTCAGTGCCATTAATTCTCCATCCAGAAGATTGCCCAAAGAATAAGTCAAATCATGAATAAATCTTGAGATGTAATAGGATTCTCAAAATCAACTCTGAAAATCTTTGAATGGTTTTCTGCCATAAAAACCAATTATGTCTCGTTAGATAAGGAAAGAGACATGGGGACTTTGCTATGAATCATGATGATGATAAGAGCACATTTTCCAATAGATAGCCAATGGGGAAGATCAGAGGGGAGGGGAGTCCTCTAACTGTAGGGGTCAGCAAACTATGGCCCACAGGCCAAATCCAGACTGCCAGCTCCTTTTGTAAATAAAGTTTTATTGGAACACAGCAATGCTTATTTGATTACCCATTGCCTACAGCTGCTTTTGTGCTATAAGGCAGAATTGAGTAGTTATAACAAAGGCTGTTCAGCATGCAAAGCATAAAATGTTTAATATCTGTTTCTTTACAGAAAAAAAGTTGCCAACCCCTGCTCTGCTAGCGTGTCTATTTAGAATCTGCACTGACTACTGACCCAAACTTTCAAATCGAAACAAAGAGTCCTAAATAATGGCATAATGACACAGGTAATTGCATGAGAAAAAAAGCATCAAAGCAGTTGGATTTTATACCCTGCTGTGACATCCACTTCTTATATGATTTGCAGATGAGGGAAGCATCCAGAGCTTTTAGCAACTCAGCTGTAAATATTTTTTTCTCCAACTGGCACGATCCAGACTTCACTAGGATTCACTGTGCCAGGCCAGTGAGGATTATGGAATTCCCTCAGCTGCCTGAGGTGCTGTCATGTTGCCCAAGTCAATGCCAAAATTAGGCACAGACAAGGTGGCCGAGAAAGGATTTGAGAATGTGCATAATAAGATCAGGAACTCCTCAGTGGGAGACTCAGAGTTACTGCAGAATGCTTGTTTTACCCTTACCACCTTTTTTTTTCATGCATATAAGGGATAGTAGAAGAAAGAGCACAACTATCCTAATTAGCATGAAACAGTACACATTTTGGGCTGATTTTTAAAGATTCAGTTATTTGAGGAATCTACACTACAAAGTGGATTTCAAAAAGAGATACAACACAGCTAAGAGATCATCTTGGCTATTCTCATGAGTGTAGCTTTGAAAGGGATTCAGTTAAGCCCTGTAAATTAATCTCCCTGTATGTTTTGTTCTACAAAGGTAGCACAAAATATACAAGACTAGGATGACCAATATAAAAGGCCATCTAGTCCCAAACACTCTTAAGAGTGGAAGTGGCATTAATAATAATTAAGCTGGTCAACAGGTATAATGCAGGACTATCCCATATGAACCTGATGTGTGGTCTCCCATATAAACATAATCATGGTGGCGCCTGTTACTGCCAATGGTTTCAAAGTGCTTGGCTTCAGGGCTGAGCTGGAACTTGCAGTGCCTGTGTGAGAATTACAAGAAGTCACTGCTTTCTGTGGCCCGCTAGAGATAGGCTCCCCTTCCTCTGGATAGGTGCAGCCCTCCTCCATAGGGCATAACTAGTGGAGGGGCAGATTAAATCTCAGACCCCCAGCTGAACCCCTGGCCAAATATCTGACAGGGCACAACCGTATGTGGCTGTCCTGCTCAACACCGGAGTGGTAATGGTAGTAAAACTAGGTTGATGGCGATGAATCTTGTTCAATACTTGCAGCATTTCAGCCTTGATCTAAAATCAGTACTACCTGAACTGTTACATTTTGGATAGATGGAAAAGATTAGATTGTATGAAAACAAATTAAGACAGATCTTAATAACAGCTTACAATTTAGACAAGAAATGTGTGATGTCTGTGTTTTTAAAAATGTAACTATAAGCTCCTGAAAGAAATTATATATTCTGAAACTTGGAGTCATCTATATCACAGGAAATACTGGTTTTTAGGTTTGCCCAGACCTTTTGGGGCAAAGTACTTTGGATTTTTTCCACTTAATTTTCCAGCTAATTGCTATGGTTCCTCCCCATTTCTCTATTAATACACCCCAGATGACAGAAAAGAGGTAGCAAAGAAAAATGGGAGCTTTGAGATAGAGGAATAAAACAAGATGGACTTCTCATTAAGAGCGTCGGTGCCATTTCATCTAATTCTTCTGACCACAGACCGGTTGGTCTGCTATTGTCTCCGTGTTCCTGACAGAACCTAAGCTTTTTATTTGGAAAGACTGATGACCAAACAAGTCTGCCTTGAAGCACATAGACACCCACAGGCTTGCCAAGACCCTTCACACTCAGCTGAGTGAAGACTCTCTCTCCTTTAGCTCAAGGCTGATGGAGAAGCAAATAAAACCCACTTTGGCCCTTTATGTTTTTCTTTTCTGCCAGTTCCCCTTTTTCTTTGGGTTAACTTAATTTCTTCCATTTGTGAACCTGATCGTTTCCCCACATTGTTTTGAGCTTCCTTTAGCACTGATAAATTAACTTTTTTGTAATGATCATTTTGTGAAAAAAGGGAGAATAAGAATTAATATTTGCAGATGTAAAATAAGTCTTTAGGATTCACTAAAACTAGTCACGGTGGTAACATTAGGAAGAGTTTGCTGAACAGACTGCAGATGGCGTTAGAAGAAGACTTTGTGTATCTTGGATTTTTTTCACTTATGGCCTATGTGAATTTATTACCCATTTTTAAAAGCTAAGTTAAAATATTTTTTTAAAATCAAAACAAAAACAAAAGATAGCAGCAACTTGAACAAATCCTTCATCAGCACTCTCCCACAGGAGAATTTTGAAGGTCTAGCAGACATTCACTCTTCTGAGAGCGTGCGGTTGACACGGTTATGTCAGAGCTCTACATAAATTTGTATCTGTAACTTTGCCTGGCCCATCTTGGGGGAGATGAAATTTCCTGTCTGCGAGTGAGGATTCTGATCTGGATTGAAAATTAAGTGTAATAATGTACCCGCTTTTGTGGTACAATATGGTGCCTTGAGGCAGTCTCTTTGCCAGAGTTTATTGCAGGTAATCATACATTTTCCTACTTACTGACAATCGAGTGTAGTTGGGACTCACTCATAAGACAAGCAGTGACCCGAGCTGAGCCCTGGCTGGGCAGCTCTACCTTCACTGTGCCCGGTAGAGCCAGTGTAATTGAGGAGATGGCCATTTACATACACCGCGTCAGTGTACTGTCATGGGTGAAATGTACAGAACAGGAGACGACTAACGGTAGAGTTATATGTGAGGACAGGAGAAGGAGAGACTATCCTCGCCTGAGACAGATCAAGGAAGGACTGTGCCAGGCTCATTCCCATTGGAAGTGCAGTAAAAGGTCTTTTAGGCGCCTCCCCATACCCTCTTGGGGAAAAAAATAGGTCACAGTGTTGTGTCTCAAAGGCTGAGGGAAAATGTTCAATGCACAGATTAACATCATATTCTTAGAATGCCTATTCCATTCTCCCTGCAAAACACACTGTCTAGGAGTTTCATTGGTACGTCATGAGGAAGTTGACCAACTCTAACCAGGGCAGAGTGTCTCTTTCCAAATATCACTCCCAGCATTTGAAATCAAGTAGTGTCAAAAAAATGGTGCTTTCATTTTGACAAGAAAAGATAAGTCATGTCCTTTCTAGAAGAGCGTAAAGAATTTTCTTCACTGTAGATTTTTATCAACAGGTAAAGGATCCCCCACTGGGGTATATAGTGAAGAGAGCAAGCCAGGGTTTTGAAATATTCTTTCCTGGCATTAGAAATATTCATTGAGGGGCTTCCCTGGTGGCGCAGTGGTTGGGAGTCCGCCTGCCGATGCAGGGGATGCGGGTTCGTGCCCCGGTCCAGGAGGATCCCGTGTGCCACGGAGCGGCTGGGCCCGGGAGCCATGGCCCCTGGGCCTGCGCGTCTGGAGCCTGTGCTCCACAACGGGAGAGGCCACAACAGTGAGAGGCCCGCGTACAGCAAAAAAAAAAAGAAAAGAAAAAAAGAAATATTCATTGAGAGATGGGTGTGCAGAAGATGCTAAGCCAAAATGGTGAACATAATAACTTCATTCCATACTTGTGCAGGAATCTAGTCTGCCAGCTGATTACTAATACAGTTGATGCATTTGAAGCATTTGTTGAACTTTTTGAGAGAGGTATAGTTATCTTCATTCTATCCATGAAATTCAGAGATGTTAGGGACTTTAAGTTAAAAGGATTAGTCTGATGGAGTATTCTTCACCTCAGCAGAAAAAAAGAGAGCAAAGATGACTGAAGGTCACACGCATGTGATTAAGTTCCCCCAATTCCCACCTTCTCCTCCCATTGTGCTCATCCACAGGTCCACTTGGATGTACCTCCAGAATCTACCTTGAATCTGAGTACTTCTCACTGTCTCCTCTATGGTAACCACTCCAAAAGGCCTTCATCTCACCCCTTCTTTGGATCTCACCTCCTTTATTCTGACCCCAAACAGTCCACTTTCAACCCAGTAGCCATAATGATGTTTTAGAAGCATTAATGGCAAGATCATGTCGGTCTCTGCTTAAAACTGAATGCAATTAAGGTAAAATCCATGCTCCTCCACAAGGCAGGGGGATCTGTACGATCTCACCCACTTCTAAGTCCAGATCTATACTCTTAGGTCTGACTGTTACCCTCATTCACTGCCATCCACTCATTCATCTCTCTCTCCCTTGGTCATGCTAAGTTTGGCCTCCCACACGTGACATTTGCACTGGTTCTTGCTTTTTCTTGAATGCTTTTACTCCAGAGTTTTACTGGGCTCCCTCCTTGCAGTTTTGGCTTAAACAGCCCCTCAAAGTGGCTTAAATAGCCCCTCAAAGTGGCTTCCTCAGCCCTCCTAGATAAACCAGCACTGCTTTCAGCACTGCCAAGTCATCCTTCACCAAATTACTTTATGTTTTCTTATTAGCAATTACCTATGTCTGCAGTCATATTGTTAATCTGTTGGTGGATTTCATGTCTGTCTGTCACTCCTTGGGAGAAAGTGAGACCCTTGAAGACGCAAACATCATCTGGTTCTTACTGTATCCTCAGAGCTTTGACCTGTATTATAGCCATAGTAGACCTTTGATGAATATCTGTGCACTGGCTGACTTCTAGCAGTTTTATACTCAGACTTAGGAAATTAACCACTTAAAAATATTTGATCAACATTTTATCGTGAAATATACCACAAGTATAACCTTGATCTCCTAATATCGTAGATACTTATCTGTGTAACAATGGGTTTGAGTCAGATAAAACCAACTTTGGCATTTCCCATCATCACTTTGTCCTGTTCTTGAATACAACACTATCTTGACCATGCATTAAAAAAAGAAGAAGGAGATGAAGGAGAAGGAGAAGTAGTAGAAGGAGGAAAAGAGAAAAACTGTAGCAAATGCATGGTTGAAGGAAAGTGAGTCAATTTGCATGAATCCAAGCATAGTTTATCTTGCCATAAATTTCATACTGAATTTGGGAATTGAAATTGCATATTATGCTCAATTAAATATTCTTTGCTTCTCATACTTCTCTCTCTCTTGCTCCCTCCCTCTTTTCCCTCCCCCTCTTTCGCCTTCTTTCTCTTTCTGTAATTCCATCAGTGTTTCAGAATTTGTCCCATTCCATGCAACCCCAATGGGAAAATTCATTAGATGATCTCTACCTCTCTCCAAAAGCTTTCTTATTTTCTTTAGAAATAGATAAGGAGGATGAATTTTAATAGCATCTCTTTCACCTGCTGCTGCATCTCACCTTACTATCTGCATCCACAGACTCGTCCCTCGACCAGTGCAAAGACCCTGTGTGAAGGGGAAGTCAGTCACTCCAGGCTTTGCGCAGGGGGGAATCACACAAATGGGAGTCCCATGTTTAAGAGACAGGACTTGGACATTCCGTAGCAGCCCGCCAGAACATTCCATACATATCTTTGTGTCACGCAAAAGAGAAACAGTCAGACACTTCAGTGGAATGGTGATAGCTCTTCTTTCTGAAACAAGTATCACAAGATTCTTACCATCACTTGTAGTTATTTGTGACTGTTTCTTCTAACCCAAATATTAAAATAATTGATTTTACACTTCCATATTGTTTGTTAACACCAGAATATATTTTTGCAACTTATTTGTACTACAGCATTCTTATTCTACTTTTCTATATTTACAATAAAATTGTAAAAGTTGATTGTTGTATTAGTTTATTAGGCTGCCATAACAAAGTACCACAGACTGGGTGACTTAACCAACAAGAATATACTTTCTCACAGTTCTGGAGGCTGGAAGTCCAAGATCAAGATAACAACAGGGTTGATTTCTTCTGAGGCCTCTCTTCTTGGCTTAAAGATGACCACCTTCTCCTGTGCCTTCGCATAGCCTTTCCTGTGTGTGTGTCTGTGTCCTAATCTCCTCTCCCCATATGGACACCAGTCATATTACAGGGCCCACCCTAAGACCTCATTTTTACATAATTTTCTCTTTAAAGACTCTATCTCCAAATACAGTCACATTGTGAGGTATTGGGGGTTAGGACTTCAGTATATGAATCTGGGGGTGGGGTCACAACTATAGAGACACTAGCATAGAGAAGGATATTGTTCTGAATTCCTTAGCATGACTTAATAGCTATAAGGAGTGAGGAGGGATGATATCTCTTTTAGATCCTGAAATTTCACTCTTCCCAAATAGAAAGCTCTCTGAATTTGATAACTATAAATACTCCACACACTGAATTTATAGTAAACTATCATATTAAATATAGTAGAAGATTATATTAAGATACAACTTTTTAATTTTTATGGATTTTAGTTTTTTTATGGATTTAGCTTAAGATCTATCTACAGGCCAGGTCTTCACTGGGGATTCATATAATGACATCTAATTACAAAGGTCTTTGTGAAACTCTATCACCATAGCCATTGAGAAGTTTTCTAAATAGTCAATGCAGGGCCCCAAAGGCCCTATTTGACCCTTAGGGTTACTGACTATCAACCATAATCAATTCCAGGAGAGAAGAATCCATTGGGGGAAAATAATGGTTATTAAATCATAGGATTTTAAAAAGAAAGCTAAGTTCTTTATGATAACTTAAATATTTGATGGGATTTACTTAATCATTCAGCTTCTGAGATTGATTAAAAATAGATATCTTAGCTTTTATTAATTTATTTTAAATTGGACAGTTATTTGGGTATGAAATATGGACATGAATGACTCACCTTCCTTTTTCAGGCTGTGAATAAACAGGAAGAGAAAAGTGAAGATGGATTTTTGTCCTACAGCCTTTATGTTCACTTCTCAAGTTGCTTTAAAAAAATCTCAATCACAGAATCAAACTTTACAAGTGATGGAGTTCTTCGAGATCATCTGATCTAATCCTATAACCTAAAGGCTTAGTAGCTAGACCCAGGAAAGCCAAAAGGACTTAACTACAGATTGAATAATTTAACAGAAACATTTAAAGCTTAAAAATAAACTTGTTTAATTTGTCCCAATCATTCTCCAGTTTGCTTGTTTATAGGCTACATAAGTGAGTTGCTTTTATTCTCTAAAATAACATAAAGTCTGTCACTTTGGTGCTTTTGGTGGTGTTTCCTCAGCCAAAGCGGAAGAATTCACTTCCTGCTCACACTTCATGTGTTGATGTGTGGATGATTCATCTCAAAAGTACCTCCCCGTGTATCAGCTTCAACTAGCTTTGACAAATGTAAATACGAAAACCAAAATAAAATCTCTGGCATAGCCTGAAAAAATTAGAGTGAATAACTTAAAAAATAAATTATTGTTTAAAAACAGTTTGGAAATGAGGGAGTTAGCGACGGATGGGAAGGAGTTTTAAGATTTTGAGTGGAGAAGTGACATCAGGACAACACCACAGATTTCTCATCCACACTGGGGCTCATTTGAGAGGGCGGGTGTTTTGATAATTATCAGGTTGAGACATCAGGCATAAAACAGGGCTTTGCCCAACACCCTGGAGACATGGCCACCCTATTCTTTAGGAAGATTAGCCCTGCCCAGATCTATGAGACAGACGGGATCAATCGTGGATTGGTAAGTATGTCTCACAAATACACCAGCTAAACAGAGTGGAGGCTTACCTGTGTCCAGAAACAGCTCTCTCCTGGGACAAGTGACAGAAGCAGCCTAAAGCAAGGGGACAGAGATTTACTATGTGACTTCCCCCGTCCAGCTGTCTGGACCAAAGCTGCCCAGTTGTCAAATGTGTCCTGTCCTGTGAGGCTGTTTCCATTTCTAAGTCTATGCTATGACATGATTACATTTCTAAACAGTAAATATATATTTTTTTTTTCTCATTATATGTTATATATATTTTTATAAATATATAATATATAATAAATATATATTCTCATTATAATATATGTATGTATTATACTGAGAAACAAAAGTGAACATTCTGGCACATGGAGTTAGGTCACCCTGCCGCCCTGCCTTTAGACGTCCTCCAAACACACACTTCAGCAGATGCGTGGTCCTGTGTGTGCTGGGAAGGAGAGGGCCGTAGAGGGGGAAGAACTGTGCCCCAGACACCCCGGAGAGCTGGCTAGGGGAAGGAAGTAGCCTCACTGTCTGGAGAGGAGAAAAGCGCTGCAGTCACCAGTGGGCACAATTCAGCACATTCTGATGCAACGTAGGTCAGAGTATTTCAGTGCAGTTTTCTGACAATCCGGAATAGTCACCATTCCTGAGGAAGAGAGTTAAATTGCAAACTGGTTTTAATCAAATTTCCCCTCACGACAGGGACTTACTTTTGCCTCTAACCCCTGCTTTCCTCTTACATCTCTCAAGAAGGTGTCATAAACTGAGCTTCCAAATGCTCAAGATCCCTTCCAGAACTAACTCCCACTTGTGTCTTTGAATCACCGTATACACAGATGTCTAGCCGCGAGGCACCCCCCAAAAGCACTTCAGGGCGGTATCTTTGCCAGTGGTCGGAAGTAACCCCTGAGCCTGACTGGGCAAATCCACGGTACAGCGCACTCCACTCTGAATTCACAGCTCTCCAGAGCTGGAAATTGTCGGGCTCCTCGGCTGGGTGAAAGCGAAGACGAGGTATCTGCTGTGGGAGCTCTGACTATCTGCTAGGTCTCCCTGTGACCACAACCCAGGACTTGGCAGTTGAGAAAAGACAGCTGTTCCAGGTCTGTCAGCAGCAGAGGGCACATCTGTGCTGGAAATTACTCACACAGTCCCGAGGACCGGATAATTTATCATTTTCCTTTGCCCCAGATTAGCTGAAATATGTGTGTGGAAGTGATCTAGTCCCTCGCCTGCTTCCTGTGGAGTCCACAGTGGGCATTTTTCTTTAGATTTTCTTTGTTGTCTTTCTCAGTGTCCTATCAAATTCTGAAGATACCCTCCAGGTCAAGTGTTCCGTTTACCAAGTCTTTATATGTAAGGGGAATAAAGGGAACTCCTGAATTTATTTAAAATGTATTTCCAGTTGTAAATCCTTCTGTATCCAGCCATGTACTTCTGATGGTCAGTGATAGTTTCCCCAGAGCCCCTTCCTGAAGCTCAGCCTGGACTTGCCCCTCCCCCATCTTCAATGGATGCTCTGGGCATGGCTGCACATCTCGCACAGGATAACCCTGGTATATGGTAGTCAGACCTTCAGTAACTATTAGAGTGAAAGATGGCAGGTTGGGCCCTGAGAATAATGATGGACATGACATAGCCTTGGGCCCTTCTCTTTCCCTAGTCAGACTCAACACATGAAGAAATAATAACAGCTTGATAAATTATGATATAAGAGAGATTTGTCCCAAGTGACCCAGTGGTGATCCCCTTTGTCTGAGTTTCCTTCGTAAGTGAAAGTTTGGATGCCCCACACAAGCAAGGACTTGGGTGCTCTTACACTCTGCTCTTGCCAGCACTTGCACAGCGCCTGACACACAGTAGGGACTCAAGGTGTGGAATTAATATACAGCACAATTTGTGAGTTTGTGCAGGGATATTTTGTTCTGCTAACCACTGCCTTTCAGAATTCACGTGGGTAACTTAGAGAGTCTGCCTCCGTTGACTATATTATTTCGCCCATCCTCGATCTCTGAAGACAGCTGGCTATCATTTTCACCCAATAAACCATCCAAACCCCAGCCATTTTCTTTCAGTGGAACTCGCAGAAGGAATTGCTCTACCTTAATATTAAACAGCCATCGTGGATGTAACTGTGCAGAAATATTTTCTTGCTAGTGGGCAACCCATGATCGTCATCATGTGAAGTTGCTATATTTAACAATAATGTGTATCAGTGTGTCCATATCACAAACATCTGTGTAATTGCATATTCTGAAGCAGATGGTGTATGCATATTTCGGGGATGGTTTATGCAGATGGTTACTTGAATGTTGAACTTCAGAATTTCCTGTGGGAACTGCTCATCCTTCGGTGCTCTTGGACTACCACAATGGGTACCTTTTTTTGTTTTTTTGCAGTACGCGGGCCTCCCACTGTTGCGGCCTCTCCCGTTGCGGAGCACAGGCTCCAGACGCGCAGGCTCAGCGGCCATGGCTCACGGGCCCAGCCGCTCCGCGGCATGTGGGATCTTCCCAGACCGGGGCACAAACCCGTGTCGCCTGCATCGGCAGGCGGACTCTCAACCACTGCGCCAGCAGGGGAGCCCAATGGGTACCTTTTGACTCACTTTATCAGGCAATCATTTTGGTGGCTAAGAGCTTGATCTGGGTTAGAATCCTAATTGCTAACCCCTCCTTAAAATTCACTTCCTCCTGAAAAAAAAAAAAAAGAAGATGACCACTAATTGAATCGACTTCGTAGGGCTATTAGGTGGATGCAATTTGATAGGGTATGTAATAATTTTAGCACAGGGCCTAATACAGAGTGGACACTCAGTAATTATTAGCCATGTATATTAATATCTCTAGAATCTCAAAGAACTAATTATATTAAAATAATCATTTATGCCTATAAATGCTTGATACTCCTAGAAAGATCAAATCATTTTAAAGAAAAAATAGCTTTAAACTTTTTGATAGAAGAACAGAGCTAATACAACAAAAGAGGAGAGACACTAGGATTTTTCAACTAATCAGTGAACAGAGCTGAGGCATGAAGCTGAAATGGAAGGGCAAAACATGAAAACAGATGACTTGAAAGGTGTTTCTTTTGCATAAATGAAGACATGTTGACATGCCCATTTGAAACACAGTATCTGAGCGTTACAGTCTTTTAACAGCCAAAGCTGCAATTCTCGTCTTTCCCCTAGTGTCATACATGACACACGTCATTTGAATGTACAGCATTGAATATGGATTCCCAGAATTTCTTTAGAAACACAAAATATTTTGTTGGATTGTTTAGCAAATAACACTCTAGTCTTTTGGGGGGTAATATATTTTTAAAAATTTAAATACATATCAGTAAAGAGCTCAGACAATAATGATCCATGGTTTTCATTTTATGCAAAAAATAATAGGGGAAATACTTTAAATTGAAATGTATTTCTTATTGCTTAATGTTTTCTAGATTTCTCTCACCACAAGTGATATTAAGAAGGTGAATAATCATGTACCTTATTTAATATTGAAAAGAGTAAAACATGGGACACAAATTTGACCATATTACTATGAATACCATGATTGCAAATTTTATTTGCATCATTATTTTATCTGCCTTAGATTTGTTCAGTGAAAGCTGTAATATTGTTAGTTATGGTTCAGTTGCCACTATTTTTCTTTTATATCACTTACATAAAAGAAATTTTGTTTCACTTAAAACTGAAATGAAATAATAAATGGTATTGATATTTAATACTTCTCTCTCTCCTCCCAACTCTAAAATCCAAGAAGCAGATCTATCTTGCTTTTTGTGTGTGTCCACTATTTAGCACAGTTCTTGGTACATAGTAGGCATTTAACAGATACCTCTTAAGTAAATGATCAAACAAGATGTAGATATGAAAATGCTACTCTTGCATTTTTACCCTTTCCATCTTTCCTAACAAAAGAAAACACAAAAATTGGTCCTTGGGCAAAATTAAAAGAAATTGTAGAAGTATCTCTAAATTTACAACTCAGGCAAATAAGAAACTATGATCCTCACAATTATTAACCACACTATTAGTAGTAGTTGCTCATATGGTGGGATGCAGAGGTCAGATAGGCCGTGGGCTTTGTGCTCTCCACTGTACACTAATTATAGAGATATTTTTGCTGTGAGATAGTGTTCTGCTCCAATAAATCTTTCTGTTGTGTGTATTAATTTGCTCTGGTTGCCATAAAAAGTACCATAAACTTGGGAGCTTAAATAACAGACATGTATTTTCTCACAGTTCTGGAGGCTGGAAGTCTAAGATCAAGGTGTCAGCAGAGCTAGTTTCCATCTGAGGCATCTCTCCTTGGCTTGCAAATGCCTCCTTCTCCTTGTATCTTCACAGTGGTCTTGCCTCTTTGTGTGTCTGTGTCCTAATCTCATCTTCTTATAAGGACACTAGTCATATTGGATTAGAGGCCACACTAAGAGTTCATTCTAACTCAATCACCTCTTTAAAGACCTTATCTCCTAACGCTGTCACATTCTGAGTTACTGTACTGTACTGAGGGTTAGGACTTCAACATATGGATTTGGGGGGAATGCAGTTCTCACCATAACAATGTGGTCCTGAAAATCTTCCATGATCAGATTGGTTTGAGAAATGCTTTGGTGAGACCAGATTTAACAGATCCTTTTAATATGCTGCCGTGCTCTAGGAACCTCCAAGAGAAAACTACAGGATGCTAGTTTTGCCCAGGGAAAAAACAAGCCCTCCCTCACTCCAATAACATACACTGTCAACACTCCAGATCTTCCCTTGGAACACCCGCTTGGCAAATCACAGTGGTGGCCCGGCGCTGTGTTGGCAGCCCTGCCTCTGAGTGGTGCTGTTACCGAGGGCTGCTGATCTGTCTGACCCCAAGCAACCCCGTGATGAGTCCAGTCGCATGAGCAATTGTTTCCAACTCTGTACCGTCTCCACAACAGATTATGAATTTGACATGGGACTTTTCTTTATACATTTAATAGTTCTTTCTTAAGTTATGACTTTGCGTTTTTGCATTCTACCAACTGGTACCAATTTTTCCACATACTTCCTCGCTCCAAGTGAAGGTACTGTTGACATCTTTCTCTATAGGCATTGGCATTCGATAACATTTTTGCGGCTAATTATCTGATTGTTTGAAAGGAATGAAGAAAAGAACAAATGCAGTGTAATGCCTCTTGGAGAGAAAGAAACATAAATTTACAACTTTGAATAGGGTTTCAATGCAGAATAGCTGTCCAGCCTCCATGGAGACAGAATTCTTTAAGAACTCATTATACAAGCAAACTTGCTAAGCTCTTTAGGACATTAGTGCCTTTGATAAGGATGTTAGCAACTTTCCCTGAACTATTGCATATTTATAGTGGGTCCTTAGCGGAGTAGGGGGCCTTGTGAATTAATCCCTATTTAATGAGAAATATTTGAAGGTGATGAGAGTCACATGCTGCGGATGGGAAAACTCTGCCTTGATAGATTATTTTTGGAACGTTAAAGTCTACTCAGTCAAGACACTTGACTATTTAGGGCAGGACAGTTTTGTGAGAGATTGAAATAAAATATAGAATTTATACTCAGTTATTTTCATCACCTATAAAATGGGCTGTGTTTGCTTTAAGGGTTTTAAATTTTCACACTTTCTTGCTTTCATCAGACCTCAGTATCCTGCACTAAATCAAATGGCTATATATTGAGTTTTGGCTGAAGGGTGTTTTTAGTAAGGTGACAGCCAATGGCTGCAATTGAGAAAACGTAATTTATTTTAGATTAATTTGTAATATATGTTTCATTTCAAACTGTATGGACAGAGCTATGAAAAGACGTTTGTATGTGAAAAGTGCTCTTGGATTCTCACCAATGTGATGCAAATTATCCACATCTACCTCAAGATTTAGACACATAATTAAAATGTTTTTAGGTACTTGGAAATGTTTGGACATTCAAAAAGAAATTATCATAATGAAAACTATTAGTATTATTTCTTTAGACTTGATCTTATCACTCTGATACAAAGTATTCAGGAATTAACTGGTAGAAATATATTGCCGAAATAACTTGCTTCCCTTTTAGCTCATCTACTACTCTGTTCTGTTCCTGGGTATGCAAATAAAAGGTGTTTAATTGCTTAGTTTTTTGTCTATAAATTGAAGAAAGCCGTGAGTGCGTGCTGGTAGGTGGGTTTGGTAAAATCCATCAGGATTTCTTTTCTTTCTGGAGATGGATGGCCCTTCTCATGTTGGCAGTGTTTTTCAGTTTTATGTACCTGTAAAGGTCATGCCTTTTCAAATTCACTGAACACACAATTAATTTGATACCCAAACCTGGATGTAAACATGACAATAAAGCATCATAATTTAGTAAGACTATTGGATGTGATATTAACGGGCCGTGAGTGAAGTTCTAACCCTTCCTGACCACATTTTCCTCATCTACAAAATGAGGAATTATCCAAGACCTTGCCTTAGTGCTGCCCTCATTTTCTTCCCTGTTTTGCACATCCACACCCAAATTTTAAAAACAAACATTCAGTTGTTCACACCATCGTGGCTCAGATGTTTGATATATTTTAGATGCCACCTTTAAACTCAAAGTTGATTTAAAGATCTTGCGCTGCAGCTACTTAATTTTTTTTTTATTGTGAAGGCCACAAAGGTGATCATCTATTCAAAACTGGGTGTTATGAAATGTATTTATTTTGTTTTTTTCATACAAAATAATTGCATTGGCGGTTTTGTCCAAAAATAAAATGCAATTCCCTAACAAATCAACCTTTGTCAAAAACCAAAGTTTAAACCACAAAACTCCTCCTAATTTCTGTGTAGGTTGTTCTTGTTCCTTAAGTCCATGAGAGGCTTGTGGTTGAATGTGAGGTAATGGTAAGTTTGCTGGGCTTTGAGTCCAAAGACCTGGGATCAGGTCCCAGATTCTGCTGTAAGCATTGGGCAGGTCACTTACTCTGACTGCACCTCAGTTTTCTCACCTGTAAAATGGGAACGACATCCCTTATAACAAGTCAAAAGGTGGTGGGAGGAAGTGCCTGAGGCTTTGCCAGTGACGAATACATCAGTCATAGGGAGCAGACAGGTTTGCTTTTTCTTGATAAATGAGGCTATTAGAGACTTCCTTTCCTGAGTGCATGATGTTTACCAACTTAAAAAAATTTTTTTTTTCATTTTTGTCTGGATCGCAATCCCTGGTCAGCTGGTAAAGTTGTAATAGATAAGGCAAGTTTAGGGTTAGCATATAAGACTGAGGATTAAATGGGTGAGAAAATTTAGAGACTGGCATTTCAAGACTGGATACCAGCAGATTCCACTTGGAAATAATGGCAAAAGAAGGCATGTTTCTCTGTGATCCAGCTTCAAGTGTTTGTGCTTCCTTTATAGAGATTCTGTACAACGTAGAACCAACTGGAACCCAGGAACCATAGAGAGGGTCTGTGTGACAGTAGCTGGTACTATGGCAGGTGTTCTGTCATTCTTCATCACCAATATATACACATAAATACAACGCTAGCAGTATACATTATTATATATACATATATAATAATACACATATACACATACATATATACACATGCATACATATATACACATAAATACAGTGCATACATATATACACATAAATACAATGCTAGTAGTATATATTATTATAGTAAATAGCATGTGTGTAGTATTTATGAAGAGATAAAAATCTGACAAAGCACTAGCTATACTAGGAGAGAGTCCCAGATCATGTTCAAATGAGAACCTAAATATCTGTAGACAGTAGATATACTGTGGCCTTTTCTTCCAGTTTTTTCAAACCAGTGAAAAAGATCGTTTTAAATTTATTTTTTCATAGCTAGACGTTGATATAGAAAGGAAAACATTGTATTATTCCTTCTCATCCAATATATCTTCAGGAAAAGCTCATCTCTAAGCTCTTCAGTAAATATTTATTAATTCGAATTTATTTATTAAGACTTTTGCGTACTAAGGTGGCTAAATTAACCCTTTCTTTTAGAAAATCATGAAGGAATAGGCTAAAAAGTAAATTTTACAAAACTTGAAGTTTTAAATGATACAGAAAAAATAGTGACCTAATTTATCATTTTTTAATGTTTTCATTATTCCTTAACTTTCTATGTCTAAATGTCAATTTAACACTGATCATTAAATAAGCATATTCGAAGAAATTATTACATAATAAAATTTGGTGAAACTTAAATCTTTATATTGAGGTGAATTTGAGTGCTCCATCATTTCCTGTAATTTATATCATTTAAAATCCCCGTGGGATAAATTATAAAAATGGAAACTGAGAACATACTCTCTATTCATTTACCCATGCATCTGAAGTTAGCGTTTTTCTTAACCAAATGCATAATGATTTCCAAGGTGAAGAGCAGTTAACCCAGTGGCCTCTTAAACATTCAATTCCATTAAGTTCACCTCTGAACAACTGAACAACGGCCAAAGTCATTAGTGCATCTTCTCAAAGTGCTTATTACTCATGTGCAAATAAGTTTACTGATTTTGATAACTTCCTAAAGCCAATCAGAGAAAGCCAGTTAGCTACAGAAAGAAGATGATGATCTCCGTAAAGAATTGGCAGACTTTGTCTGCAAAGGGCCAGGAGTAAATATTTTCAGCATTGCCGGCCATCCTAACTACTAGACTCTGCCTTGTAGCTTGAGAGCCACCAAGAGACAACACGTAAAGAAGTGGTGGGGGCTGGGTTTGGCCTGCAGACCTTAGTTTGTTCACAGGGGTCCTACATGATAGGAGAATAATTGTAATTTCTAATTGCGTTGTTGCAAGTAAAAGGTTTGTGGCTCCATGAAGTCCTGGGGCTGAATGAAAACTGAAAAAATGTAATCAGTCATCTGGATACCTTCAGCAAAGTCCAAACATCTGGATGTTTGGAAATCCAAAGTTTAAAAAACACCTATTATGTTATCAATATGATTATTACTAAGCTTTGTGTACTTCATTCCAAGAGTGATCTCAACATATTTAAAGAGCTGGAAACAGAGTGAAATTGTACCTTTTTTCTTTTCACTTTGATATTTTAAAACAAACACCAATGGAGGGGAAAAAATGTTTCCAGTAAAAGACAGTGTATATTTTTTAATATCAGATACTCTCTTAAAACCATCATAATTAAAGCCACAATAGCACTGAGTTTGTTTGATATCAACCAGTTTGCAAATTAAAGATTCTTTGTTAGGAGACATAACCAACCCCAGGATAACACACACGGAGCCACCATCCACATCCTTCCCAACTTGATCCCTATCTGGGTTCTAATGCTGGAAAGAGAACCTTCCAAGAGGGTCGTTACTTCAGGAAAAGGGATGATGCGGGGTTATGCCCACCTGGGTTTTGTTGGAGCTGGTAATCTTAAATGATAGAATGAGGAAATATGTCCTATGCAAAAGTCTTGTGATTGCTTCTCCTTTTCAAAATATTATTGGAAGGCAAAGCTGGGCCCCATATTGAATTCTAGAATGAAAATAGACCAGCTCTGTTTATTCAGAGTCTAGTAAAAATAAATATTGGGATTGTTGTGTATTCCTTGCAAATGCTAGATCACGAAGTCATTGTTGGTGTGTTTGTGGAATGAACTCCAGCCTACATCTGGGAGGCCCTTCACACTTCATGTTAGAAGAGCCTTTATTATTATTTTACAGTATAGCAAAGATGAGTGACTGCACAGGTCTCTTGCTGGTACCAGCACTGTACCTTACATGGCTGCACTCACACTGAGCTGCCCAGGCACTGGTCCTGTCCTTGTGTGGACCCATCCACACCTCCTCTCAGGTACCCTCATTAGGAGAGACATCTTTCCACCCAGGGAAGCTCCTCCTGGCATCTGATTCTGGATCATACCCCTTCCTCTCTGCTCTTAGAGGACTCCATTGGTTATCTCTTGCCTTATCTTCCCTTCAGCTTATATTTTCCTGTTTTTTATTTAATCACAAAAAGTTAGCCAGACCTCTCTCATCTTATATCCTCCCTCTTTCTCTCTCATCCCTGTCCCTTCCTTCCTCCACTTTCCCTCCTGCAATTCAAGTGCTATATTTTGTCCTCCGTGCCTTCAGAGCCAAGTTCCACCTGAGAAACCTCTCCCAGATCTCAGACCTCCTGGTCTCCTGGACATTTGTGGGTTTCCTCTATAAGCATCCAATTTCAATTTGCCCAGTTCATTTTTTTTTTTTTTTTTGGCCGCACTGCATGGCATGTGGGATCTTAGTTCCCCGACCAAGGACCGAACCCGTGCCCCCTTGCAGTAGAAGCATGGAGTCTTAACCTCTAGACCACTAGAGAAGTCCCCCATTTCATTTCCTATCAACTGAATTCTCTTTTCTCAGTCTTAGGCCTTTTTTTTTTGAAGACTTGACCACACCCTAGTATCTAGTGGTAGTTATGGATTTTTCCCCATCAGAAATGATGATTGGTCAGGAAGGGGCACCTGAGCCCACACGGGCTAGTGAAGAAAGAATGAATCCCAGGAGTTGCAATGGTCCAAAAAAAATCGGCTCCCTTCCCCTATGGTCTCAAACCTGGCTGCACCTCAATGTTTATCTAAAGAGACTTTAGAACATACTGATTCCTACACCACCACCACCCTCCTGCCTTGAAACCCCCAAGTAATTTGTCTGGAGTAGTAAGTGCTCTAATAGAAGTGAGCTACTGTCCTATTGGATGCCTTCTTCCTGATGGCAAGAGTACCTCTTATTCAACTTTCCTGTCCTATCCACTGAATAGGACATGACACATGGTATGTCCTCAGTAAATCGTTTCTAAATTAGATAGCTTTGTTGTGAATTAATTTCTAAAGAAATCGTTGGCAATTTCATTAATTAGAACCATAATTTTACTTATATTATCAACTAGATATGTCTTTACCTAAAAAAGTTTTTTAGATTATTAGCATCAGTCTTCATCTTGTGAAGATTTTTTTTTGCTAATGTCTTAGTTGTGTGTGAATCAATATCTCCTATAATTCCTGAGGGAGACCAATCTCAAAGTTCCTGTAAAATGACAGTTCTCAGGAAAGTGTTGTACAGGGAGGAGCCCATTCATCCTCCTGTCCAATGTACCGGGCTTGGAATTCCAACTCTGCCACTTACTGGCTGTGGGATGGTGAGCGATTTACTTAAGATCTCGGAACGTCATTTTACTTAGCCATGAAAATGAATAACTCAGCAATGGCGAATGTGTATGGGACACTTGCTAGGTGGGTCCCATTTTACCCTTTCTCTTAACTGACCCTCAGAGCCCTATGAGGAAAGTAATATCATCACATCATCATCACCACCACCATCCCTGTTTTACATATTTGGAAACGGAAGATTAAAGACTTTACACACTTTAAAGGATTAGAGAAATTCCAGAGCCCTCACTTAATAACCACCAAAAAGTCAGGAGTGGCTTTTCTGAGATTTCAGGGGGGGTGAACTGAAAGTGCCTGAGAAAGTCGTCATGTTGCCCTCATAGCACCTGGGTGACCTCATCCCTAATTTCTCAGTTAAGAAGAATCTCAGCACCCCGATTAACTCGATCTTGGGGATGGACGTGAAGGCATAATAGTTTAGATGGAGCTCCCGTGTCTGCCTCAGTGAGAATCATCCTATGTGGGGTTTGAGGTGGGCCAGCCTGAATCCAAATGATGTCCCTCTGAAAGCCCGCCGGGGTGAGTGTGCAGACCCCAGCAACAAGGGTGATGGGACTGCTCTCCGATGAGCAAGGTTGGCTGTCCTTTCCTCTGGAGGAATTCCTGTCAATCCTGGTTTATGAAGCCTGGATATTTCTCCATCCCATATTTCAGTGGGGTTCATTTTTTAAATTATTGCACTCAGCAAAATCACTGTTTTCCCATTGATTCTACTTCCACGTAACGTTAACATTCCAGTTGATGATATTTTTTTCTTCTAATGGCTATCAAGATTTGTATAGTAATATTAAAAACACGTACATATTGCATACTGCATGTACCACATACTGTTCTAAACACTATAAGTGTATATTAACTCATTTATTTTTCATAATAACCCTATTTGCTCCCATTTTATAGATTAGGAAACTGAGGCACATGGACCGAGGGTTTTCGGATGTTAGTGTGCATCAAAAATCACCTAGAGGGCTTGTTAACATAGGTTGCTGGACCCTACCCCCAGAGTTTCTGATTCAGGAGGGCTGGGGTGTGGTCTGAGAATTTGCATTTCTAGAAAGTTCCCAGGGCACACTGATGCTGATGCTGCCATTCCGGGGACCACGTGAGAGCCAGTGAGATGCGGGAACTTGCCCAGGACCACACAGCCAGTAAGTACTAGAGACTGGATTCGAACGCCGGCACTCAGGTCTCAGAAGCCTTTGCATTACCTTGCGTAATAACCGGACAGGACTCTCATGCCTTTGTAAGAAGAATGCCTGTTTCCATATAACCATTTTCCACTTTTCTGCATAGAAATGTGCACGTTTGTATGGGTGTCTGCATACGTGTGGAGGAATATACGCGTGTACATAATAACCAGACACTCTACTGAGTCCAATTCTGTATCAACAGAGAATAACCATTAGCAAATTCTTTAATCATTCTTATACTTACTTTAATAATTATAATCATTAGTTTGTTTTAATAACAGATCTCTGAGCTCATCACAGTCATTATGACCTGTTATTTGGAAATAATGAGCTTGTGTTTCAAAAGCATGTGTAATCTCATACTTATTTCCTAGAAGTAAATCAGACTCTATACAATTTGACATAATGACAAGTGTAATTAATGCATTCGAATTCTAGTTTCTTAGTCATCAACTCGAGCCTCTCACCAGATTCATAAATCTCTCAGGTCTGTGAATGAAGCGTGGGCAGCCGTGGCTTGGAGACTTCCCGAGCTCTTTGACTCAGTTGTGGGCAGCTCCACTTGTTTAGAAACTCTTCCCCACAGTTACCCCAACCCTGACCACCTGTGAGCTCCATCTGTCCTAGACCTCTGGCGATACACTAGTCCTTTTTATGCTTCACATGAGACCGTCTCAAGTGTGCAAAGACTCTACCCAAGGATTCTAGTCTTCAGACTATGCCTGCCCTCTCATCAGTGACTCCCCATACACCAAACTTGTCTTCCTGTCTCCTGCCCTGCCTGCCCTGGGCGTGCTCTAACCTGGCACTGTCCTCTCTCTCCTATATGGTGTCCCAAAGAGAATGAAATATTCCAGAAGATACCCAAGAAGAGAATCATAGCCCTTGATCTGGAAGTGGATGCTGAGATTAAATGTAAACCATTTTCATCGGCAGTTTCCCAAATACATTCTGAAAATCTTTGTTCCCACCTGGCTGTGGCTCATTTTCTGATTCCAGGCTCGGGACTTCCTGGCACTGGATGTGATGCCAAGGTTTTTCTTTTGTTTGTTTTGGTTGTGATTGTGGCGCCCTCTGCTGTTCTTCATAGTCCTTAATGTTTGCATTTTCCAAGAAAAAGCTAAGTGCGATTCAAAGGAGAACATAATATCTGTTGATTTAAAACAATGATAATTTTCTTCTTCATGGTAGACAAATACTGTAAGCCCCCTTTACCAGTGTTGCTTGGTCTAAATAACCCAGTTTCACCACTGGCTGATGTTGGAAACACAGGATATATATATATTTTATATTAGCTCTTTGGAATTGATCTAACGAAACAGTTTCAGGGGCTTCTAAGTACTTTTTGAAAGCTGTTATCTGGAATCATAAATTCTCAGAGCTCAAAGGCACTTTTAAAATTACCAACCAGTCTTTTTACAGATGCAAAACTGAGGTTCTGAGGAGTTAAAAGAGTTTCCAAAAGGCATAAGCAGTGTCAAAGCCATTCTGCACGTTTCAGATGTGAACCTAATTCATTGTGATATGTTTTTATTTTAGTAAATCAAATATATTAATTTTGGAACATCAGATACTATAAACTTTCTGGGTTTTTTATTTTAAGCCAAAATAAATAATAAACATTTAGTTAAAATTTTGTAGTAATTTAATTATTTTGGCATTTATTTAATAAAATCCATAAGCTATGAAGAGTCCCTTAAAAGTCCAATTTTCAACATTTATTTTCTTATGTTTTCTTGTTATGCTTGCTAATGCAGCTTCTGACAGAAGTAAATATATTAATAGAATTGCTGTAGCCATTCTCATTCGTATATGATTACTAGAAACCAAAGAAAGTTTGGAATTGGTCCATAAATGTTAATATTATCTGAATTGAATCCAGTAAAATCATCTTTATTTGGAAAAAGAAATGACTTTATATGGAATATAAGTTCTCAATCCAATAAAACACCACATATGTTGCTGTAAAATACTGAATAGAGCTTACAACTCCTAACTAAAGTAACTTTGCAATTTACTTATTTAGGATTGTTTGAGGTTTTCACTGGCTTCGAGCCAAAAGAAGAAAAGATCACACATGCATTTGAAAGAAGTAGACCTGTCATATTTCTATCAGAAGTAGAAATTATTCCAATTCCTATTGTAAAATAAAGCCCTGAGAATTTTATTTTAGATGTTTCCTAATTTCCAAATTTGTATGCATTCGGGTCAGTGGAAGACATTACCTTTTTTTTTTTTTTTTTTTTTTCTGGATACTATCCCAGGTCTCTTGCAATTTTGCTAAATCTATTATTCAAAAAATTTGAAATGCAAATGGGTAAAAGTAATTCCATCAAACAACTTAAGTTATAGAAGCAGAATTCTTTAGAGCCAGAGGGGACTGGAGCCATTGTCAACCTCAGTTATCCCTTGAGAGATGAAGAAAAGGAAAAACTCAGCAGTTGGATGACTTGACCAAGTAAGAACCAAAGCCAAGAGCAAACTTAGGTTCCAGTGATTCCCAGGCCGGTGCTCATTGCACTCTGCCTAAAGTACATCATCTAAGCCTCCTTATGGAGCTTCTAGTGAACTGAAAATCACAAGAAACATATTATGGAAACTTGAGGACGCGGTTGACATTTCTTCCCTGGTTAACGGGCCAGGTTGAAAGTAAGACTTCTCTCGAGAGCAAAATTAAATGTACTGAAGCCAATGCTTTGTGATATTTTGGGTATGACTGACCAACATCCGCATCAGTTCATTCTTTGGCAAAGTCTATTTCCCACTCCTTAGGTATAAACTAATATACTTGAAAATATTAGAGAAAAATCACATTTCAAAATATTTTAAAGACTCTTCATTTAATACTAAATGTCTAATGTTGACAAACTCTCAGAAAATGTAGATGAGCTTTTAAGACGTTAGTACTTTGAGAAAATAGTCATTAGAGGGTATAAAATTCAGGCTTTTAAGTACAGAGTAAGGAAAGCACCAACATTTTCTGTGATCTTTTTGTTCAGTCCACCATACACTAAGATCTAATATCATGCCTAGTCTGTTTCAGCAAAAGAAAAAAATAATATTAAAAAGCAGAGAGGGGGCTTCCCTGGTGGCGCAGTGGTTGAGAATCCGCCTGCCAGTGCAGGAGACACGGGTTCAAGCCCTGGTCTGGGAAGATCCCACATGCCGCGGACCAACTAGGCCCGTGAGCCACAACTACTGAGCCTGCGCTCTAGAGCCTGTGCTCCGCAACAAGAGAGGCCGTGATCGTGAGAGGCCCGCGCATGGCGATGAAGAGTGGCCCCCGCTTGCTGCAACTAGAGAAAGCCCTCGCACAGAAACGAAGACCCAACACAGCCAAAAATAAATTAATTAATTTTAAAAAAAAAGCAGAGAGGCCTGAAATAAGAGAGTGTACCTGTGTTCCTTATACTCGTCTCTTGACATTGTAGAGAACCAGGCATTCTCCTCTGGGCTGCTTCATTTTTTCATACTAAGAATGTGCTCAAGCAGTGATGGACCTGGCTCCCCGATGATGATGGGAAGCAAGGTTCTCTCCATTTCACCGTCAGCTTCACCTACAACAGCCTTCCCAACTTCCTACCCTATGAACGCTTCCTTGGTCCTTAAGATTTAGTTCAAGTCACATCTCTTCCGTGAAGACCTTCTTGTAGTCCCTAATCTTGAGCTGGATAGCTCTTCTCTGCTCTGCACTTAGAGAGCTCCTGTGTATATCTCCACCCTAACATTCAGCATGTTGCATTTAAATTTTGTATGTGTCTTTCTCCTAGATCTGACACATACGAGGTACATAATAAACGGAATTATGTTAAAACAGAAATCTTCATTTTGGCAGTTGTAGGTGCTCTTTAAATAGCTGTATCAAACAAATAGCAGGTCAGATCGTTTGGAGATTAAGGGGCACGCATTGTAGCCAGTTTATCTTGGAAAGCTCACCCAGAATTTCATTGCTTAAAATTCAATACTCTGTGAGTGTCTTAATGGCTTCAGTGGGCAATTGGTAACACCTGCTGTGGATAGTTTCCAAACTAAAAGTATATATCATACTCCATGCCAGAGAGTGTTAGGGACCTGGATCAAGCACTTGTCCTTGTGCTCAAGCAGCTCGAAACTGTTTTCTCTGGAAAACCTTGGTGCTTTCCATCCCCACAAGATGGAAAGCCATCTAAAGCTTGAGGGTCCAGGTTTAAAATACTTGATTTCATAAGAGAACGTTTACTTTAATTCTCTGTGCTTCCATTTTCACACCTGTAAAATGGGGATAATAACTACCTCATGAGGTTATTGCTGGAATTAAAAACACATAAAAACATGTTAAGTGACTGGCATAGTCAGTGCTGTGTAGGTGTTGCTGGTTGTAATTAATGTAAGATTGCATTAGGGTTGCCAGATTTACCAAATAAAAATATGGGATACCCAGTTAAAACAACACACAATTTGTTGTCTCATGCAATACTTGGGATTGCATACTTGGGATTACAAGTGTGTCCCATGCAATACTTGGGATATACCCACGCTAAAAAATCACGGGCTATCTGAAATTCAGTCTAAACTGGGTGTCCTGTATTTAATCTGGCAACCATAGGCTGAATGAATGAATAAACCTTAGCTGGAGTTTAGGAATGTAGCTTGAAAGGGTTGTTTTTAATCAGCGGAATAGTATGTACAAATCCACTCCAGCAGGGACCTTCAGTAAATAATGGAACACCTTCTGAGATGGTTTCTTGATCTGTCACACTGTAAGCTCAGGTAAGGAGGTAGGAAGCACCTGAAAGTGAGTTGAAACAAAGATTCAAAATTCTGGGGAACCCTGTGGGTTTTCAGTGCCAAAGTTTAAGTTTAGATTTAGTCTCTCCCTGACCTGCAGTGGTATTTCTGTTTGGAAAGGCCAAACAGAATTTGTAGCAGAAATCTTAGAGTGATATCCAGAATGTTGCCATTCATTTGTTGCCAATCATTTGTCAATTGACTAGGAAAAAACTTCTCTGAATCTGAGAAAGGATTGGAGACAATGCACCCAATGCCGTACAGAGCCTGTCCATGTAAGGTTTCCTACCTTGCTTAGTACTTTTCAATTTCTTAGAAGTTATCTGGCCTTTGAGTTTTTAGAATTTTTTTAACAGCTTGATTTGAGTATAATTGCTTAACAATGGTGTGTTAGTTTCTGCTTTATAACAAAGTGAATCTATACATATACATATATCCCCATATCCCCTCCCTCTTGCGTTTCCCTCCCACCCCCCCTTTCCTACCCCTCTAGGTGGTCACAAAGCACCGAGCTGAGATGATCTCCCTCTGCTATGCAGCTGTTTCCCACTAGCTATCTATTTTACATTTGGTAGTGTATATATGTCCATGCCACTCTCTCACTTTGTCCCAGCTTAGCCTTCCCCCTCCCCATGTCCTCAAGTCCATTCTCTACGTCTGCGACTTTATTCCTGTCCTGCCCCTATGTTCTTCAGAACTTTTTTTTTTTTTTTGGAGTCCATATATATGTGTTACCGTACAATATTTGATTTTATCTTTCTGACTTACTTCACTCTATAACAGACTCTAGGTCCATCCACCTCACTACAAATAACTCAATTTCGTCTCTTTCTATGGCTCAGTAATATTCCATTGTATATATGTGCCACATCTTCTTTATCCATTTGTCTGTCAATGGACACTTAGGTTGCTTCCATGTCCTGGCCATTGTAAATAGAGCTGCAGTGAACCTTGTAGTACATGACTCTTTTTGAATTATGGTTTTCTCAGGGTATATGCCCAGTAGTGGGATTGCTGGGTCATATGGTAGTTCTATTTTTAGTTTGTTAAGGAACCTCCGTACTGTTCTCCATAGTGGCTGTATCAATTTACATTCCCACCAACAGTGCAAGAGGATTCCCTTTTCTCCACACCCTTTCCAGCATTTATAGTTTGTAGATTTTTTGATGATGGCCATTCTGACTGGTGTGAGGTGATACCTCATTGTAGTTTTCATTTGCATTTCTCTAATGATTAGTGATGGTGAGCATCCTTTCATGTGTTTGCTGGCAATCTTTATATCTTCTTTGGAGAAATGTCTGTTTAGGTCTTCTGCCCATTTTTGGATTGGGTTGTTTGTCTTTTTGTTATTGAGCTGCATGAACAGCTTGTAAATTTTGGAGATTAATCCTTTGTCCGTTGCTTCATTTGCAAATATTTTCTCCCATTCTGAGGGTTGTCTTTTCGTCTTGTTTATGGTTTCCTTTGCTGTGCAAAAGCTTTTAAGTTTCATAAGGTCCCATTTGTTTGCTTTTGTTTTTATTTCCATTTCTCTAGGAGGTGGGTCAAAAAGGATCTTGCTGTGATTTATGTCATAGAGTGTTCTGCCTCTGTTTTCCTCTAAAAGTTTGATAGTGTCTGGCCTTACATTTAGGTTTTTGATCCATTTTGAGTTTACTTTTGTGTATGGCATTAGGAAGTGTTCTAATTTCATTCTTTTACATGGAGCTGTCCAGTTTTCCCAGCGCCACATATTGAAGCGGCTGTCTTTTCTCCACTGTATATTCTTGCCTCCTTTATCAAAAATAAGGTGAACTTATGTGTGTGGGTTTATCTCTGGGCTTTCTGTCCTGTTCCATTGAGCTATATGTCTGTTCTTGTGCCAGTACCATACTGTCTTGATTACTGTAGCTTTGTAGTATAGACTGAAGTCAGGGAGCCAGATTCCTCCAGCTCCATTTTTCTTTCTTAAGATTGCTTTTGCTATTCGAGGTATTTTGTGTTTCCATACAAATTCTGAAATGTTTTATTCTAGTTCTGTGAAAAATGCCATTGGTAGTTTGATAGAGATTGCATTGGATCTGTAGATTGTTTTGGGGAGTATAGTCATTTTCACAATGTTGATTCTTCCAATCCAAGAACATGGTTTATCTCTCCACCTGTTTGCATCATCTTTAATTTCTTTCATCAGTGTCTTATAGTTTTCTACATAAAGGTCTTTTTTCTCCTTAGGTAGGTTTATTCCTAGGTATTTTATTCTTTTTGTTGCAGTGGTAAATGGGAGTGTTTCTTTAATTTCTCTTTCAGATTTTTCATCATTGGTGTATAGGAATGCAAGAGATTTCTGTGCATTACTTTTGTATCCTGCTACTTTACCAGATTCATTGATTAGCTCTAGTAGTTTTCTGGTAGCATCTTTAGGATTCTCTGTGTATAGTATGTCAATCTGCAAACAGTGACAGCTTTACTTCTTCTTTTCCGATTTAGATTCCTTTTATTTATTTTTCTTCTCTGATTGCTGTGGCAAAAACTGACAAACTATGTTGAATAATAGTACTGAGAGTGGACAACCTTGTCTCGTTCCTGATCTTAGTGGAAATGGTAGCAGCTTTTCACCATTGAGAACGATGTTGGCTGTGGATTTGTTATACATGGCCTTTATTATGTTGAGGTAAGTCCCTCTATGCCTACTTTCTAGAGGGTTGTTATCATAACTGGGTGTTGAATTTTGTCAAAAGCTTTTTCTGCATCTATTGAGATGATCATATGGTTTTTCTCATTCAGTTTGTTAATATGGTTTATCATATTGATTGATTTGCGTATATTGAAGAATCTTTGCATTCTTGGAATAAACCCCACTTGATCATGGTGTATGATCCTTTTAATGTGCTGTAGGATTCTGTTTGCTAGTATTTTGTTGAGGATTTTTGCATCTATGCTCATCAGTGATATTGGCCTGTAGTTTTCTTTCTTTGTGACATCTTTGTCTGGTTTTGGTATCAGGGTGATGGTGGCCTCGTAGACTGAGTTTGGGAGTGTTCCTCCCTCTGGTATATTTTGCAAGAGTTTGAGAAGGATAGGTGTTAGCTCTTCTCTATATGTTTGATAGAATTTGCATGTGAGGCCATTTGGTCCTGGCCTTTTGTTTGTTGGAAAATTTTTAATCGCAGTTTTTCAATTTCAGTGCTTCTGATTGGTCTGTATATATTTTCTATTTCTTCCTGGTTCAGTCTCACTACGTTGTGCTTTTCTAAGAATTTGTCCACTTCTTCCAGGTTGTCCATTTTATTGGCATAGAGTTGCTTGTAGTAATCTCTCATGATCCTTTGTATTTCTGCAGTGTCAGTTGTTACTTCTCCTTTTTCATTTTTAATTCTATGATTTGAGTCTCCTCCCTTTTTTTCTTGATTTTGCTTGTCTATAAAGGTTTTGATTTCTCTATAGAATCTGAATGAGATCGTTGCTGGGTAGAGTAATCTTCGTTGTAGTTTCTTCCCTTTCATCGCTTTAAATATGTCCTGCCACTCCCTTCTGGCTTGCAGAGTTTCTGCTGAAAGATCAGCTGTTAACCTTATAAGGATTCCCTTGTGTGTTATTTGTTGTTTTTCCCTTGCTGCTTTTAATATGTTTTCTTTGTATTTAATTTTTGATAGTTTGATTAATATGTTTCTTTGCATGTTTCTCCTTGGATTTATCCTGCATGGGACTCTCTGCGCTTCCTGGACTTGATTATTTCCTTTCCCATATTAGGGAAGTTTTCAACTATAATCTCTTCAAATATTTTCTCAGTCCCTTTCTTTTTCTCTTCTTCTGCAGAGACCCCTATAATTTGAATGTTGGTGTGTTTAATGTTGTCCCAGAGGTTTCTGAGAGTGTCCTCAATTCTTTTCATTCTTTATTTTTTATTCTGCTCTGCAATCGTTATTTCCGCTATTTTATCTTCCAAGTCACTTATCCATTTTTCTGCCTCAGTTATTCTGCTATTGATTCCTTCTAGAGAATTTTTAGTTTCATTTATTGTGTTATTCATCATTGTTAGTTTGCTCTTTAGTTCTTCTAGGTCCTTGTTAAAAGTTTCATGTGTTTTCTCCCTTCTATTTCCAAGATTTTGTATCATCTTTACTACCATCATTCTGAATTCTTTTTCAGGTAGACTGCCTATTTCCTCTTCATTTGTTTGGCCTGGTGGGTTTTTACCTTGCTCCTTCATCTGCTGTGTGTTTCTCTGTCTTCTCATTTTGCTTGACTTACTGAGTTTAGGGTCTCCTTTTTGCAGGCTGCAGGTTCATAGTTCCCATTGTTTTTGGTGTCTACCCCCAGTGGCTAAGGTTGCTTCAGTGGATTGTGTAGGCTTCCTCTTGGAGGGGACTAGTGCCTGTGTTGTGGTGGATGAGGCTGGATCTTGTCTTTCTGGTGGGCAGGAGCACATCCAGTGGTGTGTTTTGGGGTGAATGTGACCTTATTATGATTTTAGACAGCGTCTCTGCTAAAGGGTGGGGTTGTGTTCCTGTCTTGCTAGTTGTTTGGCATAGGGTGTCCAGTATTTTAGCTTGCTGGTTGTTGAGTGGAGCTGGGTCTTAGCGTTGAGATGGAGATATCTGGGAGAACTTTCGCTGTTTGATATTACCTGGACCCAGGAGGTCTCTAGTGGACCAATGTCCTGAACTCGGCTCTTCCACCTCAGAGGCCCAGGCCTGACACCCGGCCAGAGCACCAAGATCCTATCAGCCACACAGCTCAGAAGAAAAGGGAGGAAGAAAAAGAAAGAAAAAAATAAAATAAAATGAAATTATTAAAATAAAAAAAATTATTAAAAATAAAAAGGAAATTTTAAAGTAATAAGAAAAGAAAAGAAAGAAGGAAAGAAGAGAGCAACCAAACTAAAAAACAAATCCATGGCTTCTCTGGTGGCTCAGTGGTTGAGAGTCTGCCTGTCGATGCAGGGGACACGGGTTCGTGCCCCAGTCTGGGAAGATCCCACATGCTGTGGAGCGGCTGGGCCCGTGAGCCATGGCCGCTTAGCCTGCGCATCCGGAGCCTGTGCTCTGCAGCAGGAGAGGCCACGGCAGTGAGAGGCCCGCGTACCGCAAAAAAGAAAAGAAAAACAAATTCACCAATGATAACAAGCACTAAAAACTATGCTAAAAAAAAAAAGAAAAAAGAAAGAAGAAAAAACAGACCGACAGAACCCTAGGGCAAATGGTAAAAGAAAAGCTATATAGACAAATCATACAAAGAAGCATAAACCTACACACTCACAAAAAGAGAAAAAGGAAAAAAGTAGATATATATATATATTTTAAAGAAGGAGGAAGAGAGCAACAAAATCAATAAATTAATCTCCTAATGATAATAAACTCTAAATACTATACTAAGATAAACATAAATCTAGAAACAGATTAGATGCAGAAAGCAAAGCCGAAGTCTACAGTTGCTCCCAAAGTCCACCACCTCGATTTGGGGATGATTTGTTGTCTATTCAGGTGTTCCAGAGATGCAGGTACATCAAGTTGATTGTGGAGATTTCATCTGCTACTCCTAACACTGCTAGGAGAGATTTCCCTTTCTCTTCTTTGTTCACACAGCTCCTGGGGTTCAGCTTTGGATTTGGCCTCGTCTCTGTGTGTAGGTCGCCTGAGGGCCTCTGTTCTTCACTCAGAGAGGACAGGGTTAAAGGAGCAGCTGATTCGGGGGCTCTGGCTCATTCAGGCTGGGAGGAGGGAGGGGTACGGAATGTGGGGCAAGCCTGCGGCAGCAGAGGCCAGCATAACTTTGCAACAGCCTGAGGTGCACCATGTGTTCTCCCGGGGAAGTTGTCCCTGGATCCCGGGAACCCGGCAGTGGCGGGCTGCACAGGCTCCCCGGAAGGGGGGTGTGGAGAGTGACCTGTGCTCGCACACAGGCTTCTTGGTGGCGGCAGCAGCAGCCTTAGCGTCTCACGCCCGTCTCTGGGGTCCGCGCTGATAGCCGCGGCTCGCGCCCGTCTCTGGAGCTCATTTAGGTGGTGCTCTGAATCCCCTCTCCTCGCGCATCTGAAACAGTGGTCTCTTGCCTCTTAGGCAGGTCCAGACATTTTCCCGGATTCCCTCCCGGCTAGCTGTGGTGCACTAGCCCCCTTCAGGCTTCGTTCATGCAGCCAACCCAAGTCCTCTCCCTGGGGTCTGAACTCCGAAGCCTGAGCCTCAGCTCCCAGCCCCCAGCTGCCCGGGCAGGTGAGCAGACAAGCCTCTCAGGCCGGTGAGTGCTGGTTGGCACCGATCCTCTGTGCAGGGATCTCCCCGCTTTGCCCTCTGCACCCCTGTGGCTGCGCTCTCCTCTGTGGCTCCGAAGCTTCACCCCCACCGCCCACCCCCTGTCCCCACCCGCGAAGGGGCTTCTAGTGTGTGGAAACCTTTCCTCCTTCACAGCTCCCTCCCAGAGGTGCAGGTCCCGTCCCTATTCTTTTGTCTCTGTTTTTCCTTATTCCTTTCGCCCTACCCAGGTACGTGGGGAGTGTCTTGCCTTTTGAGAAGTCTGACGTCTTCTGCCAGCATTCAGTAGGTGTTCTGTAGGAGTTGTTCTACGTGTAGATGTATTTCTGATGTATTTGTGGGGAGGAAGATGATCTCCATGTCTTACTCCTCTGCCATCTTGAAGGTCTCCTCCTAGAATTTTTAATGAAATAGCAAAAGTGAAGTGTGAGAAAAAATCAATAGTAGTAATATACCCTTTTTAAAAATTTATTTATTTTATTTTTGGCTGCATTGGGTCTTCGTTGCTGCATGTGGGCTTTCCTGGTTGCGGTGAGCAGGGGCTGCTCTTCATTGCAGTGTGCAGGCTTCTCATTGTGGTGGCCTCTTTTGTTGTGGAGCATGGGCTCTAGGTACGTGGGCTTCAGTAGTTGTGGCACGCGGGCTCAGTAGTTGTGGCTTGCAGGCTTAGGTGCTCTGCGGCATTTGGTCTTCCTGGACCAGGGCTTGAACCCGTGTCTCCTACATTGGCAGGCAGACTCTCAACCACTGCACCACCAGGGAAGGCCCAGTAATTTACTGTTAATTTGAATGGTGATTCATGACCTTCAGAAGCCTGGACCACTGCCTTGGATTATTAGGTTTTTAATATAGCTTTCTTTATAGAGTTGTGTTAAACAGCTAATTAAATAACAGTGAACTTTCATATCATTATTTAATAATGACCCAAAATTAACCCTTGAAACTTCAGAGACATCTTAAGTCTTTCTTTCTACCCTTGTTATCTATAGTAATTATCTTTGATTTTTTTTTTTAATGTGGACCATTTTTAAAGTCTTTATTGAATTTGTTACAATATTGCTTCTTTTTTTTTTTAAATGCTTTGGGTTTTTGGCCGTGAGGCATGTGGGATCTTAGCTCACTGACCAAGGACAGAACCTGCACCCCCTGCACTGGAAGGCGAAGTCTTAACCACTGGCCCACCAGGGAAGTCCCATCTTTGATTTTTAATGCAGTTCATTGGTTACAATTTTTTTGTTTTTCTGTTTCCTAAGCCATTTATCTCTGGAAAGTTGTAACTACAAAAATACTAAATTTATAGACTTTTTTAAAAAAGTTTTCTTATACTTTTGGAAAGCTAGCAGCTGCCATTCAAATATATCTAAAATCCATGTTTCAAAACCATCTCAAGAAATGAATGGTTAAAATGAAACATGGGGTTTTTTTTCACTTTTATATTTTTTCCTAATGTTCGGAGTCACCCAAGTAACATATGGTAATGATTTAGGATTCTGAATCATATACAATTATTTTCATCTTAATAACATTGACTCTCTTTGCTTTAAAATTCACCAGTCGGCATATAAGTTTGCAGTCCACACTCAATCTTTATTTTCCTAGAATTGCTCTTGAAAGTATGAACGTGAAATGTTATTCTACTGTCGGACCATAACATTGAAAACTTGAACATCGAGATTTGCTTTTGAAATATTGTTTTATTAGCACAATAATAATATGTGGCACTTGGGTATTTCCTGTATGAGGATCCTGCAAAGGGGTTCTCTGCAGGTTTTCCGTCTTCTAGTAATGTGATTATTTCAGTAATTTAAATTAAAACTGAGATTCAAATCATTGGCATCTTGAAATGTGCCCAGAGAATGACATGTGGGGTTGACAGTGAACAAAGCTACACTCATGTCACTTGTCTCTTGGCCACATCTCTCCCTGCTTAAAACCCTCCCCTGCAAAGCTGGATTAATCCTGAAGCCAGTGAGGCTTACACTTCAGCATCCACACTTGCCTGGGTCTTTCCAAGGTCCTGGGAAAGATCTAGAAATGGATTCACTTAGACTTCAGAAAATTGTGCAGAAGGAAGATATTTCGCCGCAATCAGGCAGGAGTCCAATCTCTTTCCTCTTCAAGTTTAAAGAGGACTCCCTCCAAATTGCACAAACCTCAGGCCCATGAAACTGGGATCCAGCCCTGTTCCCAAGATAGAGCTTATTGTTTTAATTACATATTCAGGATTATAAGTGAGGTTGAGCATTTTTTTAAGTTATGCCTATTTGTTACATGTTGGCCTTGGAGCCAGCTTTGGTCGCTGTCAACTCTGCCCCAAGAGAGAGTAGGATGGTGAGAAGAAGCCTCCCCTGGAGCCCAGCATGGCCCCTTCTGGGGCTGGGTCTCCTCTCTCCTCTCCCCTCTTCCCTTGTGCTTTTAGGGCCAACTTTCCTGCAACGTTTATAACTGGAGAGACTCAGACAGGAAGTTCTCCATCTTGGCCTCTGGCTGTTTCTCAGAAGCCGAGGACAGAAGGTGAAGCACAATGACAACCTTAGCCTGCAAACCACTAATAAAAATACTGTGATCACAGTCATCACCGGAATCCATCACGAGCTGCTGACCCTGACATGGTGCCTTGGGTTCAGGCCCAGCCCTGGTCTGACTGGCTAACTGGGTGCTATGAGATTTGTGGGATGTTTTGTTGGAGATACCCTCCAGAGTTCTCTCTTTCTCTGCCACATCAACAAGCCATATTCCAAGTAGCATCCTGAATCTCAGAGGGAGAATAATGGGCATAAAACCATGCCCATGTAGATGTTCACCCTCATGTAGATGAATAAGGAATACATCTTTACTGTATGAACCACTTAGATGCTGGGGCTACTTGTTACTGCAGTGCAGCCTAGCTCATCTTGACTGACACACTGTTTAACTGTTTAAGGTTCCCCTTTGCTCTCCACTTCTCTCTCCCAGCAACCTGCTGAACCCATCAGATATCAAATGGGTGCCTACTCTAGTCAAGGTTCTTTCTAGAAGCATAAAATTCAGAAAAACATCTAAAGTCTCAGTCTTCAAGGAAATGTCTGTCTATGGAGGAGAGAAATACTCAGATAATAACTTAGGACAGAATGCAATCAAAAGAGTAGCTAGTTTTGCTAAAGATCCTTAAGATTCATCTAACTTCAAGTGAAATAATAAGCTTTGGAAGCTCAAGGGAGATTGCATGCCAGTGGCATATCTGAACCCTTCCTGGCGATAGTGGCTTTTCAAGCTGAATGCTGAGGAGGATGTAGATGGGAGGGGGGGATGTGAGCCAGAACGTTCTCAGGAGGGGGGTATGAGGAAAAGGAGGAAAGACAAGGCACAGGGCACCTTACCATAGTCCAGATTCTGCACGTTTTGTATGACACAGACTCATCTGATACTGTCAATGATACTAAATGGTATTATTCCTATTGTGGGAAAACCTAGAACAGGAGACAATCCTAAGACACACTGATCCTACAACCAGGGAGCTGAGCCAGTGTTCCCCACAATGTGATTCAAGGAACAACAGCCTCACTGGACGTCAGCATTCCAGGGAAAGGGATATCTGTGTTTTAATGGACTTTTTATGGGCAGACACTCTAGGGAAACACCAAGAGGTTCTCCTGTCCCACACAGAACTCTTATCAAAGCTCTAATAGGCTGATCTGCAGGCTGAGTCTAGACGTCTGTTTGAGGATGGGGAAAGGGGGGATGTGGTAGGTAATGTGGGGCTGGGAGCCGGCATGCAGAGACCTGCATAACATCTTTCATTAGGAAAGAAGGTAATGGACATTTGTCTGTACACGTGGAAACCCCAAGTTGTGACTCACTCTCTATAAAGAGGTGGCCCATGGTCCTTGCTCTTCTAGCTCCCACCCTGCAGGACCTCTGCTCTTCTTTTCACCCCAATCCCTGACCTTCAGAAGAAGTAAGCCGCTATCGGTCTTAACGCAGGCCTCCCTGCTTCAAGATTTATGGTGTGAACTCTATGCTCTAAGTACTCCAGCCTTTGGTTAATGGAAACCACACATCTTTTTCTCACTGGAAAGGCCCAGGCCTTTCTTGTGACTTTAAATTATTTTTACTTTCAAGAATACTGTTGCCTCTGCTGTGAATTTCAAAAGACTGTTTTGAGCTCTCCCTCTTTCCCTCAGGGCAGTTCCTAGAGGAGGTTATCTCTGCTGCCTCAGTAGTGGAGAAAAGGATCATGGGAGCTAGCAACCTTGGAGAACAGCAGTCCTATAATATCATAAAATATGATTTCATTACATCTGTTTAAAGATTGTTTTTACAAATGCTAGAAGTAGCACTTCCTAGGGGATAAATCAAGCAAGAAGAATCATTTGTTCCTTAATAAATATCAGTGTGTTATTCCTCAATGTGAATTTATATAGTCAAAAGTGACAGAATTTTGAATACTTCTCAGAAATATGATGAAAACACATCATGATTTGATTCCACGTTGGGTCAAATGATCCTTTTTCATACAGGACACTTTAGATTAACCATCTTCAGAACCGCTAGTTCAATTAAGGATGTTTTTGCAAGTAGAATAAGTCAGGAGAATACAGACACTTGCGAGACATACAACACTGAGTTAGGAGGAATTCTCTTGGTCCGAATGCAGAGAAGAACCAAGGCAATAAAAAACCTCAGAGGCCTGTATCTGGTAAATTGGGATGATCGAGTCAAAAATTCAGAGAGTCCCTGTGCGGGTTAGCCAGTCTGCTTTGCTGTAATCGACCAGCTCTGTCATCTCCCCTCTGAATTTAATTTGGGCAAACATGGAGGCAGACTCCCTGTCCAAAGCAATAGCCACACAAGGCAAGTCTTTCCAATCCCACCCTTGGCTTTGTTGTCAGCTGTGTTGGGCCAGGTTTTGTCATCTGTCCCTGTGATGCACAGAGACCCGTACTCAAGCTAAAAGAGGTTGTACTGAAAGGAGGTTTGTTTATCTTCCCATTCCAGGTCAGGAATGTCACCTTCAATCCATCACTTTTCCCCCCTTGCATCTGCTTCTTAGTGCTGTCTGAGAGGAAGTGCATGAACAGTCTAAGAGTTTCATGATGTTATTAACTGCTTTGACACAAGTAATCATTTTCATGCGAAATATATATTTTGGTAACATATATTTATAGGGAAGATCTGGTTTCTACTCTTAGAAAATAATAGCCATGCTCTCTTGCATCAGAACTATCCTGACGCCATCTTCACTCTCTAGGTAATTTTATAATTATCAAAGGGTAAACTATAGAGCTACCTGTAAATAAAGCATTATTGTCTTCATTGTACTTATTAATCTGTTTTCAATTTCCAGGAAGACACTTACTGGGAGTTAAGAAAAGTTAACTAAAACTTGGAAATAAGGCAAAGCTAGCGGAGCATGTCATTTTGATGCCATACAGAAACATTGCTTAACATGTTCACCCAAGGATCGTATTCTTGTTTAGGGAACAAGTTTAGGTAATTTTGTTTGACTCGCTGAGTACTATTTACTAAAGACTAAATTCTATGAAGTTATATGTTAACATGTAGATTTTTAGCCAGTAGCGTTCAAATGATTTCCGTCTGCAGAAAAGATATCTTCCCTGTAGGGAATCAGTTGTGCATCAGATCCAGAAATCTTGTTAAAAATTTATTTTTCCTCTGACTATATATTCTTATTCTCTTTTGAATCCTTGTTGCTGGTTCCCTCATTAAAGAGTTTTAAAAAAAGTTTAAAGAGTTTTAAAAAAAGTTTACATTTATTCATTTTACATTTATATGAAAGTCATGTTTTTAAGGTTTTGAAAATTATACTTTGACACAGGTAGTATATAGATTTTTTAATAGGATCTTTGTCTTCTGTAAAAGACACATACATAAAACTGATAAAAGTATTGCTGCTCTGAATCTGATGGCTGAAAGCACTCCAGACAACCTTAAATGTACGGCTCTCTGATTATAAATTCTATGGCTTTAACTGGCTTCTCTTTCAAGAAGTTCAAATCATAGCTCTGCCACTTAGAAGCTGTGCAAACCTATCAAACTTCTTAATCCTTCAAGGTTCCCATTTCTTCTTCTACAGCGTGTGTTTTATAGCCTTGGAGCTGAAAACTTGGCCTTCTGGAAGTATGCAGATTACAGAGGTGCTCCTTTCTCAATAAGATTTACATTATGCAAGTGGCATCTATGAAGACTTAAGTAGGCAATAGAAAAATCAGCAAATTCATTGGCTACTGATGTGCTTATTCTTTAATTTCAGAAGCTAAATGTTAATCATACTTCAAAAAGAAATATTTCCAAGTAACGGAGCTGGGCTAGTCATTGTAAACTACAGTTTCATCTTTTAATGGTCACTTTTGCTTGGTAATCAAGTCATGACTTATCAGGGATATGCATCATTAGCTTCTTTCAAATGTAAATAGTGGGTAACATATGAATCATTGCTCTGCCCTTTTAGTAAATATTCTGATGGAATGCTATAATTTTTAAGGAACCCAGCATTAATAAACACTCATGGCTAGATTTGCACTGAGGAAAGAAATGAAATGGCCTGTATTTTAATTCCATTTTCTTGTGACATTTCCTACTGTACAGTTATGGCGTAAAATACAAGAAGAAAATAAAGGAATAAAGTGATCTAATGGCTAGACCTTGGATGAGAAAACAAAATCTTATTTAGAATTATAATCTGTAATAATGTATTATTATGCATAATTATGCAATAGAGATATTAGAATCATGCATAGAAAAGACATAGAGGGCACCATGATTTTGAGGGGAACGTCTAGGCATTTTACTTGACACATTCTTTTTAGCTTTGCAAGAGTCCTAAAGAGTGGGTATTATTTTATTTTATTTTATTTTATTTATTGGCTTTTAAAATAAAAACATTTATTAAAAGCATGTTTACTGGAGAAAATTGAGGAAGTGAGAAAAGTACAAAGACCAAAGTAAAACCACCCATAATTCTGATGCCCAGAGGTAATCACCATAGAATTTTGCCAGAAAACCCTTTAAAATACAAGAAATGGAGGCCCAGAAAAAGTGAGTGAGTTTTTGAGAGCCACACAGTCTAGGACAGGATGGGGAGGATATTTGATGTTAAGTCTCTCTGACTCCAAAACCCATGATCTCTGATTACAGCACAGGAAAACAGCACTGAAAAGAGAGTTTCATACTGCAGTAGAGTTATGTCACAGGACAAACCATCTTCATGTACTTTGCTTTGTCTATCAGATGCTGTCATCTTTTTCAGGACTTTCTTTTAAGTAGTTGTAGCCCTTTTGAGTTCTCAGGTAACTGAAAAGAATAATCTTTTTTTTTGCAACACTCTGGGTAATGTTATGAACTGCATGCAGCTAAAGAACTCTGGACAGGATTTGGTACACAAAAATACCCCAGTCCTGGTCCAAAGGTATTCATTTTCACTTATGCTTATTTGGGTTTTACGAACTCTTTCCCCCACCCCAATAACATTCATTCACTCATTCAATAAATACTGTCTGCTGGGGACTGTCCTAGGCGCTATCGTGGTGACAAAACTCCAGATGATCTTGGCCCTCATGGTCCTTATATCTTATCATTGCACAATATTCTGCCAACTTCATTCATTCATTTATTCATTCATCAGATATTTATTGCACACTTACTATGTGCCAGGAACTGTTTTCAGAGCTTTGAGATGCACCAGTGAAAAAAATAATGATCCCTGTTCTTCTGGAACATGCATTTAAATAAAAGAAGGCAGACAGTACTCAATGGACATGATAAATGAGAAATATTATATAGTACTTTGGAAGGTGATAAGTGCTATAGAGAAAAAGGAGAAAAATGAAAAAACAGATCATATGGGGCTTCCCTGGTGGTGCAGTGGTTGAGAGTCTGCCTGCCGATGCAGGGGACATGGGTTCATGCCCTGGTCCGGGAAGATCCCACATGCCACGGAGTGGCTGGGCCCATGAGCCATGGCCACTGAGCCTGCACGTCCGGAGCCTGTGCTCCGCAGCGGGAGAGGGCACAACAGTGAGAGGTCCATGTACCGCAAAAAAACAAAAACAAAAACAAAAACAGATCATATGAAGAGATTGCGAAGATCAAGGTGGGAGGCAAGTGGGTTGCAATTTTAAATAAGATGTTCTAGGTCAGCCTCATCGAGAAGGTGACATTTGAGCAAAGACCTGCATGAGGTGGGGAGTGCTGTAGATTGAATGTTTATATCCCCCCAAATTCATATGTTGAAATCCTCACCCTCAATATTATGGTATTAGGAAGGAGGCCTTTGGGAGGTGATTAGGTCATGAAGGTGGAGCCCTCATGAATAAGATTAGTGCCCTTATAAACCAGACTCCAGAGGGCTCCCTAGCTTCTTCCTCCCTATGAATTACAGTGAGACGATGGCCATCTATGAAACAGGAAGTGGGTCCTCACCAGACATGGAATCTGCTGGCACCTTGATCTTGGACTTCCAACTTCTAGAACTGGGAGGAATAAATTTCTATTCTTTATGAGCCGGCCAATCTATGGTATTTTCTCATAGCAGTCGAAACAAACTAAGACAAGGAATGAGCTATGTAGATATTTATGATGAGAGCATTCCAACAAAGGCAACAGGCAGTGCCAAGCTTGTAAGTGGGAATAAGCCTCGTGTGTTCAAGGAACAGTGAGGAGCAGTGTGCTGGAGCTAAGTGGAAAAGAGGAAGAATTGTGAGAACTGAGTTTGGGAGGAATGAGAGGCCAGATCATGTGACATGTCATACAGCAGTTAGTCCAAGACACCCTGCACGTTCTGGAGCAGAGGACAATGTGACCTAGCCTCTGTCAGCTTTGAGCCTTCTGTCATTCAAGCACCATGACCATCCTCATTGTATACTACGATGGAAACTTTGAGAGGAACCTTATCAGGAGAATTGCGGCAAGTCAGCTGTCAACTGTATCTTCACCCTTTGTCCAGGCAGGACCTTCTCTTAGACATCTTGAGAGGTTTTGTCTTCTTTTGCTACTTCACTTATAAGAAAACACTGAGGCATCCAGACTTTGCAGCTTTAGATCTCTCCCTTATGTCTGGCAGACAAATACCCAGAATTACATAGAATTAGATAGCCTAGAGCCAAAACATTCTGTCACTCATGAATCTATGACACTAAGATCCCTGATATTCTGCTGACATGTTGTCTTTGTCAGTTTGGGCTGCTATAACAAATATTCATAGACTGGGTGGCTTATTAACAAGAGGAATTTACTTCTCGCAGTTCTGGAGGCTGTGAACTCCAAGATCAAGGCTCTGGCAAATTCAGCTGCTGGTGAGAGCCTGCTTCCTGGTTCCCAGATGGTGGTCTTCTTGCTGTAACCTCACATGGAGGAAGGGGTTGGGGTGCTCTCTAGGACCTCTTTTATAAGGGCACTAATCCCATTCATGAGGGCTCCACCTTCATGACCTAATCACCTCCCCAAAGCTAATCACCTTCTAATATCCTCACATGGGGGAATAGGTTTCAGTACATGAATTTGGAGAGGACACAAACATCCAGTCTATTGCCCAACTTGGACCGAAGCCATCATAACATTCAAATTTTAAAATTTAACATGAATTGAAATCCTGCAAGTAATATTATTTGATAAAATTAGGCAGTTGCTTCTTATTAAAATTTATTGCTGATCCTTTAATAAGGAATCCTTTCATAAAGCAGTAAACCCTCAATTTATTTTTAACTGCATATGTTGGATAAAATTAAGTGTGATACTGGTCTTTTCAAACTTCACAGAAGGGATTCTAGGACCTTTTAAAGGATCTGAGACACACAGTTCTGCCTGTATGTAGCTGACATACCATCAAAAGGAAAAACAACCATAAATATGCTTCCTTTCAGTTCGAAACAGCTAATCAAAGACTACAGTTAAGTTTAGTGAAGATAAACTTGTTTTAACAAGACATTTATGTTTGGTTACAATGGACATTTAAAACAAGCATGCTTAGATCGAATCCAGCAGAGGAAAAGTGAGCCAGATTCTAGATAGAGCCAGACCACCCTCTGTAGATAATCTATTACCTAATCACTTCCTTTCTTGGTTATTATTATGATAACGATTAGCGTTAAGATCTAATCAATTTCTACTGATTGGGGAAGGCCAAGAACCCTGGTCGGTATCAAATACAGTGCCCAGTCTCATCTCCTTTTCTCTCTCCCAGGTAACCACTGCTCTGAAATCTATCACCATAGATTAGTGTTGCCTGATCTTGAACTCATAAATGGGATCCCGCAATACGTAGTCCTTTACAGCGTAATGTTTTCGAGATTCCTTCATGCTGTGCACCTATGAGTAGTTTTTACCATTTTGTTGCTAAGTCGTGTCACTGTATACACAGACCACAACTCATGTATCCATTCACTTGTTGATGGACATTTGTGTTGTTTCCAGTTTTTGCCTGTAATGAATAAAGATACTATGAGCAACAACAACAAAAAATGATATTATAAGAGCTAAGGATGGCTAGAAGTCAGGTTGGTCAAAGACCCAGAATACAGTGCATCTTCCTTGAAACTAAGTTGGTAGGGAGTCAGGAATCGGAGGTCAACATCTGACAGCTGCCGTTCTCAGGGCTGTGGATTCCTGGACGCAGACTCTGTCCTCAGTGGTTATTTGCATTGCTCTCAGATCCGCAGTAGTTTTTTTTAAGAGAAAGTTTTGAAACTTAATCACTCGGCACAAAGTAAAAGGAGGATAAATGGATAAGTAAGTTTTGTTTGGGAACAAAACAGATATACTCATTCCTCTTGGCATGTCTAAGGCCATGAAGAAAGACAACCGTTTAGTCCAGTGTGTTGGAGTTTGGGAAAGGCATATGGTGGGCTTCACCTGCTATGGCTCCAGACTCACCCAGGCCACTCGGTCCCCACCTTAGGGAATTAGACAAGCACACCGTGGGTGGATCCACTGAGACTATCTTCAAGGCTAAAATTTTTTAAATCTACAAATATTTGTATCTTTATCTCAGTACATTTGTCTGCTACATTTGGCTGATAACCCCAGCGCCTTCTAGAAAAGCTTTTTTCACCCTTGGTTTCCTGGTCTTTCTCTCCTCCCAGAACCAAAACCCTCTTCTTTTACTGGCGTCTCTTCTCCCTTGACTGCACATTTGAAATGCTAAATAGACCCTATGAACCATACAATTGTATTTCCAACATGCCGTTTATGAACTGCTTTTACCCATAACTTTCTAATATGTATTCTTTTTGCTTTGTTTTTCCTTCACTGTGATTTTTCTCATTTTTTAAAAAAATCTTGTTTTCCCTGAGTACTCTGCAGGTCAAGAGCTTTTTATGCATTTCTGTGCTGCTTAGGTTTTCTCTGCTGTGAATCGCCTAGTCCTATACTTTACCCATTTTTCTATTAGGTCCTCTGCTTCTGGGGTTTTTTTATTGTCTCCCAGTGTTTACTGAACTGAAACTTGAGGAGATACTTCAGAATAAGTACAAAGTATTTGAAAACCCTCCTGATTAAAAGTGAATTATTTAAAAAATTTTTCCCAATCAGACATTCCTTAAGGAAGCCAGCCCTCTTTTCTGGGGGATACAAAACCCCCAAAGAATCAAGTGTCAAAAATCTTCAGTGGGGCTCATATTAATTCATGATTTCTCAATTGGTTAGACTATGCATCTCTTAAATTATGCTATCAAAAAATGATTGTTTTTAAATAATTTTGAAAAACTCTGCATATTAATTCTGCATGGTATGCATGCGTGATATGATATACATCATATGATATACATCAATTCTGTATCTATGCTATACATTGATACATGAAGGCTCAGAGTTCCTTAAGTTCTATTTCCAAGCCTAATGCATTACAGATCCTTTTTTAAATATCTGTTGTTATCTTCATCTCAGGGAGCTAGTGTTCTCTGGAAGTCCCAGTCCTGCTGAAATCATAAGAATTTGCCAAATGGAGGTTTAGATGGAGTTTGAATGAAAGGGGAAGCTTCTACAGTGGAGCAGACAGTGCGGGTTAACTAGTGGCTTCAGAAAGCCAGTGAGAATAGCTTTTGTTGCCGTAACTCTTTCAAATGTTTTATGGAAAATATATCATCTATTGATGATTTAATCATGACAAAGAAAAATGCATTTTATGAACAATTGCTTTTCACTGAAACAAGTGAGAGAACAACTACAGCTTCTTTAAGCTGGACCATATTTTGCTAACCATGATTTGAAAAGAGAAAAGAGACCATGAAAGTACCTCTGCGAATAAAAGGATATGTTTTGAAACATCCTTATTTTGACCTCATTCTTATAGGTGATTCTTTTTATAATTTTCAGGAAACATCTTTTATGCCCACTTTCCTCAAATTTTCTACATCTGTATAATGCTAAGAAATGTGTGTGTTCTCATATAAAATGATGATTCACATAAGCCTTTGCTTCTGTTAAAAAATATATTCCCCTCTTCTAAGATACACGATTTAAAATAAAGGTTCTCATTTTTATCTGCCCTTATTACTCTCCTTTTTACTTCATAACACATTTCATGCACATACGTTTATGTGTTTATTGGCTTATTGTTTGTCTGTCTTTCTCTATTGGAATGAAATTTCCCTAAAGTCAGAGATTTTGCCTCTTTTTTCCTCTGCTGTATTCTTCCCACATAGTAGGAATTCAGAAAATATATAAATGAATAAAAGCATATGAATATTTCCTTTTATGTGGTTGATTGGTCATAGAGTTAAAAATATGAGAAAGTCCCGTAGCCTAAGAATGCAAAGAACAACAGTTTTCAGAAGACAAGTGAATATCCTTAAGTTGTTCTCCTCAAATTCCTGTATCTAATGAATGAAAGTTTAAAAGAGAACTATAGAGCTCTCTAGATTTTCTAAGAATTCCAGAAGATTGCAAATTGCTGAATAATTGTCTTCTTTTGTCTGAGTTTTAAAATCTTAAAGTTAATCAGATATCTCAAGAAGGTGTCATATGAATAATCTTTAAAGAAGAATCAATGCACAGTGACAGTAAAAATATATATACTTTCCAAAAATTAGGCTAAAAATTATAGTAACTACTGCTCTGGAGAAATGCCATACGTTAGAATTTTTTTTTCATTTAAAAACTCCTTCCTTCCTTTGATGGTTATAACCTTGCCAGCAAGGCTAAAGACACCACTCCCACCTATGACAGTTTAGTATTGGAGTGGGGAGAGCCTGAGGAGGTGGAAAATTTGAATTTCTATTGTTTTAACCGCCGGGGGGTGGGGGGGGTGGGGAAGGTAATTGTCAGTAGATGCTTTGAATTATGTACAGATTGGCCTTTTAATTTTGCTTCAGTCCTTTCCGTTCAAGTGCCAGGGAATGGGAAGTATTACCTCCACTATTTACATCAGAGGTCTGCTTTCACTTAGCAGCTGTCACTTGCGAAGCAAGTCTTGCCTTCTTTCTAGGGCCTGAAAGTTCACTGTGAGAGGAGTTGAAGTGACTCCAAGTAAGGCAGGGACATTTCTGGAGTCAGGCCGGCTTCCAGCACTGCCAGGGACCGATCCCCTTGAGCAGTGAGAGAAAGCCAGGCGGGGTGTCCAGGCCATCTTCGTGCTGGAGGAGAGCTGGGGGCACAGGGTACAGGAGGAATGAGCTGAATGAGGAGGAATGGGCAGGGCTAGGGAAGAAGAACGGTTCCTCCGTCTCCATCAGGGTCCCCACCTTCCAGACAGCATCACTCAGACCCCAGGGCAGGATGCTGCGGGCATGAGAGAAACCAAGCACTAGGAAGGGATGCCTACATCAGGGCATGTGGAGAGATGGAGAGAGCAGAAGAGGGTGTGCCACAGAGGGGACCAGTGCTTGGCACTGGTCAGAGTTAAAAGGCATTATTTTTGTCACAAGGGATAAACCGTAGTCACTCATAGAGCCACCCTAACTCAAAAAATAAAAAAAAAGACTTTGGAAGTAACTAAGAGTCACAAATACAAGAAAATCCAAATAGCCAGGGACCCTGTAGGAAAAGATCCGTTTTCTTAAGCCACCTTGGTCTCAGGATCCAACTTGTTCCCTCCTTCCCTCGGGTTGACACACAGACCTCCAGTTTACCCCCCAGCTTTCGTGCTGTGCCCCTAGACACCAAGCCGACCGGCTGGCTGGACCACTTCCTACGTCCTCTTCTGTGCAACTTGGTAGCTAATTGTGCTGATTCCTCTGACTTACCTACTATGGGAAAATAAGTCCTTCTGAGAAATGGGTTCTTTCAAATAGAGCGGAAAATATTTGGATGATTTTGTTCTTAGCAGATGTTTCTGTGTGCCCTCCTGATGTGGTAAATTAATCCAGTCTCTAGTTGGTTTTTCTGCACACACCAGCCCAGTCCAATGTGAGGTGCACACAATAAACTCCACTTTGTGGGTGATAGTGTAGAATCAATATTCTGGTAGGATTTTGAGCATCTAGGTTACAGTTTTCACTTTTCCAACTAACCAACCAGCCCTCTGATCACCAGTCAAGTAGCAGACTCACTGAGACCCAGTTAGCTCCTCTTGTCAACCGGGAAAATTAGGACTAACCCACCAGGTGTAAAGAAATGAAAAAGCTCATATTGCTAAATGAATATCCCTCAAATGGAAAATATGATTAAGAATATTCCAATAACACAGTAAAATGCATCATTTATATTTAAAGTGGATTAAATATTATTACCTCATTACTTACCCTCTTTTCAAATATAAAATCAAAGATTGCTTATTGTAATGTTAAATGGAAGTATATAAATAGAAGTGAATAAAGTAAAAAGCCACAGGCAACTGCCTCATCCAATTCTCCAGATACATCCACTGTGGCGTGTTGCTATTATATTGATGTGTGCTATTCTAGACATTTTTCTATGAATATACAATTATTCAAATAGGCATATAACAATTTTTTTTATCAAGCATGGGATCACAATTATATTCTCTAACCTGCTTTCCTACTCATTGAAATATTGAAGTCTCCTTTCTGTGTCCATATCTTATAAATATCAACCATCGGGCTTCCCTGGTGGCGCAGTGGTTGAGAGTCCGCCTGCCGATGCAGGGGACACGGGTTCGTGCCCCGGTCCGGGAAGATCCCACATGCCGCGGAGCGGCTGGGCTCGTGAGCTGTGGCTGCTGAGCCTGTGCATCCGGAGCCTGTGCTCCGCAACGGGAGAGGCCACAGCAGTGAGAGGCCCGCGTACCGCAAAAAAAAAAAAAAAAAAAAAAAACTTCTTCATGACTAAAAACGGGCAAAAACAAAAAGTTCAAAGGCTAAAAGAGAGAGAGAAAAAAAATAGTTGCAAAGCATAAAAATAGAGAAAGTTCTGTTCCATAAAACAAAAATAGCTCTTATAAGTCAATATGAAAAATTAAAAACAATCCAATCTAAAAAGAAAGCAAAGGATATGAAAAAGGTAATTCACAGAAGATGTGTGAGCACATAAAATTATGCTCAGTTTCTTTCTGAAAGAAATAGAAATTAAAACTACAATAGGGCTTCCCTGGTGGCGCAGTGGTTGGGAGTCCGCCTGCCGATGCAGGGCAAGCCGGTTCGTGCCCCGGTCCGGGAGGGTCCCGCATGCAGCGGAGCGGCTGGGCCCGTGGGCCATGGCCGCTGGGCCTGCGCGTCTGGAGCCTGTGTTCCGCAGCGGGAGAGGCCACAGCGGTGAGAGGCCCGCGTACCGCAAAAAAAAAAAAAAAAAAAAAAACTACAATAAAACATTTTTCTCCTGCCAGATTGGAAAAAAATTAAAGGATTTGATCATCTTGAATATTGATTAAAATGTGAACAAGCAAGTTTGATACACTGCTGGTGGACTTGTAATTGTCCCGACCTCTTTGCAGAACAATTTGGCAGTATGGATCCAAAATTTTAAAGTATGTACTCTTTTTATTTATTTTTTAAAATTTTTATTTATTTTCATTTATTTATTTATATTTTTATGTTTTGTTAATTAGAACTTTATTAATTTTTTTATTGAGTGAAAGATTCTTTAAATTCTATAGTGCATTACAATTTTCAAAAGTTTCACACACATGATTTCATATAATCCCATAATAACCCTTTTCTCCCTCTACCCCTATATTGCCCCTCCCCCTTCCCCTCTCCCCACTGGTAACCACTAGTTCTTTTTTTATATATGTGATTCCGCTTCTTTTTTGTTTTTGATTTTTGTTTGTTTTATTTACCAGATTATTATTTGGGGGTTTTCTTTGTTTTGTTTTGTTTTGTTTTGTTTACCAGATTCCACGTTTAAGTGATAACATACAGTATTTGTCTTTCTCTGTCTGACTTATTTCACTAAGCATAATGCCCTCCAAGTCCATCCATGTTGCTGCAAATGGCATTATTTCACTCTTTTTTATGGCTGAGTAGGATTCCATTTTGTACATATATAATATATCTATATCTAGATATCTTCTTTATTCATTCATACGTTGATGGACACTTAGGTTGCTTCCATACCTTGGCAAAGTAAATACTCTAGCCCAGGGCACTAGGCAGAATTCTAAGATCATCTGTCTGCAAGATCCCTGCCCTCTGTGTACAAGCTCTGCATATGTCCCTCCCCTGACTGTGAGCAGGACCCATGTATAGGATGGGATTTCACTCTCTTGGTTAGGTTGCAGCATATAGCAAAGATGAAGAGATTTTGCAGAGGTAATTAAGATCCTAAATCATTTATTTTTAATTCAATCAAAAGGGAATTACAGTCAAGGGTAGAATCTGAAATGTTCATCCTAGGTGGGCCTGACCTAATTAGGTGAAAGCCCTTAAAGGAGAGACTGGCACCTTCCTAAAGAGAGGGATTCTTGATGGCCTTGAAGAAGTAAACTGTCATATTGTAAGGGGCCACATGGCAAGGAACTGCAGGTGACCTGTAGGAGCTGAGAGTGGCCCCCAGTGAGCAGCCAGCAAGAAAACAGGTTCTACCACCACGAGGAACTGAATTCTTCTAACAACCATGTCAGTTTGGAAGGGAATCCTGAGCTCCAGAAAGGACACGGCCTAGCCAACACCTTGATCGCAGCCTTGGAAGACTCTGAGCCAAACACCCAACCCAGACTCCTGATCCACTAAAACTGTGAAATCATGAATGGTGTTGTTTAAAGCCGCTAAGTTTGTGATTATTTGTTACACAGCAATAGGTGACAAGTACACCTAGCAATTGTGCTTCTAGAGATATATCTGACACAAATCTCTGATGAGTCTATGGTGTTGTATGTACAATTATCTATAATTATCCTTGAATTATCTATAATAGTCTAATCTTTCTTGAAAATTTAGAAGTCTTATCCAGCTCTTTATGTTATCAGACCACCTCAGTTAATTCATTTTTCCATTCTTAAAGGAAACTTAATGCCTTTTTCCATTCTTAAAGGCACAATACTCTTTGAAACCAAGAAGGTTTTGTGTGTGTGCACAGATGTATGTTTTAATGGAATTGTTTAACTGAGAAAGAACTTTAAGTCAAAAGTAAAACTTTCGAAGGCAATGAAAGTAACTGCAGGATTTTGTAATGACTGAGAGCCCAAAATTTGTTTTGTGACAAAGGAGTCCCTATTGCTTCTCCAGAAACTCTAGGGGTTTTATTGTTATTTCAAACAGTATTTTTCGGGAGCACTGACTCCCTGGCTGTTCAAAAGGAAATAAAACCAGGGGTTAATGTTTTCAAATGCTATTGCCTGGAATTATTTTCTGTTCTGGAAAAGTAAATCCAAGATGGCAGTTGCCAAGATTGAGTATGTTTTGGGGGGTATTCTTAAAGCTGAATATATAAATTATTGCTCTAGTTATGTGCAGTTTAATGAACTCTACTGAAATATGGTTTATGCAGGCAATTCTTCCATGCATTAAAAACCCTTTATAGCTTTGACCAACTCCTAAATTTTATCCTTTGGTTTGTGATTTAAGTATTTGAAAAAAGCCACCTAAATGTAAAATGAATTCAGTGTGTGATCCCGCTCTTGACCTGCGTATTAAAATTGAGTGTCAATTTTTCTTCTTTTCATTGTATCTTAAAGAGACCATCTAGAAGTCTAGTAAATATTTGGTGAATAAATGAATAGATGAATGAATGAATTCAAAGAAACGAATCACTACTAATTCAAAATGCAAACTTTTTACATGTTAATTTTGTTTTTAATCTCTTGAAATGAGACTATTAATACTATTAAGACAGATTGTCTGAATTCTATTTACCTATAAAAGCTTGAAGTCCACTAAAATATTTCTGCTCTGCCTTACCCGTTCTCAGAACTTAATAGGTATTAACTCATTCAGTTCTCCCATGAGTGAAGTACTGTTACTGTCTCCATTATAGAGATGAGAAAACTGAGGTATTGAGTGGTCAGTCATCTTGCCTGACAAGCTAGTTAGGTAGAGGTGGGCTGAGGATTTGAATCCCAGCAGTCTGGTTCCAGGACCTCCCTTCATAAGCATCAGCAATTCTGCCTGTGGACATCAGAGCTTAGATATCCTAGGTATCCACATACCATAACATCATGGAAAAGTGTCATCACAATTAAAGCTGTGACACAATTTTAAATTAAATTAGTAATGATTACTTTTTAATATGGGAAAACTTATAAATGTCGAGGGTTAGTGAAAGTATGAAAAAAAGCTAAAGCAACATGGGCAATGATAAGAAAGTATTTGAAACCTTTGAATTGATAAATTCCAAGAGATGCACACATGTGATTCCAGGTTGAAAAGCAATAATTTTGAAGAGAAATGGTACAATATTCTTCCTCAGTTGGGCTCTAAGTGTGAAGCCCCTTGTTCTAGTTTCTCTTATATCCTTCCTTGCAGTGTAGCTTCTGTCCGATGATGTCTTTGGACCACAGCTTCTGTAGAGACAGGGACATGTCTTTGAAAGCACCCCAGATCAGGTAAATCAGTCCTGGATTTTCAGGTGGGAGGGTTCACAGGGAAACCACTTTCACAGCCATATAAGCTGAGATCACCTCCACGTCATCTCCAGGATGACAGAGATAGAAGGGCCTCTTAAGATACAGACATTTGTTATAATTATTGATATTATCATTTGGAATTATAACCTTTTCATAGAACTTGTGTGCTAGGCATTGTAGCAAGTGCTTTCAAGCATTATCTCATCAATTCTCACACCTTCCTCCCCAGTCAACTGGGGGTTACACCCAGCTAATTTCCTTTATCATCAGGCTTCAGATAATTCTAGTTACAACCTAAAATCTGAATATACCATTTGCTTCTTACCTGTACCCACCATTTCCTCTCCAGGGCTCTCATCCAGAAAATGAAAAAAAGAGATATGAGCTATGCTTTTGAGTTTTTGTTTTCCTGAATCCTTTTCTAGAAAATCCTGGAGCATTGTCAATGCTGGATCTTCCCTCTGACTGTGCTGTGAGCCCCACTCATCTTTTCCTCCTGTGCGATTTGCCTCTGTCCCCAGCACACAGGCCTCCTAATCTCTCTGCTCCTGTAGCTGCTCTGCCTCTTTCCAACAGGGCTCGATTAGAGTGCCGTTTCTTTTTTCTTTTGAAAACATAGCTCTGCAATGCAGCCCTTCTTGGTACAGAACATGGCATTGGAGCTATTATGTGTGTAATCAGCAAGGACACACACGCCCAGCCACTTCCTGAAGCACATGTTGCCAGGCCAGTTCAGTCACTCCTTTTTTTGGCATTCCCTCGTCTGTTTGCAGAGTCTTACCACGGTTCAAAGAATTTTTCATCTGTCGAGTACTTTCCATTTGAAAATGATGCATAAATGACCTCTTTTCCTGTTTTAGTCTGTATGCAAAATGGAGTCCAAGTTGAAAGCAGACTTTCTCTGAGAATCACTCACACACTAGCACGTGCTGAGGTCACTATAGCACCTGAGCTTAGGAAAGCAGCCTGTTGGGAGCTTGACCTTCTTTCCCTGTCCTCCAAGAGGCTAGAACTCACTTTCTCAGCAACAGACCCCTTTTGAATTAATGAACTAATGGATTGTTCCAATCATTTCATATGTACTCTGTAGCATAAGGACACTTTTGTCCTCTTGTTATGCCTGAGAGTGAGAGTTTTAGTCACCATGAGTCTCTTCGTGTACAGTAATTCTCAAGGCTAAATCCGTAGGAATTGAGTAAATCTTGTCTGCTGTGTCTGTCGACTTGTAGTTTCAATTCTTTCCTAATTCTTTCTAATAGTCAAGGTAGTTAATGTAGTTTGGGGGAGCTAAGCATATCTAAGGGTAAATGCGAGCTTGTTCATTGAGATACTCATAGAAATAAATAGCAAAATGGAAAAAATGAGTCTATAAACTATAATAAATGTATAAATAATCTTAGAAACCAGAGATGTTTCCTACATGCAGTTCTCCAGTGGCCTCCTTCTAAGGCAGGTTCTCGATTCATGAAAAGACATAACGAATTCGCTTTTTATTGGTGAAGGGTATGTCTAAAGGGTACTAAAGAGAAACCTAGAATACAAACCACTAAGCACAAACAACCCATCCTCTCTCCTCTGCATGCCCTGTCAGTTTCATCAAGGTCCAAGCTGTCTAGGTCTATGAGTGTGTAGGGAGATGATACCATGGTGAAAAAAGTCCATCAGTCCATGCTAGATTGTAGTTCCCTTAGCACTGGTCTTGCAGGCTTTGGAATATCTTTCTCTGCTATTGGATTGGTTACAGTGGAAACAGAAAGATTCTAATCATGCGAAATAAAGATTTCTATTTGTGAGCTCAACTATTGGATCTGTCATCTTTCATCAGCAGAAAAATGGGGGAAATCAAATACTTTGTTTTGTTTTAACCACCCAGAGGAGGAAGAGAATACTGTGTGGGAAATCAATATATCTTACTTAGTCCGACAACCCCTCCCTCTGGAGTGTGTAAATGATCAGGGACAGGCAAATTACTTTTCCATCATATTTGGCACAGAACTACCCTGGTGAGTGAGGAGAAAGGGAATCATTTGATAAGATTTGGAAAATACCATCTGTTTTTCTTAGCATTTCTGGATGAATTTATCAGGCATCCTGTAATTTACACTTTCTGTTGAAAACTATAATTGGATACCCTGCATGGACATGAAGCCTTTGGGTATTTGTCAGAAGCTGTATGAGGACTGTGCCATTTAAGGAGGCCGTGTTTACAGTCAAGGGTAAAATCTGAAATGTTCAATTGTTTCCTCCCTGGGAAAAAAAATGGCTCTCTGTGCCTACATAGAGTGCTTCTTTGCTCTGTGAACTTGGAACTAAATGTTGATTTTTAGACACTTCCAGTTCTAGGATTCTATGACTCTGAGATTATTCTTACAAGTTCAGTCTGTGCATTGCGCTCACTGGGTGTCAAGCACTATGTAAGGGGTGAGAGGTATACAGATACCTGAGACATCGCTTCCTGAAAAAAATAAACCAGATATCCAGGGTGAAGAGCAAACACGATAATCGCTGTCAGTAGCTCACACTTGTTGAGGATTACTGTTTTAAGTTTTAGATATATTGGTTTATTGAATCCTCCTTTCTGTAGGGTAGATTTCAGTATTATGTCCACTTTGCAAATGCGGAAGCTGACCCTGCTGGCGAGTGAAGGAGCCCGGATTTGAACCCCAGGTGCACTGGCTCCCAAGTCTGTGTTCAGAAACACTAGGCTGTGATACAAATGCAGTGGTTAAACATGGAACCACTGTGTACCGTGGAGCACAGAGGAGGACCACCTGGCCAGGCACGTGGCGGGCTGGGGAGGTCGAACTCAAGGTAGAATCTCCGGCTGTGCGTCTGGTCATTTCAAGGAGGCTCCGTCTTGAACAGAGATTTCAAGGATGATTAAGCGGTTGCTAGTTGAAGGAAGAGACGTGAGGAGCCTCCAAGGAGAGGTCATAGCTCAGCAAAGACCCTGAATTGAGAAGTGGTACTTCACCTGATGGGAAGGGTGGTGAGAGGTGGAAGACGTGTGTCTATTTCTGGGATCTGAGTGCCTAAATGCAATTCTGACCAATCAGGATGGTGATACAGATGTTTCACATGGAGTAGGATCTGGGAGGAGACTTTGTGGACATCACTGCCTTTCTGAAGTTTAAGCCGTTCCTGCCCTGCGCATTCAGGCATACTGATGCTCAGGTACATTAATGCTTTAACTTGAGAGTAAAGTCTTTCAGGGCCCTGGATTATTAAGCACAGAGCAGGAAGGAGCAGGGTTTGAAGTTAAGGGTATGGCGAGGGGCTCGATTGCAAGGATTTCCTATTGATATTTACGATCAGGACTTGAAATTTCCCCTACACTGATAGTTTTAGAAAACATGTGGCAACTGTACGGATCTTGAATATGTTAGGGATACGACTCAAAATTTCACATCTAGGACATTGGCTGTCTTCTTGAATGACATACAGATATTTGATCCTTTCGACTCCCTTAAGGAACGGTGACAGAGATGTAACAGGTTGTTTTCATCAGCGTTTAGAAAGTTCCTCTCTGCCAAGCCATTGGACCAAAACATTCAATAGAATAAAGTAGACCACTTGAGAGTTTCCCTACTCTGATTTCATCTTTCTGCCTTCAGAGAGAAATGGTTCTGGCACCAGAATATGAAGCAGAAATAAGAGAGAGAGGCAGAGGAGTTACGAATCCATGTAGTAAATAAGCATCTGTTAACAATTGATCTGACAAATATTTATAGAGGGCCCAAGCATGCTAGGTTCATTTGGACGTGCCACATTAACAAACGTTTGTCCTCATAAGTGTGTACGTTTAATAATTGACTGTAATTAATAGGTCAGCCTAAACGTGAAAGAATCAAATTCCACACACATTTTTTATACACATCCTGCTACCCATCATGTGAACTATCCTATTTTTCCATAGAGTTTGGAATCCGTCAAAGTAATCTTAGACCTGTTTGCCCTGTGAGCTTACCTGAATGTTAATTACATTAGCACACCTTGGGGGAAAGGAAATAAGGAAGACTTTGTGGTGAGATATCTGGTTCAAGTTCAGGTTCAGATCAGGTGCTCTCTTTTTCATCCTCTCTGAATATGCACATGCCGAGAGTGTGAGACTTCATTTTTTTGTCACATGCTCTCCCAGCATGCTTCCTATTTTGCTTTCAACATGGAGTAGGTCATTCTGGTTGAAACTGGCCACAAACAGCCCTCACCACTTAACAACGATTTCCTACCGCATGAACTTACCTGAATTTTTCAGTCAGGTTCTATTTGGAGTGGGCAGTGTGACAGTTGACTCCTTTCTGTTAAAAAACACTCACACAAAAAGTTACACTACTTGATTATAACAGTTGCAGGCAAGCCTCAAAAAGCAGATACTATTCCCTAAATAATACTGATCAACTTCTTGACTAATGTTTTGCTTAATTGTTTACAATGAAACCAGGGTACCAGTCCTCTGTTGTGATGATAAGACCAGTGTATTTCCTAACGTTAGAAACAAGTCAAAATCCATTGTTCTCACTTCCTGCACGGAGTTTAGTTGACCTCATCCAAATTAGGAAAACACGTAGCTTGAAGGTTTGCCCTGGTAATTTTGATAGAAAATAAAAACAAAATAATTATCAAAGACCTTGGTTATTTTTCACTGTTGCTTACTTCTATATATTTTTAGATGTAAGTAAATAAAATGTTGCAACATTTACTGTGTAGTTTTTATTTCAAAAGAAATATACATTTACAACTTTTTAAAGGTGTAAAATGAGTTCAAAAGAAAGAAATTTTTCTGTAGTTTTAAAGATCTGTTAACATGCGGAAGAGCTTTTTCTGCATATGCATGTTTATATAAATGTGCATAAATACATATATTTATAAACATTTGTAGTGAAATAACTGTTACTTCACTCTGCAGTGATTTACTGGATTACAGATGGGTTGGGACACGAAAATTACATATATATTTGTCCTGATAGACCTACTGTAAAATTGCAGGGGTTTAACCATTTCTTTCACACTTAAGTTACATATTTTCTTGGTCCCTCTAAAATAAAAACAATCTTAGGAAACATGATACAGTTAAAATAAGGATATCACAAATTTGGTCTATTAAATTTGTGTCACTCCTAGAGCTAAATTAAAATCTTTGTCAAGAAATATTATTCCTGTTTTTTAAGTTAAACAGCATAGTCTATAGATATTTTGTAATTAGCATGAAGTAGAGGGAAGAAAACTAACATTTATGAAACATTTACGGATGCCAGGCTTTGCGTTAGGGAATTTAAATCACCTTGCAATAATGAGAATTCAGTATTATCCATTTGACAACGAAGGGAACTAAGATTTAGAGGCTTGCAATAGTTTTCCCATGGTCACACTGCTAAAAAGTTATAAAGTTACAGTTTGAACTCAAGCTTGTTTGATTCAAAGTCTATGATTGTTCTTTAAAAAAAAAATTGAATAGCTTTGTTTCCTAGCTACCAAAGTAGTGCTTACTTAGACTTTAAAATACTTAGAGAATAAAGAAATATGTAACATAGAAAGATAAAAATATCCATAATTCCGTCCCCAGAATAACTACTGATAATTGTCGGGCATATATTTTCTGCATTTGTGTTTTATGTACCTGCTAAAATACACATGTATTTGTTATTGCTTTCATTCATTTTCTCCTTTTCCCTCTTTCTTTTCTTTATTTTTTTGATGAGATTATGCTATACACACTGTTTACAACCTGTGCTCTTTCCACTTGGCCGTTTACTTCCATGACTATCAAACTCCTTTTTTTTTTTTTTTTTTTTTTTGCGGTACGCGGGCCTCTCAGTGCTGTGGCCTCTCCCGTTGCGGAGCACAGGCTCCGGACGCGCAGGCTCAGCGGCCACGGCTCACGGCCCCAGCCGCTCCGCGGCATGTGGGATCTTCCCGGACCGGGGCACGAACCCGCGTCCCCTGCATCGGCAGGCGGACTCTCAACTACTGCGCCACCAGGGAAGCCCTCAAACTCCTTTTTAATGGCTATAAACTAAAGTAGCATTGTTTATGATAAGTAATCAGTTCCTAATAAATGCATATTTAGGGTCATTATAAACAATGTTTCAATACATGTTCTTATACATTTATCTTTTTGCATGTATGCAAGTACTTTTGTAAGATAAGCCACAAAAAATAAAAATTGCTGAGATTAAAGTATGCACACATTAAATTATAAACAATATTGCAACGTTGCTTTCCAAAAAGATTTTACCAGTTTTTAGTCCCGTGGCATCATGTAAGTATGTCCCTGTCCTCCTGCCCCAGCCATCCTTTGTACACCCTAACCAAAGGAAGGGAGTACAGGAGACGGTTCATCCCTTTCATTTTACTAACCAAACACTGAGCCTGAGGGATGCTCATGGTTTTCCTGTTACATCATACGTACAGTAAGACGTGGGTTCAAACCCAGCCAAGATTATAGCATCAAATACATAAAATAGAATAATAATGATAGCTTCACTTCAGAGTGCCAACCACTGTTCTAAACACTTTTAAAATCCTCTAATCCTCACAAAAACCCTACCAGCTGGGAGCAATTACTTTCCTGAGATTGCAGATATAGAGACTGAAACACTGAGAGGCTAAGTGACATTTTCCCAGATCAACATAGTTAGAATTGAACAATGTGGTCCAAAAGTCCATGTTCTTTACCTGCATACTGTATATCTGTTTTATACTTATTTTCTACTAATTAAGTTGTTCCCAAGAGTTGCTGGAATCAAGTTGCCCAGCAAGTCCATTAAGAAGTTATAAGAAATCCGTATGTAGCGTCAAATACAGAGAAAGTGCAGGATGAAGGATTTTGAGTTAAAAAGAACGCAAGTCAAGCATGCACGAGTGTGTGTGTGTGTGTGTGTGTGTGTGTGTGTGTGTGTGTGTGTGTCTGTAGAGGAGATCATGGAGCTCTGGGCAAGTGAAGGAGCACATGCCATCGGTTCTGACTGAAGAGAACTGTAGCTGGAACTTCTTGGGAGTTCCATAGCCCCCGCTGTCTGCTCGCCACTTGAGCCATAGATCTAGCAGGTAAGGGAAGGCTTTGAATTGAATATGAGCCTGGGGTATAACCTGGACCAGAAAAACCTTCACAATTGAAAGTGACTGAAAAATGAGGCATCCAGTAAGGTGTTTCCTATGATTCAGTAAAGAGAACACAATTAGTAAGTTACCAGGGAAATCTGTTCCAAGTTTATACCTCAGTGAGTTGAAACTTCCCACTCAAATAGTTACACAGCTCAGTGTTTGTTTCTTCTGGGCACACAGGGATCTCATTCCTTCGAAGCCCACCTAGGGTTAGTGGGCGCCTGAGAGCTTGGATAGACGTTATCTGCCTGCCTTCTGTAAGGGGTATCATACCTGCCCCCAGATGTTAAGCAAAATGCACATCCTTCGGAACTCACTTCCATCTACCCTCCTCAACTCCATAGCCAGGCCCCCAGTCCTTCAGGGATCCTTTCCTCTGCCTGAACAACACTGGGCATCTCCACTGCTCTGCCACCTGAGGACCATTTTCCTCCAACATTCCATGGCGTCCTGGCGTGTCTGTCAGTCCCAACGCTCTGCAAACCTTAGCCAGGGAAAGGGCCACCAGGTTTCACTTGTCATTTGCCACAGAACCTGATGACACAGGAAGTCTACGTCCTACTCACGTTTTGCAAGTTCTGTTCTTTAAAACTGCCCCCTCTTCTCTTTTCTTCCTCCCCCTTTCCTCTTCTCTCCTCCTTTCCTAAAAGCAGCCCTAATATGGGCCCAGGTTGCAGAAGATTTTAGTGAAATGAATTCAGAGTCTCTTCTCCAGGCTGCCATTCCACAAATCTTTGGAAAGCTATGGTACCATCTGGTTCCAGTGGCAGGTCCATCCATGAAATGAAAGTCTAAGAATAGATACATTCCATATGTTATTTACATTGAATGGAAGCTGTGCTCTCAAGCGTGAGGGCAGAGAAGAGTCCTGTAAACAGCTCTGTTCTCCCTTGTTACACCTGGTACACATCTGTGGAACCCTGGAGCCCTCAGGAACACAGTTTGAAAACCACTGTTCTCGAAAGAGGAACTATTCAAATTTATTATAAGGGAGTGAGTTGGTAAAGGTAATGAACGTTTTCTTGTGATTCTAGGCAAAGTGAGAAACCAACAAGATTGGATTGTGATCAGAAAACACATTTATTATGCAGAAATAGACAATTTCCTTTCTCCCACAACAAAGTCCTGAATCTTTTTAACTACTAACAGATATGTGCAAAGATGACTTACAAAGGGTGATTTTCAATATATAAAGTACAGTTTCTGATACATGGGTGTATATGTGTATAATTATTTGATACATGTATTCGAAATGTTTCTGTTTCAAGGACCTAACAGCCATAAATTGAGGAAATGGAAACAGACAAGTTAAACAATTGTTCCAAGCAGGCACACTGGCTCAAGAAAATGCAGTGTTCATCAATGTGGCAACTGGGATTTCTTTCCAAGTTCATGGCTTCATATTCCAGTCTTATTCCATTTCTTTTTTCACATTAAAATTCTACAACAATCCAAGAGAATCATAGCGAATTTCAACCTCTCAGCTATTAGAGAATGGAAAAATGGAGGGAAATATATATATGTATACACACACACACACACACACACACACACACACACACACACATATATATAAAACTTATTTAAGATATGTCAAACACTCAAACAATTCATCCTATGAGAAATTACCATAAATAACACATTGTCGTTGATAGCAAAGATAAAGGACTGTTCTACACTAAACTCTTCAGCCAGTATTTGAGTCAGGAAAGGTGTTCTTTCTGGTATTCACTGGATGAAAGTAGGGTTTTTAGGAGGAAGGCAGTGGTTTTGCAGCTTAAGCCCCGTGGCAGTTAGCTCCAAGGGATCTAAGAACTGTAGAATTCTCTGATGGCATTTGTTGTTAAGTACTGCGGTTATACAGGACAGGCAATACCCTTATATGAACAGTAACTTCATTTGCAGAGAGGTGTTTTGGTGGGAATTATCTAATGTATACATTTGTAAGACTTTGTTTTCAGCAACTTCCAACTGTGAATTCATAAGGGAGCAAGCTGCCTTGACCAGATGTTCGTTTTTGCTTTAGCTTTTCTTTTCATTTTTTTAATATTTATTTTATTTATTTATTTATGTTTTGGCTGCATTGGATCTTCGTTGCTGCACGTGGGCTTTCTATAGTTGCTGTGAGCGGGGGGCTACTCTTCATTGCGGTGCGCGGGCTTCTCATTGCCGTGGCTTCTCTTGGTGCGGAGCATGGGCTCTAGGCACGTGGGCTTCAGTAGTTGCGGCACTCAGGCTCAGTAGTTGTGGCCTGCGGTCTCTAGAGCGCAGGCTCAGTAGTTATGGCGCACAGGCTTAACTGCTCCGTGGCATGTGGGATCTTCCTGGACCAGGGATCGAATCCATGTCCCCTGCATTGGCAGGTGGATTCTCAACCACTGCGCCACCAGGGAAGCCCCTCTTTCTTTTTAAAAGAGCCAAATTATTTTGATTCTATAACCTGATTTAAGTTGTTTGCCTCTGCTTCTTTGATTAAAGTCAACATAGAACCATTTTTCAGATTTTACCATTTTTTTTGCTTTTAAAGTTCTGGTTGATTGTTTTATAGACCCATCTTTACTGTACTTATGGGACACAGTGGATCACCAGAAATTTAACGTAATAAAATATAGTTTCATAGCTATGAACTAGAATGTGATTAATAGACAATTCGGTCTGGAAAAATTTCTACTACCATGCTCAATAAATATTGCATATATAATGTATGTTTTTAATATACTGGGATTTAAAAAACATACCTGGATCTTCTCTCTCCTCTTCCTCAACTATGTCATTTAAATGACATTAAACCTATGTCAATTAGGTTTTCAAAGCCCGCCATCATGATCAGGTGATGAACAGAGATCAGAGAAACCAATTGAGTAGATGGCACATGACTCAAGGAGCTGAGAGATGGAGCCTTTGAAGGTCCCCAGAATTTCCACCAAGACTGGAGTCAAGAGAAAAGGCACCAGACAACTGCTGGGCCCAGACTGCACCATGAGCTTCTTATCTTTCTTCCATTCCATTCTCCCAGTAACACATGAGATAACCATGAGTACCCAATTCAGAGATCCTTAGCCTAGAGTGATGTTGCCCAAGGGGGATACTGGGGAGTGTCTGAAAATATTTCTGATTGTCACAACTCCAAGGGTGCTATCAGTATCTGGTGGGTAGAGTCCAGGGATGCTGCCTGATCATCATACCCAAAATGCCAATAGCATCAGGCTGAGAAACGCTGTCCATTTTTTACAGATAAGGAAACTGAGTATCTAAAAGGTCCATAAACTCAAGCCTGACGTTCTTTATCACTAGAATTCATTTCTTCTTGAGGAATCAGAAATAATTAAAAAAGCTCAATTAGAATGACTTGGGGAAATAACACCACAACACATAAATGCCTATTTTCAACCAATTTATTAGTCATGAAATTTCACTCCTTATGCTCTCCTGTTTACATAGACACATATTCTCCTTCTTGACAGCCTAGAGTTGCCAAAATTTATGAAGAGTAGCAAACTTTGATCAAAATCAAATCAAACATTTTATTTTATACATTTTCACTTTTACTTGACAAATATCAAGAGATATCATCTCTGGCCATCCGGCTTGCTTCATTTTCTTCTTGTTATCTCTCATCAAAGAAGTCCCCTGTGGCCAGGGTACCAATGAGGGATCTTGACGGAGGCTTGCATATGATATCGATAGAGCCTAGTTTTAGTGACAGCATTTCACACTTTGGGAAGTTGGGTTTATTTCGCTTTCTGATGAGTTTATTCAAATGTAGGTCCTTGGAGTCTATCTATCTTTGAAAATTTTATTCCATCCTCCCTCATCTTCTCATATTGGTCCATCAGCATATTAATTTCCCTTAACCTGGCTTCTTATTTCCATAGTCACTATCAACAAATCCAAGCCCTCCTTAACTAGTTAAATACTCAGGGATAGTGTCAATTCTTGACATTGGACTCCTCTTGGAAAATGACCAGACTCTGGACCCAAATGACCCATAGGGTGTTAGCACTGATAGAAGCCTTAGACATTGTCTAGTCTAGATTCCTCTTTTGTATAGTTAGAGACGATAAGATCCAACAAGGTTGAGTGTCTTGGCCAAGGTCGAATAGCCCATCAGCAGTCTCAGTGAGACCACAGTCTATCTGCTGATTCTCATTTCCAGGCTCTCTGCACTACACTTTTTGACAAAATTCTTTCCAATAACAGAGTTCGCTGGAATGTGTTTCAAGATAATATTTGCTAGGTGGTAGTGAATTCTACTCCACAGAATATACTGTAGATTCCGAAGTGGCATACTTCTGCTCACTGTGTGTTCTTTAACATATTTAACATATTTTTGTGGCTTATTCACCAGCCTTGCCAAGATAACGCCCCGTTTCTTAGGTTCTGGTGTGACATGGTGATACTGAGACCCAGCCATTGCTCCAGCACTCGAGCAGGGAGTGCCTTGGCTGTCACAGACTTCTTGTAGATGAGGCACAGTCACTGGCTCCCAAGGTAGGCTGCCTCACAGACCACATATGCAAGAATTTTACCAGAATGACAGATGTTTGCTTTGTCCATACTTCTGCTGTCTTTTAAAAGAGCCACAGCAATCCCTCAGATAAAGAAGGAAAGCAAATCCTGTGTTCTCCTGACAAACCCAAGCCTTTCGCTCAACCACCTGCAGATTTGAAGGTACGTCTTTGTGTACTGGGTGTTGGGCCACATGTTAGTGACAGTCATACGGACACTCCGACAAAGCTCATCTGTCCTGACTCAGTGGGAAAATGCACAACACTTGGTGATTCTCGGAGCCCTTGAGCATGGAGGATTGGGTGGAAATAAGCTTCATTTCCCACACCTTCCAACCTCTGCTTTAAGACCAAGCAGAAGGGGAAGCACATGTTTTTCTAGAACACAGCGGCAAGGCTGTCAACAGAAGAGAAAGAGCTGGTACTGTGGTCCTTTTAACCTTGCTCGCCCTGCTGGCATTCTCAAGTGGTGGATTGCTGACCACGGAAAATCAGCCACCCTCTGTAGGAGTTGCCCTCTGCAGTGTGGCACATTCTTGGTGTCCCCTTCTGGAGACTGCGGCACATGCCCACCCTATCATTATCTGCTGTGTTCCAATGCCCTTTGTATAAGAAGCCAGGTTGCATTCACCTTCTACAAACACAAATTGATAATATGTGATCTGCCAGACTTCATTTATTAATTAAACAATGTTTATGGAGCACCTGCTACAGGCCAGGTGTAGTAGCTGGCATGAGATAACATGGCGAACTAAACTTATGGATAGAGTTAACACTGACTCTCTTTGGGAGTGGAAGGACGAGAATGGAGAGGTAATGTTTACAGAACATCTACAAAACCCAGGCACTTTATGTGTCTTATGGCCCTGAGTCCTCACAAGACTCCTGTTATTAGTCATTATTATTACCAATTTCTGAATTAAGAAATGGGCTCAGATATGCTCTATAGCATGCCCAGGTCTCAAAGCCAGTGAGTAGAGAGCCAGGAAGGGAGCTGGATGTTACTCTTTTCTGTACTTTAAGTGACTTCAATGGAGGAGAAAGCTGCCACGCTGAACAGGAATGTGTCTCTATAGCATCTGGATGGGATGGGAATGGGCAAGGAGAAGGTGAGCAACCCTGAGCTGGAACACAAGGTAGGAAGCAGAAAGGAACCTCAGAGTCCAGATGGTGGGAAGGACTAACCTGGGAGAAAGAGGATCTTCCCCGCTACTCTCCACCCTCTGCCACATCCAAAATGTGAGGCTGGCTGCTCGTTTCGTCTAAGGAAGTCCCTGGGGGACTCAGGCATTTTCGTGTATGTTCGTGTCAGTGTTTGTTGGGAGCATTTGCTTCTGTATGGGCATGTGTACACTCTGCACATAGATATCTAGGTTAACGGTAATCCCTACGTGTTATATACAGCAAAAAGTTTAAACAATGACCTTTTCTACTAAAATTTCTCAAAGGCACTGCCAGGTGACAGATTATCCACTCTAAATTAGCTCTTATTTTATCTGCTCTCTGGAACCAGTGCCAATAAGTACTGTAGTTAAAAACCCAGGAGTGGAAAGCCGGAAAGAGAAGCCGTGAAAGGATTGAGAAAATCCTTAATAATTAAGGATTTCCAGTATTAATCTTTTCCACTTGGCCCATGTGCTTTGCAGTCATCATTTGATTTTTAAGAGCCCATTTTTATTTAAGAAGAAGAAGTGTTGATGCCTTTTCTTGTACCAGAGAGTATAGAAAAATTCAAGGCAGAAATTCGACAGGTACCAGGTGAGTTTGATCCACATGGACTATGTTTTTAAAATATCTACATGGGAACCTCAGAGAGTGGTGGATGTGACCTCACTTTGATGACAAAATTTTCCTTATTGTCTCTCTACTGTCCAACTTACTGTTTCTGCGTTTCTGGAAGCCCCATCTTCCGAGGCTAGAGTTGGGGTAGGTGGTGCATCACTGCCGCTCTCCTGGCTAGAGTGAGAGAGGGTGATGAGGACTAAGAAGTGCTGAGAATGAATGAAAATACAGGATTAGCTCTCAGGTCTCCCAGAGGGAAGGAATAAATCTTGGCAGAAATCGTTTAACACAAGCGTCACAGAGCAAGTGGAGAAACTTAATGAGAGAAGCCGAAAAAGCAGTGCAGATTTCTGTTCATGTGGAAATGTAGCCAAGACTCATGATTTAGGTTTCAGTAGAATCAAATCAGTAGATTCAGCAGAATCAGTAGATTTTGATTTCTATCACAATCAGACTTCAAAAATATTAAAGAAAATATTATATTGTCTAAGATATTTTCCCACTACAAGAAATAGAGCCCACTTTAATCTAACCTTAAGCTAAAATAGAATCTATCGTCTGGTGCAGCTGAAAAGTTCTGGTATTGTCTTGCTTTCGGCTAGCTAAATTCAGGCGTTCCATGAATGGTCTCAGAGAACTGACTCTTCTTCCAAGCCTTAGCTCTGATTTCTGCGGTATCGCTTTCATTCAGTGAGTGATTCTCTTTACAAAATGGGAAGAATTACTATTTTAAACTTAGATGGTCCTAAAAGCTTAAAATCTCATAAGGAAAGAAGCAATTTTTGGCCCTAAGCATCCATTCCAGTATCCAAAATGTCTCTAATAGGTGAGCAGGCGTCATTTGTCCAGCTTCTGTGGGAGAGATGGAGCCCCTTGACTGACAGCTCCATCGTAATCCCATGAGGTTGAGGAGGGGCAGATCCCAAAGGAAGGCAAATAGGAACCATAGCTCTCCACTCCAGACCTGCAGGAGATCCCGATGCCACAGGGGGAGAAATGGCTTAGAAAGCAAATGGGAGCTTACCTGAGTGTAGGAAGAGGGCATTCACTGCTGGGCAGGCTCTCAGAAAACCAAAGGGAGAAATATTTGAATTGGGATTAGACTTGTCAGGAGGATCCAGAAGCAAAGATGACTCTACCACTTCACTCCTACACTGCACAAAACTGACCTCTCCACCAGCACTGCCCGCGTCCATGGAGGGAGCTGAAAATTGATGACAGGTCTCTAACTCTGCAAACATCCTCTCCCCTAATCCCTTCACAGCCTCACTCAGCATTTTGTTCCCTGTTCTCGGTCTCTGGATCTCTCACTCTTCCTCCTCCCATCCCTCCCTCCCTCCGCCTCTTCTTTCTCTTTAAAATAGCTCTTTGAAAACAATATACAATAGTACCATTTGGGGAGGACAATTGCTTTCAATCCACTTTTGCTTAGAGCTGTTTTCACCATAATTGTTGCCCAGATGAAATACTGACCTTTCCATGTTGAGAAAATTAAAAGTGCCTCAGGGGTCAGAGAAAACAATCCCATAAATACCAGCTGCAGGGAAAATGCCCACATAAAGGGACTGCTCCCTTCCTGACACCACAACATGTAATTCTCTAGTTTTCCCAGAAGAATAGATCTCCTACCCCGTCTCATTATCTGCAAAGACACCAACAATGGGACCCCTTAGCCCAGAAGGCCCACAGTGCCAGCCAAGTCTCACAAACAATTGTGCGATTTCTTTTTCCTAAGACAAAATCTACACCACCAAATTCATTACCGAAGAAAAGGTCATCTCTCCACAGAAGTGGCACACAAATGGGACAGATGTAGATTTTGCTTTCGATTATGCAGAGAATGGCTTCAATTCTCTATTTGTTCTCTGCAGTCACAGCAATGAGCCACCAAACAGTAATTATTAGGGGAGTGAAGTTAATAAATGCTACTGAGACAAGATGCGCCCTCAACCCCAGGTAGAATTAAAGGGCTGATTTCATTAATATATGAGACTCAACAAAACATTTACAGGTTATAAATGCATATTTATTGATACACTAGTCTACACATATGTGCATATATCCATGCACATAGCAGCATGGGATCAGGAATTTCTGGACGCCATTTCAATGAGAAACGGTTCCTATATTTATAACTTCAATTTGATTGGTGACTAGTGCCCATCACTTATATGAAATGAGGTAGAACGAGCCATTTTTGCCCATACCTAACCTGAAAGTTTAGAAACATGTTTCTAATGTTAGAAACATTAGAAAGATGCATAATGGTAGGAAAATATATTTGGAGTGGGTAAGACATAAAGATGTATGAATTTTCCAATTTACATTAAGTTGAAATATTTAAATCTTTCTTAATTTGAAGAACTCATAAATTCAAATCCATACATTTCAGGATAAAGTTCAGCACTAACTGTGCACTGAAGCTCCCTCTCTCAGCCCTGCAATCACTCCCTCCCTCCCCTTCCCCAAAAGCACGTGTGTGTTGTTAGCAGGGAGCTCTTTGAACTCAGCATGCTGTTTATCAACTCAGTGACTGTTCAGGGCGCCTCTTTCTGGAAGACCCTGCCCATCAACTCTGCCCTTCTCCTGAATATCCTGCAAGACTTAACTCAAGCACACTTCCTACTGAAAGCCTTTCTTGACAGTTCCCCAGTCTAAGGAAAATGGTGGCTAGTCCCATGGATAACATTTATCACATAGACTGATCACATAAACCAATCAGAGTAGTGATTGGTTTGCTTGCTGTTCAACTACAGTAGAGCATCTGTGTATCTTAAGTAATTCTGAGGTTAATTTCCCTAAAGTGTCCCTCTGCGATGGGCAGAAAAATTGCCCCCCAAATGTCCACAGGCCAATTCTTGGAACCTGTGAATATGTTACATTATATGGCAAAAGGGACTTTGCAGATGGAATGAAGGTTGTGGAACTTAATATATGGAGGTTAACCTAGACAATCAAGTTAGAACCATTCTTGTCACATGGGTCCTTAAAAGTGGAAGAGCGAGACAGAAGAGGTGCAACCACAGAAGAAGAGGCAGCAGAGATTTGAAGCCTGAGAGGAACTCAAACCTGCTATTGTTGGCTTTAAAAATGGAGGAAGGGGGCTACGAGCCAAGGAATGTGGGATCCTTTAGAATCTGGGAACAGCCCTGGCTGACAATCAGCAATGCAACCAGGACCTCCAACCTACAAAGTCCTACAACCCTGAAGGACTGATTTCTGCCAACAACCTGAATAAGCGAGGAAATGGATTTCCCCTAGAACCTCCAAAAAGGAGTGAACACCTACTGACACCTTGACCTTCTCCCAGTAGGAAGCATGTTGGGTTTCTGACCTACAAAGCTGTAAGATAATACATTTGCATAATTTAAGCCCCAAAGTCTGTGGTAATTAGTTACAGCAGCAATGGAAAACTAATACATGCTCTCCGGCATAGATTTGGACTCAGAAGGCCTGTGTTTGGTGCCCCAGTGCTTATGGTAGTGTCATCTTGGGTGCTGAGCCTGAGGTTCCTCATCTGTAAATGGATAAAATCTCAGCCCATCTCTTAGGCCTCTGTGCGGAGAGCCTGAGAAAATACAAATAAAGCACTCAACATACGGTGGGCCCATGAGAATTTTTCCTTCTACCCCATTGCCTATCTGTGAACCCTCAGCCTAGAAGGATCTCCCTGCAGGCATCTGCATGACTCCCTCCCTCACCTCCCTCAAGTTTCTGTTCAGTGGAACCTTCTCAATGAGGCCTTCCTTTGTGACACTATTCAAAATTTCAACTTCTTCCTTCACCCCTAGTCCCATCACTTTCTAGTACTATTTCATGCTTTATTTTTCCTATAACGTTTATCACTAGAGTAACCATGTGTATCAGTTATCTGTTGCTATGTGACAAATGATCCCAAAACTTAGTGACTTAAAGCAGTCCATATTGATTTGATCTTAAGTGTTCCTTCCACACACATGGGGATGGATGTGTTAATTAACTTGATTGTGGTAATGTGGGTATATATCACAATGTGGGTATATATCAAAACACCATTTTATACACTTAAGTATGCATATATGGTTTTTACTTATCAAGTATACCTCAATAAAAATGGAGAAAGCGAACAATACACATTTATTTTTTCACTGTCTCTGGGTGAGGGGTGCGGGCACAGGTTAGCTGTGTTCTCAAAGCTTCAGGGACTCTCACAAGGCTGCAGAGTGTCAGCTGGGGCTTGGGTCATCTAAAGGCTCAGCTGAAGAAGTAGGTGATTGTTGTCCATAGTCAGATCATTGTGGGTTGTTGGACTGAGGGTCTCCATTCCTCACTGGCTATCGGCTGGAGGCTGACCTCTGCTGCATGCCACATGGACTTCTCATCAAAGCAAGCAAACCTAGAAGGCAAGAGAGATTGACAAGATAGAAGCCACATCCTTTTATAACCTAATCTTAGACATGATCCCATCCCTTTCCCTATATTCTATTTCTAGAAGGCCGTCACTAAGTATCTCCCATACTTAAGAGGAGGTGATTACACAAAGGCGTCAATACCAGGAAGCAGGGGTCCTCAGAACCCATGTCTTGGCTCCCCATTAGAATCACCTGGGGAGCTTTTATAAATATTGATGCTTTCTGGTTTCTGGTGGAGATCCTGGGTTCTGCTTTCACTTTGGGGGATTGGTGTAGCCCAAGGTCTGGTCAGCCAGGAGACATCAAGGGTACCTAGGGCATTTTGCAAAGGGAGGAGATGGATAGGAGCACCACTGGCTTAAAGGAATCTATGAAAAGAGAGGCACATTTCACCTCCTCCAAAATTTAACAGAGGGACAGAAGAACTCAGCCTGGCTTCCCTCCAGTTTCTCTTCCCTTCCTCACCCTCTCAGTTGGCTGCCTGGGTTGCACTTTGGGTGGATGGAAGGCCATGTAGTATGATACAAAGACAACCAGAAGAAAGAGAGTTTTCTGCAGCAAATGAGTGGTCTAAGCTCTAGGGAATTCCTCAAGGACTTGGAGATGTGGAAACTAGCTCGTGATCTGAGAGTGAATTATAAATAATTTGAAGGTTATTCCCAGGTTGTCAGGGTTGGAGATTAAATTTTGAGCCAAAACTGTCCCATGGGGGGTTGTTGAATCTTCCATCTTCAGGCAGAGTTGCTGGGGAGCATGGAGGGTGATTTGGGAGGAAAGGAGCCATCCGTGGGCAGTAGGTTAGGCACTCAAATAGACATTTTTGGTAAGATGTCACTTTGAGTTTATGATATGGCTATATTTATATGTATAGGGATTTTTTTTTAATTTTAAGCATAACTACCTTTTTATTGAAGTATAGTTGATTTACAATGTTAGTTTCAGATGTACAGCAAAGTGATTCAGTTATATACATACATATATATATACACACACTATATGTATATCCATTCCTTTTTTTTTAACATCTTTATTGGAGTATAATTGCTTTACAATGGTGTGTTAGTTTCTGCTTTATAACAAAGTGAATCAGCTGTACATATACATATATACCCATATCCCCTCCCTCTTGCGTCTCCCTCCCTCCCAGCCTCCCTATCCCACCCCTCTAGGTGGTCACAAAGCACCGAGCTGATCTCCCTGTGCTATGTGGCTGCTTCCCACTAGCTATCTATTTTACTCCATTAATTTTCAGACTCCTTTCACCTATAGGTTATTACAAAATATTGAGTAGAGTTCCCTGTGCCCTACAGTAGGTCCTTGTTGGTTATTTTATATATAGTCATGTTTATATGTTAATCCCCAACTCCTAATTTATCCCTCCCCACCTCCCTTTCCCCTTTGGTAACCATAAGTTTGTTTTCTCTGTCTGTGGGTCTATTTCTGTTTTGTATATAAGTTCATTTGCATCCTTTTTTTTATATTCCACTCATAAGTGATATTGTATGGTATTTGTCTTTGTCTGGCTTACTTCACTTAGTATAATAATCTCTAGGTCCATCCATGTTGCTGCAAATGGCATCATTTCCTTCTTTTATATGGCTGAGTAATATTCCATTGTATATATGTACCACATCTTCTTTATCCATTCATCTGTTGATGGACATTTAGGTTGCTTCCATGTCTTGACTATTGTAAATAATTCTGCAATGAATATTGCGGTGCATGTATCTCTTCGAATTATGAAGACATACAGATGGCCAAAAGGCACATGAAAAGACACTCAACATTGCTAATTATTAGAGAAATGTATAGGGATTTTATTAACAGAAGTAATGGCATGAAATAAACAGGTTCCATTATGGTTATTGTGTGGGTGACTTAAGTCCCCCATCATTTGTTAAAAAGCCAGCTCCTTGGACCTTCTGTGCAGATTTTATTCAAAAGGATGTGGCTGATATTGATGGTGAGGTATTCTATGAGTTGTCTGCGAAGACAGCTAAAGGATTTGTGTGGTCCTTTCACACTCATGTCCTCATGATCAAGCACTTTTGGGAACCCATGGGCTGTGATCTGGTCTGCATCTGTGGAATCAAGCTACACTCACATAAGGCTGAAACCCAGTGTCTTTTAAGGAACAGGCCTGAAAGTCTGGCAAGGCTAAAAGGTCATGCAAGAAACTATGTGAAGAGGCATGAAGCAGGATGCAGCATTAAAGATGAACTGCAACAGCAGTAGAAGAGTGTATTCCTTCCAAGAGTTTACTCATCATAAGGGTAATGCTTCTCTTTTGCAGAGATGTTAAAAACAAAAAACAAAAAAACCCCAGCAATTTCTTTTGCAGCCATGTGATTAAACCAGCAGGAGTTTAGAAAGAATTACAAATTATTTTAAAGGGAAAAATCAGTGCTGCAGATGGGCTCAGCAATGCAGAAATAATAGTAGTCTAGAAATTAATGTTTTACTAATTTTCTCTGTTTGGCTTGTTAATTTCCTCTATTATAGGATCTGTCTGTTCCTACCTACTGAGAGATGGCTCCAACTAATATTTTGAAGTTACTTCATTATTCATTGTTATTTACCTTGCCAAGTACACAGACCTGAACAGTGAGGAATTAGAATGACAAAGATAGATTGTTCATATTTTGCTAATTGCATCTCTTTCATCTCTATGGAATTTAAATATGATTAAATGAACCCTTCACATAAATTAACAACCAACACAAAGGAAATTAATCTCTCTGTTGCTATTCATATGAGTCTAACTTGTCTTTGAATATCATATAATAAAGTCAGTAGAGACTATGCAAAGTGACTGAGCTAAAGTCTCCCATTCAAGTCCTTACACGGGCTGCATTCTCTTTTCATAACCAAAATATAATCATGGAGTAAGTGGGGGACCTTTTGGTTACTTGGCAAAATGTCTACATGTTACTAAAGAGAAACCGCTACAAATGTTAACGGTTGCAGGTGTCATGTGAATCCAATGACAGCTTTTCAGTAGGAATAGACGCTATAATCTGGGGTTGGACGTGGCTTTGGTACTAACTATGTGATCAGAGACAAACCAATTGGCCTTTATGAACTGGTGAAAAAAAAAGGTAGTTGAAATATGCAGTTAACTTAGAAGTTGAACTGATCTCTAGAGAAGCAAATGCACAGAGATATTAAATACTTAAAATCTCTGCTCTTTGACATGAAAGTTTACCAGATGAACTTAGGTTTCGAATGTTCCCAAACTAATTATTAACGCTCTCCTATGGATGGAGTTCTGAGTCCCACACTAATAAGTGAGTTTGCTTCTGGCAAAGCATGACGCATCACGTCATGAGAAATGTTTTCCAAGAAGTGTTACCTGAGTTTGATTTTGTAATTATTTATTTTAAGGAAACTGAAATAAAAGCTCCCATTTATCAGAAATAAGTGGAATTTAGACTAAAAATATGCTTGACTATAAAGCAGAAGTTTTCAAAAACAGACATAGGGTAATAGTTTACTATTTTAAGAAGTTAAGGAAGTTTCCTACCTTGAGGTTCATGTGTAGAATTTGATGGAGTTTTACGTTTCAGGTATCATCTGCTGGAGACTCTCTGGAATATCAGACTCTCTAGAAGTAGGACCAGACATGGATCATTTTTCTAGCTCCTTGGGTGCTTTTCATATGTAGCCAAGGTCAAAAGCTGTTGCCCTGAACTCTCTCATTCCCAAGCAAACTTGCTGTCAGCTATCTGGCCATTCAGACCAAAGTGAGTAGGCACGTGGATCCCTACTAATTCACCAGTAATAGGTGATGATTTCATTGTTTCTTTTCTCAATAATTATTTGCACCGTGATAGGGAACCTATACAACCAGCAAAGCCCTATCTTCATGATTTGTAATTTCAGGTAGTTTGGGTTTTTTCATCCTTTTACCTCCTTGCAGAGATCATACATGAGGAAATTTTTTTTAAATTTTTTGACTTTATATTATTCTGTTTATTTTCCCCATTACTTAATTTTTTTATTGAAATGCAGTTTATTTACAACGTTTTGTCAGTTTCAGATGTACAGCACAGTGATTCGGTCATACATATTTATATATATACTTTTTCAGATTTTTTCCCTAACAGGTTATTACAAAATATTGAGTAGAGTTCCCTGTGCTCTACAGTAGGTCCTAGTTGATTATCTATTTTATATACAGTAGTATGTATATGTTAATCCAAACTCCTAATTTATCCCTCCCCACCTCCATTTCCCCTTTGGTAACCATAAGTTTGTTTTCTATGCCTGCCTGTCCATTTCTGTTTTGTATATAAGTTCATTTGTATCTTTTTTTTTTTAGATTCCACATGTAAGCGATACCATATGATATTTGTCTTTCTCTGTCTGACTTACTTCACTTAGTATGATCATCTCTAGGTCCATCCATGTTGCTGCACATGGCATTATTTCATTCTTTTTTATGGCTGAGTAATATTCCATTGTATACATGCACCACATTCGAGGGTCTAATTTAACGAAATGCCTTTTATTTTCTGTTTTGTAAATAAGGTCATTTGTGTCTTTTTTATTAGATATAAACGATATCATATGATATTTGCCTTTTGACACAAAATGTACTAGCTGATCAAACAGTAAGTTCAGATTATATTATAATGGCCAGAAGAAACTTGAAGGACAGCAACCAGGTTCTCAGAGTTTGGAAGGGGAAAGAAATCCTCAAGCCTAGTTCCCTTATTTTCTAAATCTAAAACTTTCCTAAAAGACACTTGGATAGCCCCTGCAGACACTGTAGCATGAGGGGGAGGGCACACATCCTGCGGTGAGCTCACACCACTGTGCACCTTTCTTTGCCGGCTGAGCAGGAAACTGCCTCTGTCACCCATTACATGGCAGGAGGCTTTCACTAGAGCAGCCTCCTACATGGGAAATCAGCTTTGCGGGGCTAAATTCTTGCTGAAGATCACAAAAGCGTGAATAAATTCCAGGATAAATTCCCCTCAGTGTAAAAAAGCACAACGTGGGAGACCAGTTTCCTTCATAACTGTGACATACGGCCTGCCAACTGGCCCATGTCACTTAAACTTGTCAGAACGTAGTATAAAATGTTCGTCCATTTTCAGCTTGATTTTGGAACTAAACTGGAGTGTCTTTACACATATGATGGTACTGTAGGGAGCAAGACGAAAAAGAAGTTAGTAGAGCTGGGTTAGTAATGGGACAATAATACACATAGGAATACCAGAGTGTTTGTAAACAGCCATAGGTTGGCCAGAGTCAATGAGATGCCAAACGCCAGGACAGCCCATCTTCTTGATTTTTGTCTTTTAAATTCATATCAATTACTAATGATTCTTAATTTCAAGCAATACAAATCTACCAGCTAAGAAAGAACTCATTAAAATAATGTCAAGTAGGTTAACTTTCCAAGAGAGTCAAATTGAGGCCCAGGAGCTCCCCTTCAAAGGTGTTGGGCCATAATCATGGCAGGATACCGACCTGGTGAAGGACCACGCCCACGTGGGCACAGACCCCTCCCAGGCTGCTTCTAGAATCCTGGTTATTATTGGAGGTGGGGTGTGCCTCTGTTGCTTTCTCCACTGTTTACTGGAATGACTCTGTTCTCTCTGCTTCTTCTCATACCTAACTTCCATTCCACGTCACTGTATCTGATGGTCAAGTCAAGGTCATGAGCTATCTGGCCCTAAGGTTTTTTTTCAGTGCCTGTGGTTACCGGGGTGGGCATGCCACCTCAGAGGAAGGGGAATTGCCCAACACAGGAAAATGTGCCCGTGCACTACAGTCCTAACTAAAAGCTACTGTCTTCTGCTGCTGTGTTGCTCCAGGTGGGGTCTACAGACACGTACCCATCTGTGAATTGCATGACCAGATGGCAAGGAGACAAAGGAATGAAACGAAGCTTTCAGAAATATTTTATACAGCAGTTTAGGCTTAAGTTTTGTGTATCTTTATTCCATTTTTATTTTATTTTTCTAGTAATTTATTTTTATTAATTTTGTATTGGTCAAGGACACATTGGAGACAAAAAGCTGGTCCCTTCACACAGGGAGTTTGAGAAGCACTACGCCTTACCATATAAATAATGTGGTTTGTAATATATGCTTAGTAAAATAAATTCTGAATCACGTAGGCCAGGGAAAGTTTTATATTTTCATTTAATAATAAAAATCATATATTGAATACTTATCATATCGTTCTGCCTATCTCTACTATATGCCCATTTAAGCTTTACCACCCTGTGAGGCTGGTACTATTTCTGTTCCCACTCTGCAGGTGAGAAAACTAATCAACAGAGATTAACTTTCCCAAGCATTTTGTTTCCAGAAATTTCCCTCTTACCCACCAAACCACACTACCTTCTTGCATGGAAGCCCCTACATAATGGCAGCCCGGAGGTAACTTAATCGTATTCTTTACTGTCAGAAGTCGCCTTTAAAGCACAGATTCTTTGGTCAGATTCACTATTCTTCTGAGTAAGCTAAAAACCATTTTTAAAAAACAATGACTCCCGAGATAGATGATTTCACTGTTTTGCTGGATTTGTTGCTGTTGTTTCCAGATTTGAGCAAGTTCATTTTTTAAAATCCTTTCACTTTTCTACAGTGACCATGTATCACTCTCTACCAAATTACAGGTAACTCTTTGCTGAAACTCAAATCCCTGGGATGTCTGTGTTTTGCAGCGTCAAAGAGAGAGAAAGTGGAGCCACTAAGCATAAGATCCCATAGGAGGCTGACAGAAAGCACTCACTCCAGGTCATCTAATGCTTCTGGTGTCATGACCTATCAGAGACAAGGATCCCAGCACCTGAAGGGTCCGGGCCGGGAGACACACAAGGAGCTCTTGTAGGACCTGATCTAGGCTGGTGTCAGAGTGCAGAGCTTTCTAAGTGCATCTGACTTGTCTAAGGTGTGGTCTTAGGAGATGTCTGCTCTCCAGGACCATGAATGAAACCAGCACCCCCGTTCTTCATAAACAGCCAAGACTGCTATAAAACCCACATTTCAGACCTGGCAGAAGTCACTAGACAGAACTGGAAATACATTAATGCTCCCAGGAAGGGGATATTAGCAATGAAGTCAGATGACCTCTAATGCATAAGCACAGTCTCTTCCCAGTCGATTCCCCTTAGAAGAAAAGCTTGCTGTATGGGCACAGAACTGGTTCCTTCTCCTTGGCCAAAACCCTAAGGCTAAGCTGAGGTGAAATGCCTGAGTTTGCAGAGTAGAAATAACTCAAGTGTGGAATCATCAGGCAAGGCAGTTCTTCTGAAGCCAAATAGAGCTTCAATCTCTGAAATTCATGTAGAAAAAATGATACAGCATATTTTATTAAAATATGTATTATTAACTAAGTGTATTTTCTCATGTCAGTCCAGTCATTTTCAGAAATCAAGCTAAGTCCTAGCCTTCTCTCTCCTAGTCTCAGACACGTTACCATAAATTATCTCATCTTCAAGATGGCGGCCGACTCACAACAGTTGAAAAATTCTTCCATGTAATTAAAACTACCCTTTCCATATTTATCATTCATATGTTAGGCTGTAAAAGCGCAAACATTTGCCATAAGATAGGAAACATGAGGATATTTTTATCTACATTTTTAGTGTTGGGTATAGATGCTGACTAAGAGCATTGTGACAGGGCAGGAAATTCAGAAGAATACACATTCCCAAGCACTTTATCCCTGACAGGGCAGTTTTAAGGTTTCATTTGTTTCCTTTTTTGTTTTGTTTTGTTTTGTTTGTTTGTTTGTTTGGTTTTTCCCAGAAGAGAAAGTACTACCAATTTACCCCACTCTTATTGAAAATACATCATGAGATACTCAATGGTTTCTAAACCCCTGTATAGAAAAGCTATTATTCACCAAACAAGGTTTCCCACACATTGGTTTCTCATCACAACAAGTTGTATGCATAACAATTTTAAGTGTTGTAAGAAAAGGGTTTTATAATCCCCAATTGGGCATTGTGAACTCACTTACCACTTTACAGGTGGTGAGACCAGCATCTTTTTTGTTGGAAAGATTTTGTCAGCAAGTCCAAGATGTGGTCTTGGGTCTATTCCCTTAAGTCTTAGATCAATGTTGACCAAATTACCACTTCTGTTGGTCATTCAGTTTCCTTGAACATCTGGAGATGATATTTCAGTGGTGGCAGAGGACAAGAATATGTAGCTGGGACCTTAAATCTAATTAAATCCTAAAATCCACCTTTTTTTGAGAAACTATTTCATGTAAAGATAATTTGTTTATAAATATCAAACTATCTGCCCAAATGTATAGTACAGGTTCAAGCATAATTAACTACCTAATAAATGCTTATAGAATCAGTTTTTTACCAAAAAAATAATAATACTAATGGTAATCACACAGCCAACTAACTGCATTTATCTTGATCATCTATTATTTTGATGCTGAAATGAACAAACAAAACTGGGCTAAGAGGGACAAACACAATTTACTTACAAATGAATTCAATGTAGATAATTAAAAATATCAAATACAAGATGTTAGTGGAGAAAAGACAGTTTTCTGAGTAAGGAATTCAGTAGGTAAAAACAGGCTTATTTTATTGGGAACATTTTTTACTGTTTGAATTCCAGTGAACCTAACAGATTCTTTTAGAAATGGAAGAGTGGTGGGATTCAAAATAAAACATTCTCCCTCCCCAGAAAACTAGAAGGGAACTTTTAATAAATTGTGGATGTTTACCATTTTGAAAAATATTCAGAGTCTACCAGCTAATGATGGAGAGTGTTTTTAGAATGGTGTATTGGCTACCTATTGCTGGGTAACAAATTACCCCAAATTTGGTGGCTAAGAACAACACCATTTATTATTACACAGAGTCTGTGGGTTAGGAATCAGGCACAGCTTAGCTGTGCCCTCTGGCACTTCGTAGAGACAGATAAATCGCAATTGGGTATCACCTGTGACCGTCCCAAGTCTTGCTGGGGAAGCACCCCACTCCACGCTCCCTTACAGGTTGTTGGCAGAACTGAGGGCTACAGTTCCTCACCAGCTGTTAGCTAGAGACCTCCCTTATTTTCTTGCCACCTGGGCCTCTCCTTAGGGCAGCTCACACATGGCATCTGGCTTCATCAGAATAAGTAAGAGAGAGAGGAGGAGAGAAGGCAAGTGACAGGTAAGTCACAGTCCTTTATAAACTGATCTAAAAAATTTTATTTTTTAGAAGCGTGTAACTAGGTCCAGTCCACCCTCAAGGGGAGGTGATGACACACAGAAGTAAATACCAGCAAGGGAGATCACTGAGACCCATGTCAGAGAGCACCTACCACAAGCAAATATTGATTTCCGCTTCAATGGTTGCGAAATGAAAGGAGGAAGATCAAAGAAATGGCTAAGTCCCACCATGACTACCCTCCAAAATATTAAAAATTTATAAGTCATTGTCTTTCTAGGACCTGATTCAGTTTCTATGACCGTATGTATAGCCAGAACCGGGCAAGTTAGCAATCCCTATTATCATTTAGTCTCACTTTTTAAAATGACATTTTCTTGTTTAAAATGTGTGTGAGTAAATTACAGAAAGAGAGCAAGAAGAAGGGAGTGGCTTCCCTGGTGGCGCAGTGGTTGAGAGTCCGCCTGCCGATGCAGGGGACACGGGTTCGTGCCCCAGTCCGGGAAGATCCCACA